>NC_065506.1:42216193-42216333 GCF_006386435.1 Epinephelus moara | reverse complement strand
AGCGGATAAGGAAAAACTCCCCAAAAAAACCCCTTTAACGGGGAAAAAAAATGGTAGAAACCTCAGGAAGAGCAACTGAGGAGGGATCCCTCTTCCAGGACGGACAGACGTGCAATAGATGTCGTACAGAACAGATCAGC
>NC_065506.1:42205588-42213203 GCF_006386435.1 Epinephelus moara | reverse complement strand
AGACTAAGAACGAGGCTTTCAAATGAATTATAATCTAGTTTAGGTTTAGGGCTGATTAACAGACTAGAGTTAAAAATGGCTGCAACTCCCCCTCCTCAGCCGCTGCCTCGAGGAATGTGGGTATTATTATGACTGGGAGGAGTGGATTCATTGAGACTGACATATTCATTGAGACTGACAGTCTGCAGTGCAGATTGACTAAGTTAGCTGCCCAGTAAAGACCGGAGGGTGGGCAGTGGACACTATGTTTCCGCATGCTAACGCAGCTCTCCGGCTGTCTGTCAGCAAAGCCAACAGAAAATAAAATAAAATAAAAGGCATTTACATCAAAAAACATGAGGATTATACCACCTCTAACTGGATAGTGCTTTGAAATATAGTGCTCAAGCTCACTGAGTCAGTGGAGCACCAGGCCGTCAGGAAAGACCCCTTGTATTTCATGTCATTTCACGCTTTTGCTCCTTAAAAACAAACTGGTACTGGCTGATGGGTGTTGAGCAATCTAAAGCAAAATTAAGTGAAACTGACTTCCCCAATGTTGATCTACTAAAGAAGACGTAAACTAATATAAAATGTCTCTGCCCTTGATAGATGAAGATCAGGATGATTTTAATCTCATTGTAAATGGCTGCAGTATATTTTTAGACATTGATATTGTAGCACATCTGAGTCATTTGTTGCTCTGTGCAGCTTGTAATTAGCACCGTGTCAGTATTGTCCCTCTGCAAGATTACAACAATACAAGACAACAGCTTTTTGTCTGCTGTTGATACAAATATATGTTGGTTTAGTTACAGTGTCAAGTGACGAGCTGAGGACAGCTTTAGATCGTTTGTAAAGTATAATGTTATCCAACCTGCTATCCACTTCAATTCTACAGAGTGAGGTTTGATTACATGTCCACAGAAGGCAGATAACAAGAGCTCAGAGTCAATGCCAGGTGTGTTTGTGTAATCGGAGGTGTTTATCTGAAAAGTTATCGAGTTACAGATCAAATGTATGAAGCCAGGGAGAAACCAGCTGATGTAAGGTCTTAGTCAAAGTGTGCGAATAAAAACATTTCACCTAAACCTCCAGTGTGTAGGATTTAGGAGGATATATTGGCAGAGATGGAATCTAATGTTCATAGCTGTGTTTTCATTTATGTAAAAGCACCTGAAACTACGAATTGTTGTGTTTTCATAACCTTGGAATAAGCCATTTACATCTACATATGTAGGGGGTCCTCCTCTGTGGAGTCCGCCCTGTTTTTTAAGCTTGGCACACGGGAGAAGTTTCAGTTGGTTGCAATCTGTAACCTTACTACTAGATGCCACTAAATCCTACACACTAAACCTTTACAGGTGGATAGCATGTCACCTAGGCGAGAAGCTGTCTGCCAAGCTGCAGACCACTATTCGGGACATATAAACAAAAAACTGGTTGTTTGGTAGGGGCTCACTACTGTGATCCAGCAGCTATTTTGGCACCAAACTTGGGCGCTTTTTCAACAACCTATGGTTCTTTTCCCAGTGGCAAACTGCCACGAAAAGAGTTATTTTTTACCAGGACATCACTGCATTTCCTGTCTGGATTGTGCCCCTAAAACCCGGATATTTTAAGCCAAACATGGTCCTACCCTAACCATAAGCAAGTTGGTTTTGTGCCTAAACCTAACCACACATTAACCACAGTGTTGTTAAAACATATCTGCTTCATAATTACGTGCAACTGCAACATATCTGTGGTTTACAGACTGTAATTAATCAGAGTGTACAGAATCACAATACTAACTTTTTTAGCAGGTATCAACGTCCTCTCTGATATAAAACTTCAATTAATAGCCCCAGCTAATATATGCTTAAATCACTGAAATCAACAGGCCTATATTTGGGACAGGCCTTTAACTTCTATAAAACTTCTATAAAAAACGAACTGCTTGACAACCAGACCAGGCGTCTAATTGAGACAGGCGTTTATTTGTCAAAATGTGTAGCCACATCGGGCTAGTAAAAGGGACTGGGCATTTAATTGGGACTAGGCTTTTAATTTTAGTTTTACGGTATATAAGGCCCAGTAGGGTCTGAATCCAACCAATAAAATCAACTTTTTCATCTCTTGCCTTTACAGTAAAATTGCCATGGTAACTTCTGCCTCTTATCAATGTCAGATTCTCATTGGAAACAAGCTGTTGAGGTCAAAATTCAATGTAAAAAAAACAAGTCAGCGTCACATGCACTGCTATGACTTGCACAGGTGTGAGAGACCACACAGCCACTCAGTTCATTGGAAGTCATGTAATTATTCTGCATGAGTCAAACTTGCACTTTTGGTGTGAAAGCCCTGTTCCAGTCAGAAGAAGCAGACATGTAATGGTGGTCATCCAGGAGCGAATGTGGTAAAATCGCAGCTATTCTGGAGAGTTGACATGCACTGACACTGGAAAATAGGACAGTGGTGTAACCTGTCTTGGAAACGACTGTGCGAGCTTATGTAGAAAACAATGGGTCCAACCATAAGATAACTCTGAATTTCATAATCATAAAAACAAGACAGGAAATAAAAGGTAGACAGGCATGAAAACATACAAGACACACTGACTAAGTCCCTATAGGTCTCCCTCCATCTGAAAACACTGCAGTACAGAGATAAGTCTAACAGAAACTCTCCACTGACGGATTCACATTTGAGCCCAGAGTGAGGCTTAATGACAGTCTGGGAAGCTGGCCCGTAATCAATCAAGTAATCACGCTTACCTTTATACCACTGCAATTAACCTCAAGTGTCCAATCAAGCAATATTTGAGCACAGAGAGAAAAAGACCTTTTTCAGTCACCCTCATCAGCTGTTCACACAGCTCGTCTCCCTCCCACCTCTTTCACCTTTTCTCTTTTGTTAATGAAGTCCAAATGTTTGAATCAGCTGCCTTGACCAGATGTCAAGCAATTCTTCCCTTTTCTGCTTTCACTGCAATTTCTGCCGTTCAGGGTAAAGATCCAGCAAATGCTGCATTACAGTATATAGATAACCAAAAGTCTGATCAGAGGCTCTGTATATGCTGTGAATGCATATACAGAGTTGATGCTGGGTTTTTTGCAAATATTTGCAAATTAATACCTTACTTTTTACCCTATTTTAAAGTTTTAACCCCTAAAATACCAGTCCTGGTTGATTTAGCAACTCCTGTGTTTAGCAGTGTTAACAGCAAACACTTGTTGAGCTGTTAGTTTGTCAGAAACACAACAGAAGAGTAGCTGGGGTGTCTGTCGACAGTACAACCAAACAAAATCTTCCTTTAATCACGAAGTCAGTCAATAGGCTAACTGTCTTTTTTTCCATCATGCCCAACACATTCTCACTCTGACCTCGTCACATATGGACGTTTGGTCATGGACCGTCTATGTCCAGATATGACGTGCAATGTAACACGGGTGCTTTGTTTGTGGACGTTCTGGAACACCGTGTCAAGTTCTGCCTGTTACATGCATTGTTTACATACGGTCTCTTTAAAATTAAACGTGCTCCATCAATACAACACTGTGAATTGATGGGTTTGTTTTTTTTTACTTCAAAAATAAATGCACGTGGTTAGGTTTAGGTAACAAACGCACGTGGTTAGGTTTAGGCAGCAAACGCACGTGGTTAGGTTTAGGCAACAAACGCACGTGGTTAGATCTAGGCAACAAACGTACGTGGTTAGGTTTAGGCAACAAACGCACATGGTAAGGGTTAGGCAGCAAAAGCACGTAGTTGGGTTTAGGCAACAAAAGCACCTGGTTGGGTTTAGGCAACAAATGCACGTGGTTAGGTTTAGGCAACAAACGCACATGGTAAGGTTTAGGTAACAAATGCACGTGGTTAGGTTTAGGCAACAAACGCACGTGGTTAGGTCTAGGCAACAAACGCACGTGGTTAGGTTTAGGCAACAAACGCATATGGTTAGGTTTAGGCAACAAACGCACATGGTAAGGGTTAGGCAGCAAAAGCACATAGTTGGGTTTAGGCAACAAAAGCACCTGGTTGGGTTTAGGCAACAAACGAACGTGGTTAGGTTTAGGCAACAAACGCACATGGTAAGGTTTAGGCAGCAAAAGCATGTAGTTGGATTTAGGCAACAAACGAACGTGGTTAGGTTTAGGCAACAAACGCACATGGTAAGGTTTAGGCAGCAAAAGCACGTAGTTGGATTTAGGCAACAAACGCACATGGTTAGGTTTAGGCAACAAACGCACGTGGTTGGATTTAGGCAACAAAAGCACGTGGTTGGGTTTAGGCAACAAACGCACGTGGTTGGATTTAAGCAACAGAAGCACGTGGTTGGGTTTAGGAAAAAAGACCAGGGACTGGCTTTATTTTCTCAGGGGACACGAACACCGCTCTCCAAGGTGAAGGTCGGTGTTTGTTGGACCCATCCACCACCCTTCCCGCCTGCCCTACTTGGACTACTATTTATTACTACTTATTTATAAAAGCCCAACAAAATACTGTTGTTTTGTTTTATAGATGCATCTTCCGATACTGACTCAAATAGCTTGCTTGCAAATCTTTGACAAAGGGGCTGACATATTCAGTTAAACTCTGTGTTTACATCTGATTACACATTCATGTGCGCACTTTGGTTTAAAGTTTGACAGATTTGTTGCTGAATTTACAAGGTTTACACTTGAATCGTAAATCCTGTTAATTTCAAAGATTTTTTTTTTACCAAGTTGCTGGTGCACAATTCATTATCTTAATAACAAGTAACACTTCAGTAAGTTTATACTCATGTATTTATTAGTTACATTTTGTTTTGCAAGTGTTCATTGAATGAATGCTCATTTAGACCTATTAGTGATGTTGATTGGCTTATTTAGACTTGATAGGCTGTGTTACCTTCATTCTAAGGTTCAAATATGTTTTGTGGCTCCAGACAATTTTTATTTTAGTATTATTTTGGTCAAAAAAATGGTTCTTCTGATAGTACAGGTTGCCGACACCTGACTCAGACTATAGGAATAACATGTGAATTTTGAAAATGGGCATTGTTTTCCTATAAGTCAAGCCTGATATTGCCTTTTATCTCGGTCACGTGCATACTGTGAGCATACAGCTTTTTGATTAAACACTGGTATTGGATTGGTACTCAGTATCTAGCCCAGGTATTGGTGTTAGTATTGGGACTGAAAAAGCAGGATCCTCGCATCCCTCGTTTCCTGTGATAGCTTCAGAATAAAACCACCGTGTGTTTCACCAGTTGGATTTGCATTAGCAGTAACAGTATTGATACGCCTACAGTAAACAGTGGGGCTAATATCAATGAGATCAAATTAGAAACACTAATTACATGCATGCATAGTTTCCTGTAAATCCCTGAAGCGTGTGAAGGCTATCAGAATCCTGTGAGGGGATGACGCAAAGCATAACTCCTATTTAAAGAGACCTAAATACAGAATGTAAATACGCTGAATGGCTAAATGAATATAAGTTTAAAAAAGGGCCCAGCAGCATCAAAATTAATAGAAAAGAGAGCTTTTCTAATCATGAACAGAGCTGTTGAGTATTGTTATTACAAAACTGATTGGATCCATACAATTGGATTATAGTAGTCTGGCTTACTGGTGCAGGTAATGTCTCAGGCAGTCAGAGTCCCTTGAAGCGTTGGTAGCAATTATAAAGTGTACAGTAGAGAAAGAGGTGGAAGTAGTAAAAGAAGCAGGAGGGGCTGTGGAGAAAATAAACCTGCACATTCAAATCAAAAAGGCTTTTTGAAATGAGAGCAGAAGGAGATCTACAAGGAAAGTGTTCAAAGAGACTGAGGTGTTTGCGAGGAGCTGCATCTCCCTTACTTTCATGAAAGCAGCACAATGCCTTAAGTGCAAACATACAGTATGTGCTCTGTGTACCAAAAGTCAGAAAATACTTTATTCTAAACCATGAAAGGATTATGCCGAGGAGGCACGACTAGAAAGAGACAGAGGTTTGACATTGAAAGAGTGTGATGAAAAAAACTGCAGGGTAATTGACTGTCCTCTGCTCACACAATGAAGGACCTGTTCCCAGCTGACACAGTGGACTGTCCTTATCTGAACTTTTAAGCAAAACCAAAAAAGAGGCGGAAATCAAAATGGCAGCTTGTCACCTAATTGACACGACACAACTGCATTGAATCACTGTTAAAAAGTAAAGAATGTTCCTAGTCAACCATCAGTCGTCATTTAGGGCCATTAGTCGACTAGTCGCCCGCATGTTTACGATATTAATTTAAATATTAAATGATATATTTTGGGCGGGGCAACACAATGGTTTGAGTTGAAGGTGTGAGAAAGAATAGTATCAGTAACATTGTTAACACTGTGCTACATTACAGAGAAATACAAAACCGTACTAATGAACCTTCATTAATATAGGCCTATATTTTATCTACAAGTGCACGTCACACACTGAGCGAGCCGCCTGTTAGTGACGCTGTCGGCTAATGGGCATGTAGCTATTTGTTTCAGATGATGATGTCAGTCGGTCGGTCGGAATTTTTTTTATTATTATTATTTATGATCCTTGACTTTTGCAGTACTTGCTTTTTATTTCTATGTTCTCTCATTATGTCACTATGATGTTATAGTTGTGCAGCAAGAGGCACAATGCAATCAAGGCACATTCCCTGTACGTGGAAACCTACTTCAGAATCACATTTTTTGGCCAAGTATGTGCACACATTAGGGCTGCAGCAGTATCCGGTGAAACCATGTACTTTGGTATGAAAATTGATGGTTATCATATCATGTATATTTATATTATATTTGTGCATGTCTTTTTCTCCTCCACGGCCTGTCAGACTTTTCATACAGTTTAGTTTTAATTAATTGTATTTACTTTGGTCATTTTCCAACTTACATAACACAAATACACTCAAGAAAAAAATAATAAATAATGATGATATAATAAAGATAACAATGATGAATGGGGGCGGCAGTAGCTCAGTCCATAGGGACCTGGGTTGGGAACCAGAGGGTCACCGGCTTAAGTCCCCAAACGAACAAGCATGCGCTGTGGACTGGTGGCTGGAGAGGTGCCAGTCTGCCTCCTGGGCACTGCCAAGGTGCCCTCAAGCAAAGGACTGAACCCCCAACTGCTCAGGGCACCTGACCAAGGCAGCCACCTCACTCTGACATCTCTCCATTTACTGCATGTATAGGTCCTGTTTGTGCATGTGTGTGTATTTTCAGAAAAACACACACACAAAAAAAGTGTAAGCCTAAGCCTTAGCTTGTTGCACCTTGTCTTTTTACATTAATTGTTTGTACAGTTCTAACTTCCATTAAAAATAGATTTAAGTTTGTTTTACCATTTAAAAAAAAACTCTTCTGTTTTAATTCCTTTAAGGGTCATTGTAACTGATAATAATAATAATATTAATAGTGTAATCTTACTATATAATGACGAAAACTCTGTCTATGTGTGTGTCTGTTCCACGTTTTTCTCCTCACTGACTTGGTCAATCCATGTGAAATTTGGCACAGTGGTAGAGGGTCATGGGAGGATGCCAATGAAGCAATATTATATCAATTGGCCAAAGGGGGGCGCTATAGCAACCGACTGAAATTGCAAACTTTGAATGGGCATATCTCATGCCCCGTATGTCGTAGAGACATGAAAC
>NC_065506.1:42129967-42205206 GCF_006386435.1 Epinephelus moara | reverse complement strand
CTGTCAGTCAGTCATTCTGTCTGTCCCACGTTTCTCTACTCACTGACGTGGTCAATCTATGTGAAACTGCACATAGGCATTGAGCATTGGCATAGGTAGAAGGTGACAAAGCTACCAATGGGTATGGACTAGTTATTAATTAATTATTATACTGTGAAATTCATTTTTTATGAGATTTTTGTACTGTGAAAACCGATGCAACCTGCGTACAAATAAAAGAAATCTGACCCTGCCAATAAACTGATTCTGGTTCTGTACGGATCACAATCAGACATTGCTTTAGTTAAAGGGTCAGGAGCCCAAAAAGGTTAGAAATACCAGCTACAATCACTTCCAGATGAATAACATCTCTTTCACCAGGTTACTGATGTGACTCATTCTAATTTTACCCTCAAAATGCAACTGCAACACAATATTCAACAGCTAAACAACTGACTGTGTGCATGTTACTCCACCACAGATTTAATATCACTGCACTGTGGCCTGCTGTGGCTTATTGCTTCATTATTTATCCTCACAAATTGCCAAGTGCAGAGTTGAGGTGAGCTGAGTCAACCCAAACAGGTGAACAGGGCCAACGCGTGAGTCACTGCACTCATGTTCATGCCGGGCAGTTTTACAGATTCGTAATAACTGAAATATGTCAGCTCTGCACATACTGCTATACACTGGGGTTGTGTTTGCACATATGTTTTCAAACTGGGAGGGTTAAGAAAGTGGAAATGTCCCCCCTTCTCTGCGCCAGCCCACTGCTAGGGATGGATAGATCCGTCTGATGCGTGACCATTCAGAAAATAAATAAATTACAGGCACAAAAGTAGCCAGTTGGAGAGGAGACATTAAGAAGCCGGCCATCTGGGGAGGAGCCAGCAGTTGTGGGAAAGACTTGTGTAAGGGATTTGATTTTTGCGAGAGAAAGAGTTGGGTTGCCATGTTTCCTCTCAAGATGTCAGACTGTGTCCCTAAATTATATTTCCAGGTTGCAATTTTTTAACATTTTCCATTTGGAGCAAATGAAGAAGCAAAGAGACTTACTATTATTTTACTTAGTATTCCTGTTAAGTGAGGACTTCAGGGTTTCATTGTTCATTAAGATTTTCCTGTGAAAGACAGGAAATAAAGATTTCTGAGGAAGGCATGACGTAGAGCAGACAGGAGACGCTGTGGGAGCTGTGACAGACGAATCAATTCAGTTTGACAGGACACTGTACTGTGGTCCAGCCATGGAAGACTCAGAGCACACTGGCAGGCTCGGGCTGTTCTCATGCACCGTTAATACCTTTTCTGACTAAATTAATGCATCAAAATTCGTATATATCCCACGTAATGATGAGCCAGTAACGTGTGCATAACCCACATATTTGGATGGCTGCCATCACATGACCAAGGTGCTGACAGGAGTGAAGAAGGAAGTGGTCCCAAGTGGGCTATTTAGGAGCCAGGTTGGGGTAGTGAATAGGTCACAAAAAACAGGACTCTCTTGGGTGCCTGGTGGATTAGTGGGAAGTGTGGGCATCCCCTATATGAAGGCAGTGTCCTTGACACAGCGGCCGCAGGTTCGATTCCAGCCTGTGGGTAAATGAGACCCTAAAATAGAGGCTGGATCACAGGGAGTGCCACCAGTTGGTTCCAGGAGCTTCTCTTCCATGATGGCCATTTTCAGGCATATTTCAGGATGACTCGGGGGCAGTTTGACAACCTGCTGTCTATGGTCGGCCCGTATAGCTCTGGGTATCCAGCAACTGCTACCGCCAGTTTCTCCTCCATTGTTTACCAACTGTAAACTTGTTGTGACCACCACAGAAGGCCTGCCTCTCAAATCATCCGATTGGACAATGGGAAAAAAGATGACGTGGGGCGTTTTTCTAGTTTGAGTTGGAGTTTTTTCAACTCGAGGAGTTTGGAGTGCTCCGGCAAAAACAGCAGCCGCTTTGAGCGCAGAAACGGGGGGCACGTTGCAAAAACAGCGAGCAAAAAGCTTCATTCTCATCTCTCAAAAACAATTACAACATGCTTCTAAAACACTTTCTGTGCCTTAGTCATTTTAAGGTACATCGTCACCATGTTTCTTTTTCTAAACCTAACTTTACTTGCCTGAAACTTACCTCTGTAAATTTATGTTAATTATGTAACTTTACAGTAAGGAAGTAATGACATATGTGGGGTGCTAAGTTGTAGGATGTCATACAAACTGTGGTCTGAGGATGTTGTCAGGCTGCAATGCCAAAGTAAACACATTAAAGTTGGTTGTTACATCTCCTGGTTTATCCCTTAAGAGTCAGCCTGTTGTGTTGTGGTTTTTCACACTGATGCAGCTTCAGAGTTTAGTTTGGCTCACATGTAGAGATGGGTATCCAGAACCTGTTCCAGTTGAGAACCGGTTCCAAACAGTCCGATCCACTGGAATTGTATGACTCCAAGCTTATCAATTTCTTTTATTGAAGCTGGCATGTCAGTTGCATGTTGCAAAACGATGACGTCAGACTCATGCAGCTATGCAAGGGCTGCACAATTAATCGGAGTATTATCAGATAAGGCCAAGTGGAATATCCAAATTGCAGGAGCTTCAGTTTTTTGATACAGTTAAAATGTGTACAACATACCATCATAAATGAAGCGCTGTGATGCTACAAATCATATTCCAGACATTCCAGTGAGCATTCTTGTTTGGTACGGACCACAGAAAAAATCAACATCATCATTTTATTTATTTTTTTCAGTGAAAATGAAACGCAAAAATTACCATTCCTATTAAAATCTTGACATATATCCCAATGGTAACGTCCATCAAAATAATTGCAATGTGACTTTTTTGGAAAATCACACATCCCTAGGATACCCTGCTGAAAACCTGCAACAAGGAGTCATGCTGGGAAGAAAGAAACATTCTGAAGTGGGGCTTTATTTCTCGAAGAACGATGACAACAGTGCTGCTTGTAGTGTCCAAAAAATGATAATGTCATATAAGGACAGAAACACCAGCAATATTCTGAAACATCTTTCTACTAGGGCTGTTACTCCATTAGAATATTTAATCATAATTTATCACATGATTGTCAGTAGTTAACTCTTATCTGTTCTAAATTTACCTTAAAGGGATATTTTTCAAGATTTGAAGGATTAACTAAAGATCCCCTTTTTTAAGCAGCTTGAAGTACTCCAGTGGTAACTCAGTTCACATCGACAGTAAATGCAAATAACTTCGGTCTTGTCGAGAAATCCCATGTGGCAGAGCTTTGACGCTGAACCTGCCATTCAAAAGAACCCTTTCTTTATCCAATTCTGCTCGCCATCCAAAATGTTACTGCTGCATCACTTCCTGATTGCCCAAACTCAGGGGTGGACAGAGGGTCATAATTACAGAACATACATGCGTTAATCGTACATCAAAAAAAAGTATGTAAACTCGTTATTAACGTGTTAACTTTGACAGCCCTATTTACGAGTGTAGACACACAAGTACCACGACATCCCAACCAAGCAGCACGTCCGTTAAATATCCTATGTTGTAGTGACATTAGTGCCATGCAGGCAGGGTTAGCAGATTATTTCTTTGACTAACAAAACTAAGAATGAATGCTGTACAAATATTTTCTCATTTCAGCCTGTGTAGGCCGAGATTTTTTGCACACAGAAAATCTGTGCAAGAAAACATCAATGTGAAAAATCAGGAACCAGTAATGCAACTGACAAAGAATCAAACTGATGAACAGAATCAATAATGGCCTTTACATTAATAAAATCTCATCAGTGCCCATCCCTTATCGTACAGTTTGTTGTTTGGGCTCGTGCAGGCCTTTTTATCCCCGGTGCTTTCCAACATATTTGACAACTACAATTGTTGGTAAAATGCACTTTCTGAACCACTTAGTGGACCATTACAGCAGTTTATGTCTGTAAAAAAAGCAGCTGTCAAATCAACGTTTGTTTTTGCTAATGGCTGGTAATTACCTGGAAGTCAGTCAAATGTGTAGTGAAGTGTAATGTCCAGAGCTGAGTGTCTATAGTGGCTCAGGTCCCGCTGCCCTTTTTGGCTGAAGGGTTCTTCTCCAGCAGTTTGTTTGTCTGTTTAGTTGAGCTGCTGCATGCCTCTCAAAAATGTCTGTGCAAGAGCAGATGTTGAGTGGGCAGTAATGTGATGTCTGGTCTCATAAAGCCACACACCTCTGCTCATGCCAAGACGACTGGGAGGCTGGTTGCAAAACAAGGGCAAAACCATCAAATCGTGTTTAGGCAAAGCTCAGCACTGGCACTCAATGGTGCAGCTAGAGTTATCCAAGTATGACTTTTTCTGACACTCAGCTGTACTGGTTAAACATTTGTCCACCGCTGCAGAAAACTAAGACCTGAAGCATAAAAGTTCACATAAAACTCTTCACGCAGACAGAAGTACACACACACACACACACACACACACACACACACACACAAAGCTTCAGATTTATAAGGCTGTGCATGCAGATGATTTTTTCTCAATCACTGTGAAAGTAGTCAGAGGTGGGAGAACATGGTTTCTACTCCCACAGTTTGCTTTACATGGATGTATTCACTACTTTAATCACTCCAACACGTTTGGCAGCGTTCACAGGTAGGATGATGGTTGGGGATTGTGTCTGTGTTGCTTCTTTGGCAGTTCTCGCAGGCAGGCGGCTGGCAGCTCCATGTGTATGAGAGGAGGCACATGATCGTCTGTCTCCCCAGGTCAACAAAAATTGTGAATTTTGCAACATTTAATTTGGGAAGAATGGCGGGGGAGGGGAACTATTTTTGCAGGGTGCATTAAAAGGTCATGGAAAGCTGAGAAGTGTCGTATTAAAAACAAATCTTGAGTTGAAAAGCTGCTTGGTACACGCTTTCTCCACTGAGCTCTGCTTCTCCTCTAGTGCTGTTCGGCCCAATCGCCAGAAGTACATTTTACATTTCTGCATTATATGTTTCTGTAAACCACAGATTTCTGATGTAGTTCTGATTATACATATATATATGAGCTGACTTTGTAATCTGGTGGTGGAGGGGACGGTGGAAGGTGTGACATCTAGGCAAGATAGCTGCAAAGCTGCACCGGCTGTTTTTGTAGGGACCATTTGCAACGTTTACACCAGTGTTAATGGCACTAAACCTGGGCGTTTTTATCAGCACATCGCAGCATATCCCAGCGGTATTTGTGGCACCAAGACTGACATTTTTTACCAACACATTACAGCTTTTCCCAGGAGCATTTGTGGCACCAAACCTGGTTATGTTCTTACCAGATCTCAGTGATTTTTAGCAGCATATCACAGTGTTTCTCAGCAGTGTTTGTGGCACCAAACCTGGATGTTTTTGTAATGAACCTGGGTGTATTTGTTTGCTTTTTAAATACATTTTCTGCACTGTTTTTCTTGCTTTTAGCTTTTGTTTTTAATGATCTATTGTTCCTTTAATGTTTTATCTTAACGTATTTCTCTTGTAAAGCACGTTGAATTGCCTTGTGTATGAATGGTGCTATATAAATAAAATTGCCTTGCCTTGCCTTGCCTTGCCTTTAGCAGCACATCACAGCATTTCCCAGGAGCATTTGTGGCACCAAACCTGGTTATTTTCTTACCAGATCTCAGTGATTTTTAGCAGCATATCACAGTGTTTCTCAGCAGTGTTTGTGGCACCAAACCTGGATGTTTTTTTAATGAACCTGGGTGTTTTTAGCAGCACATCACAGCATTTCCCAGCGGTTTTGTGGCACCAAACCTGATATTTTTTACTGACACATTGCAGCTTTTCCCAATAGCATTTGTGGCACCAAACCTGGGTATTTTCTTCCTGAATCTGGATGTTTTTTTTAGCGGCATATAGCAGTGTTTCTCAGCGGCTTTTGTGGCACCAAACCTGGATATTTTATTACCGAACCTGAGTGTTCTTAGCAGCACATTGCAGCATTTCCCAGCAGTGTTTGACCCACTGAAATTGGGTGTTATAAGACAAAACTGATCTTTTCCTTACCATTACCAAGTGATTTTTTTTTAACTTGAACTAACCACATGTTAATCACAGCTTTGTTGAGAATTTGTTCTGGTGATATGGTTGTGCTGTTACACGCCTTTCTTTGTCCTGCACCATCGCACCAAAATCACCTAATAAATCTCACTGTTTATTGAGGTTCGATGAAAGTAAATATAAAGCAGAAAAATATTTAACAAAACATCAGCTGTTAGAGCTCTTAGAAATGTTGCGACCTGTTTGACTAAATACATATGGGCCTTCTGCACTGTCACTTTTGGCCACGCCGAGTCAAGCCATGATGCGTTGATTTGCTTTTCTATTATCAGTTTAGATGCCAGAGACTGACGTTCTCCAGAGTAGTCTGCAGGAGACCAGGGAGAAAGTGTGTTCAGCTCTCAGTACGTCTGTAGCTTCTAACTGAATCTTTGTGGTTTGGAGTTTAGTTTCTCTCCTGCGTCCTGCCTTTACCTTAGATATCTGCTTTATTTTACTGTTTCATGTTCGCTATCAGCCGTATTAGAAGTTGTGTGAAGTTGCTGCTCGAAAACTCAACATTTCCTTATTTTGCTGCTTCACAATAAAAGTTTTATATAACAAAATAACCGGGGACTTTTATTGTGAAGAATCAAAAGAATTAGCACAATTTTGTTTGTGGCAGGTCTAATAATGCTGCAGGAAGGAAGAGTAAAAGTAGAAACAGCCACAGTGAAATGATGATGATGAAGAGCTGCAGACAACAGGCTCTTACTGCAGCTCTGCAAACAGCTCACCTCCAACAGGTAAACTTCTTTTACCTGCCCTGCTGTGGAAAAACACACGCAGCAAAAATAACAGGGGACTTTAGCCGTGGATCAGCACTCTGCTTCTTAACATCAACACTCAAGACAAGCCGTCATCAGTTAAAGACACACCTTCACTTGTCGTAATGGAAATGCAAATCCCTGCTGTGCTGGGCTGACGGCCCAAACCAAGCCAAGCCAGCCCATGACTGTCACATCTTTTATTGTTGTTAAGTATGCTGTCAGTAAAATTGTTTAATATAAAAATACATATTCAATATTTATGTTTAATTCACCCAGTTTTTTTTTTACAGAAAACAAAGCAACGCTGTCGTAATAAAGCGGATTTGTCTCTCCCCTGCAGTAGGTTTCAGGCTGTTAGCCATGCTTGATAAATCAAACTGATCAGACAGGCTGTTGATAAACACGCTGTTCAGCAGCACTTCTCAAACTAATTGCTTGTTACTGGTGTTTTGGCCAAACTTCTGACAAAATGCTGCAAAGTCTTAGTTCAACGTTTTTATTCATTTTATATTCAGCACAGTTTCATTTAGCAAGATGGGGAGCAAACAAATTCAGAGCTGATCAAATTCTAAATTAGGAATAAAGAATTGACTTTATGAACCTGGGAGAAGTTATAAGTCTAATTAATCCAACTAAATCCTTCAACTCCTCATTTAATACAGTTCACAACAAGGGGAGGGCACATTTCTGCTACACAAAACTAAATTCGTTTTTCTTTTTAGATTGTTCTGTTTTGTTATGTATAGTTAGTTTTACCTCTTCAGCCCTCTTAATTTAATTACGCAAAGTAAAGAGATAATGTAATGAAGGATCACAAGTAAACTTTGTTTTATGGGGTCAAAAAGCAAAATCTTTGGGAACCTTTTTTATCTTAAAGTAGAAATAGACACATTTTTTTGCTGTAAAAGTCGACTGTGTAGGATTTAGTTTATTTATTACACAGTAATGAAAACGTATACAATATTATATTCCATTTCTGCAAATAGATCCCCCTTAATCCTACACACTGGTCCTTTAACTTGTCATCATGAAGTAAATGCTGATTGCACAGTGTATCGTCTGTAGATTGGTTCCTTATAAGTCTCTCTTTCACGGTGCAATTCTGTTTGCCACTGAGTACTATCTGCGAAAATAAAGGCTCCATTTAAGGCATAAAGGAAGTGCATCAACTACAGCGGAACCCAAACAGGAACAAGATAGCGTTCTGTTTTCCCTCGTAGCTATCAATCAGCAGCCTCTGGGCCAAAAAAAAAAAAAAAATGGAGCCAAAGCCAAAAACTGCAGTTCCTCTAATGGCCACTTGAGGCTGGCTCCAAAAGCGAATCAATCCCCATAGACCCCCATGTTAAAATGCCCAAATTTACAGCAGAAATAAACACATTTACAGCCTGGTACAAAAAACGGTTTTGGACTTTATATAACTATCATGTTCACATTTTATTAAGGCTTAAATTTAGAAATGCCAAACTCGAGGCTTCAAACTGGAGTCCACAAACTAATGTGTGTTACAGTAGCTACGTCCATTATTTTCATACAGTCAATAATAGCTGTCCCAAGTTACTAAAGAGTATCAGTGTACGCTATTTGCAAGTCACTTACTATCCCATTAGCAGAAAGTAACCATGGAAACTCTACCCGAGAAAAAAATGAATGAAATGGTTCAAAGCGAGTGTGTGAGTGTGAATGGTTGTCTGTCTCTATGTGTCAGCCCTGTGATAGTCTGGCGACCTGTCCAGGGTGTACCCTGCCTCTTGGCCAATGTCAGCTGGGATAGGCTCCAGCCCCCCGCGACCCCCAACAGGGTACGCGGTTAGGGAAAATGAAATGTCATCATTGATGTTAAATGTCAGAAAATCGTGTCCCCACATGTGGATTCATGTGACATGTGTTCAATGTTGTTTTACATGCCATGTCCCACATGTCAGCTGTAAAATATTTAAAATCACATGTGCTTATATGTGTGGTTTTGTGGTTTCTGACATAAACATGAGAAACATGTTTTGTATCTGTCAAATCCACATTTTCCCAACATTGGTAGGTTGCAAATTGTCAATGAAATTAGCTTGTCGGTAGCTCATCACCTCAAACATGGCACTGGGCATCAAATTACCGCCACCATAAAAAGTGAGCTTGATGGTTAGAAATATTTCAGCAAGTTTTGACTCCACAGAAGTTTTGAAGTTGTTGCAGTAAATTAGCACCCATCTCATGCCCCACCATTTTTTTTTTTTTTTTGAGGCTTACATGTATAATAAAATATCCCGAACACAATTACAATGGGTCAGTTGCGCAAAATGAGTTCTAGGATATTTTCCAAACTGCTATTATCAAGGGAAACAACATGGTAATTTTTATGCTTGGCAGCACAACTGGCAGGCATCTACATCTGCTGTTGGTAAGTGATTGTAGGCGTTTCATTAAGTCACTGCTGAAGTGCACATGTGAGAAATGCCTGCGGGGGCACGAGATAGAGGAGGCTGGTTTGGAGGTGGTACGACGTGACTGACGGGGATGAGCAGATAATGACAGTTTTCATTTTGGGTAAACGGCTCTGTGCTTTTGTTCACACAAATTATGAAATTGTGCTTAATGTACCATGACCACAGTTAAAATCTTTACAAGAAATAAATAACAGATAAAGAGTGATGGATTAAAATTATGGAAGCCTGATGATACACAAACTGCAAACCTCAAGTAAGCAGCGGGGGAAAAAAGTACATGAAGTAGCAGTGATTCCCTACTAGGGGTTCTTATCTATAGTTACGTGACTGTAGAGTGACTCAATCGATTCCAAAAAAAATGAATAAATAAAAGTTCTAGTTTGACAAAAACATACACATATTGAGTCAGCTGTTACCCCTGAAACTATGTGTTGTTACGAGCATGTAAAAGCAGTTAACATGTGAGCAGGGAGGTCCAAAACTTCGCTAAAAATAGCAGATAAATGGTTCGAATGTTCAGCTTCTGCCACTTGATCTGGTAGTATGAGAACAGTAAAACCTAACTGGCGTAAACATAACTGTTCTAGTTTTTTTTTTAAAAACATTATTGTGACACTATTCAATTTGATATAATCAACAGTGTAAACATTCAGTTCAAATTCTCAGGTTTATCTCACAAGACTGTGGGCACATCCAACAAAAAAGGCTTGGAACCACTGATATGTCGCATTTAACTATTAGAGACTAAGGGTTTCATATTAGGTACGACTGATTCGTACCATGCTCGAGTACGATTGCCTCCCCTCCCCTGCCGCTCAATTTTCACATAAGTAATTCTGTTCTATACTGGAGTACACTTGCGTCATCATCTACGTGATGTTTTGTTGTTGGCACAGTGTAGACAAGAACGGCAATCACAAAATCCCGAATGGGTCAACCTTCACATTATGCCGAAAGTCCACTTCAGACCACAGATTTGCGACAAGACAAGTTGAAACAGGAAAAATACCTGCAATGTGTCGTTGTAAAAACCTGCCAGTTCACACCAATGCAACTAGATGAGATGGTGTATCATCTCTATGCAACAACTCTTCTGTTCTGATTTTCAGCTTTTCAGGCTTATTTTGTGGCTGAATATAATTTGTAGCTTCTTAAAATATGAATGAGGATAGTGATAGTGAGATACTGGCTAAGTTGTGTTTGTAGTAGTGATGAAATGGTGAAAAACAGAAACAAAACAAGCAGCAGGGACGGAGCATCTGCTACAGCAAGCTACCACGTCATCTGCAGTCATTTTGACTCGACCAGCAGACTTCACTACAAGCTGAATGGCTGTTGAAACAGGTGACGACCTCTAAGTTCTAAAATCAGCCGCTGGCAATTTGACCAGCGTAGTTGCAGGTGACACCATCAACCAGCTTGAGTCGAGCTCAGACCGGCCAGGTCACACTGCTGCAACTTGTCTCTGCATGTTCTAAAACTGTTTCATCTCGTCGCGACTCTTTGGTTTGAACTGGGCTTAATGTGGTTTATATTTTGGAGACAATGTCAAGAACAACCCTCTCACTTGCCTTTCTAATCTATCACCCATAACCGTGCAAGCATACCCAGATTTCGCAGGAGACCAGCAGCGTTGAGGAATGCCTTTGCAACTCTACTCGCCAACTGCTTTTCATGTTGAAAAGCAGTCTACTTCTGTGTTTTGATACAGTTTGTTTTCACATCTGATGGGAACTGAATCTAATACACATGAATCATGCTCGACTTGTATGGTACAATGTCTACAGCCATGCCAGACTGCCATTGGCCAGCTATTTCAGACGGAATTCTCCTTCCCTTCTGCAATCTCAGACCTTATTTTGCAAAGGCACGGGCACTGCACTCTGGGCTTAGCGCCTCCCAAGACAACAAGGTCTAACTCTACAACCCCTAACACTCTAACCCTAACTGACCTCTCCCCAGCACTGGTGCAGCGTTAAAACCAAGTGTGGCGATAGGTTTGGAAATGCGAGATGAACCACAGCGTTGCTTTGAGCTAAATGCTAATATGCTCACGTGACAGTGCTAACAGGCTGATGTTAACCATAGTGGGTGTAATGTTTTCAATGCAAACTATCTTAGTTTAGCGTGTTAGCATGCTAGCATTTACAAATTAGAACTAAACAAAAGCTGAGGCTGATGGAGATGTCATTATTTTTGCAGATAGTTGATCATAAACCAAAATAAAGGACAAATAAAAAAGTTAACCTGATGATGGCACTAGAAGAACATTTATGGATCATCAGAGAGATTATAATTGATCCTCCGGGGACAGTGAGTATCTGTACAAAACTTCATGGCAATCCATCTTATACTTGTTGAGATATTTCAGCCTGGACTCAAGAGGTGGACCGACCGATATTACCATCCCCCAGAGACGCACCACAAGGCTAAAAATACACTACTCTACATTGATAGAGATTCACTAAATACTCTCAATTAAAATGCAAATACAGAACACTATTGATCGGGATTGACACATACAGTTACACAGACACAAAATGTTCAACCAGCATTGTATTTCAACTTCATTTGCATTTTCTTTTGGTTTCCAGCCTATTAATCTCAGCAGTCAAGATGTGTTTCTGAGACTGCAAACAGTCCTAACTTTGACATTTTGGACTCGAAACCCTTCGTTCTGTCAGTAAGTTGCGGGGCTAAAAGATTAGATAAGAGCTGCTGTCTCTTTTTATCAGTGTCACTGAAAAGAAAACATCTAAACTTATAGATTATTTGGCTGCTGGCATGGAAGTAATTGGCCCAGTTTTCGGCTGCTTCTATGTCTCGTATCATGCTACATACACTGTACATTGGTTATGTAACTCACCAGGGCATTTAGAGAATAGATAACTTCTCCTTAAGGGACTAGCTGAGAAGAACTTGGAAGGTAAAATGTTTTGCTGTTTATTATACCTCTGATTTTGGCAGAACTGTCTTCTACACGTCTCATTTATAGTGGACCAGAGCATCGCAGCATTAATGATGCTTCCTGACCACTGCCTCCATTTGTGTCCTGCCTTTAATTCACCGTGACAGTCTGTCATGGTGTAATGTGACTCGCTGTGTTGCACATGTGCTTTCCAAACAGCACCTCTCACCCTCAGACACAAACATAAACAAACACACAACACCTGAAGCTTGGCTTGTCATGCAGCAGCTAACACGTCTAATGAGTGCTGCGCGAGCCGACAAGAAAACAGTGATGGGACCGCTCGAGTTTGGGCTCCGCAGAGCGCATTCACGGGCAAGTCTGGCTAAATGAACAGCATCAGATGAGCAGATGTGCGAGTTTTTTCCCACAGAAAAGTGCTGACAGAGAGCTCGGTGGCAGGGTTGAAATGAGCACAGTGTGTGTTATGTCCCCGGCGTATATTGTGCTGCACGTACTGCCGATCCTGGCCTGAATATTTATAGTCTATCGTGTGTTCATCGGTGTATGTTTGTGTGCGTGTGTGTGGCTGGGAAAGCCAGTGTGGATCTGAGAGCCCTGCAGGGGTGTGAGGCAAGAAGCAGCAAGAGGCAGAAAATCCCCGCTGCCTTTGGATTAGTGTCAGCAAGCAGGAAGCCAGGCATCGTGCTACATGTGCATGTGCACTCTCCTAAAGTCAGTCCCTGCAGGATTATTTTATTTATTTCATTTCATTTTTCTGTCCAGGTTTGGAACATAACTCCCCCTAAATTAGAGGCAACTTTTCAGCTTTTTTCTGCTTGATTTTTTTATTTTTACATCAGTGATAATTAATGAAACACCTACAGCACTTGAAATTGAATTCCTTTCCTTATGTGGCAGACATGCAACATGTTGCATTTGTCAAGGTTCAAATTCAGTAGGGTTTTGTTGTACTGAAAAAATCTGCATATGGTGATTTTAGTGGCCTGTAAACATATGTATATTTTTGTTCCCTGTGGGCTGTTTGGGGGTCATGATTGTTCATCATCTGACCTCTTGTTCTCCAACAAGCCACAAGAGGATTCACAGAATGGCTGACTAGTCGACTATCGAAACCATTCGTCAACACTGTGCATCGTTATAATAATAGCTTTATTTGTATAGCATTTATCTAAACAAGGTTACAAAGTGCTTTGCAGGACGACAAAACAAAGATAGCTGATGATAGGATCTAAGGAAAATAGTGCACAGACAAACAGAAGAAATAGTAAAGTTATAAATCGGGCATAAGTTAAAATAAGTTTCCCTATAAAAATTTGTTTCGAGCAATGATTCAAAAACAGAAAACGCACTTGCAACCCTAAATTCTTCAGGCAGAGAACTTCAGAGCCTATAAGAGCACTGATGGCAAAAAAACAGTCACCTTCGGGCACCAGCCTTAACCTGGAGACAACTAACAAGGGGTAGGCTGAAGGATTTCAGGTTACAACTTGGACTGTAGGACATCTAAAGCTCAGTGATATAACAGGGGGTCAAACCATGTTTAGCCCCCTGTTTCTTGACTTTTTGAAGCTAGAAGTGACCATATTTGGATGGGAGGTTGGAGCCAATAAAAATCATATTTTGCAGTATCTAATAGCAAGCTTGCTTTCCGTGTGCATCACACCTGACACTGTCCATAAACATCTACACTATCACCTCGGCAAGCAATGGTCACTTGCCTGCATCGCTCATGTTTGACCGTGCCCTCATCGTTCATGTGTGGTTTCAGCACTGTGCAGTAATGAAGCATTGGCAATGCATCTACAGCAGATGTGCAGATGGGGGCGCTGTGGGTAGTTGTTGTTGACGAGTCATCGTTGTGAGTCGAGATGGCCCTCTTACGACTGAAGATGGACATAACTTTGATGGTTATTGAATATAAATTTGTTTGTATGATCATCTTCTATGTAATGCCATGTTAAAGAGAATGTAAGGTACTGAATGAAGGAAAGAGTCCAGCTGTCCCTGCAAGAAAGCAGTTGTGTTGTTTTGGTGCATTACATTTGTACCGGGAAGTCAGAATCTTGAGTTCCAAGTCAGAAATTACACCTGGAACAACCCTGAAGACAAATTTCTGACTTGGAAAGTTGGAGCAACATAACCAATCCCTGCCTCAAAATCCAAGATGGCTGCTACACACATCAAAATTAGTGAAAGATGTAGTAATATGCTGTTTATAAGCACTTATGTCTCATTTGTGTCTCACTAAAACAGTCATACGCACAGTCCTGTCCAACTTCTATCTGTGTGCATGTTGCTACAGTGTTTGTGTGGATAAAATGCAGTGTGCTGTTGTGGTGGTCAACTCGGGTGTGGCGTCATTCCCAGTTCTGACCTCTGACTTCCGAGGTAACTGCATTACACACAGTATCTCCAGCTCAAACAAGCCTGTTGGGGGTTTGGTCCAATCAGATCACAGCTCATTTGTAAACAGCCAGTCACGGACTCTGCTATTTCACCTACCCCCAAGATCGGTCCCGCCTACATTAGTTAACCCTTTACTGGTTGTATATGAGACCTTTTTGGCGAGAAAAAGCACATGCTTTATCACCAAGATTAATTGACTATGACTACCGAAATACAGCAGTTGTGAACCACACAAACATTTCCATGATAACAAAGAATATCTCAAATCCTTAGCTGTCTGTTATAAAAACATCTAAGAGACATACTCTGTTTCTTGGACAGCATTAAGGCTCCTTTTGAAAAAAAACTCTAACAGGTGATTTGCCTGTGAGGCTCTCACTGGTGCTTTGATGATAGTAGTTTAAAGTTCTTGTGACACACAGATCAGAGGAAGATTTAGATGAGAGTATTAACAAAAACACTTCAGTGTCAGAGAGGATATTCTCCTGAGAGGAAGAGCTTAAGTGCAAACTGTCATAATCAGGCAGTTTTAGTTAAAGAGGTGAAGGGTGAGTTGACAGTTTTCTACCTGTAGCAGAAACAGAGGTTTGGAGTTGTTTGGTGCCAAAGCGAATAACAAGGCGGACGTGAAATTGAAAGCAAAGCACAACTGACACACTGCTGAAATCATGAGCTTATAGTCAGGGGCCATTGACAAAGACCATGCCTCATTGCACCAGTATGTCTTCAAGGAAAAGCATTTCCCCTCCTGTCATTTAAAGAGAATTTACGACCTAATTTTCAGGGTGTAAGACGCCATTCTTGGTGTCTATGATGGCGGTGGTGTCTCTGTATGTTCAGATGTGCTATTAAAATGCTATAACTGATATGAATATTGGCTGACAGCACTCATTGCCTCCATGTTGCCACAGGAAGCATGGTCCAAACACTGTTATATAAGCAAAACACCCCATTATATATAAAACCAGAAATATTTTAATTAAAAATATATATAATTTCTGCTGTAGAACAATTCTGTCAACATGGAAATTTTTTTCCTTGACAACAACACATTAACGTCACACATACTGCTGAGAGATGTTAGATGAACATGGCCAGTGAGACCCGTGATGTATAAAAACAGATTTGTCCTTTAACAGCCTCGCAGCAAAGATTTACCACCTCAGAGGTTGCAGGAGGCTGCAGGGTTGATGTGCAGGCAACGGTAACAAGTAATGAGAAGCTGTTATGTCTCATTTCCCAGCTTGATTCAGCTGTAATAGTATTTACAGCCAATGTCCTCACCTATTCGCCCTCCTGAGGAGGTTGTTCCAGTCTGAGGTACAGACATTACTGCTCTGTCCGTGTGGAAAACTTTTTAGCTTCATGCGTCTCTGGAGGGGCCGGAGGGATGAAACTCTGCAGGTTCATGACTAAGAGCTGTGCATAGGCGTGGTTCTGGTGAACGAATCTAAATCATTGTGAAACGAGGCACAGATGCAGGAGCCTGATTTCCACTCGCATTCAACCACTGATACTGTAGATATACTGTGGACACGCTCTGCCTGCGGTCTTTAGGCCTAACAGTGAGATGGCACAAAAAGTAGCACAATTCCATCTATTGTCTGCATCACAGAGGTCCTCCAAGAGCAGCTGTCCTTATTCACTGACATTATGCTCGGCCGGGGCTATTTATAGCAGCTATATTGCCATTGATTTATCACACATGTACCATCGGCGGCAGGGATATCTTCATCGTCACCATCGAATGTCGGAAAGGTGATGAAAAGGCAGTACACAGACACAGAGTTTGTTCCTACAGACACACTATAATGTGTCTACTCCTTCACCTGGTGGATCTCTGCAGTCATGCTTGTGATCTTATTATTAACTGTTGTATGTGTCCTGTAAAGCAGCTATGAATAATCTGATAATCTTGTGTTGACCACTATCAGCTCAGCCTGCACCCCTCAGAAAACCTGCTCTAGTTTAGGAGCATAATAAAAGAAGGGGCAATGAGGTGATTACCATCAGTGAGTGAGTCCGACTAGCTAGCTTGGGTGGTTCAGGTATGCTTGTTAAGCCTCCCTATATGTTGTTTTTCAGCACTGTGTCTGCAACTTTTCAACTTTCGTATCTTCATCTTGGAAGCATACCTGGTTACAATTTCTTTTCAGCTAGGCTCTACGTTTTAATAAAGTCCCAACCTCACCTGCCCGCTGTATTTGGCTGGGGGCAACACGCCCATAAACATCCCGAACACAGCAAAATAAGAAGAAAATACAGGCAGAGGGCCGGGTCTCTGCACATAAATACACCGGCATACACTTTAGTGAGTCATAAGTGATGATTGAGAGAGGGATTACTTCTGTATGAGTCTATATGCTGTTGTTGTTGTTGTTGTTGATGATGTTGTTAGGAAAATCCTGCATAGTACACCTTTAAGAGGGCTGATATATATTTTTTTTAATCACACCCTACTCAGCTCTGATTGGTCAGTTGTTTTATGAAAACAGCTGTTAAGGGGCACAAAAACAGATCTACATGAATCGTTGAACAAATCTAAGATGGGAGTCAAAAGTCTGGATGAGGCTAAACTCACACTGCATGGAGGAGGCAATATCTAGTGGTTAGTTAGTTACAAGCTGACCTAACTGAAATCTACAGAAGCAAAGTGTTTGTTCCAGTAACAATAAAGTGAGTTTCAGAAAGCAGGTGAAATAACTGTTGAGTCATTTGGATTTATTAACTCTATCAACCCCCTGCTGTTTTCATTTGAAGCTTTGGGGCTGTAAAAATCTTTCCACACATAATATCATATACACCTGCAGGTTCTGTCTCTGCCAGTCTCAACTGGACGCTTTCTGCAAACACGGTAATAATTTCATTATGATTTTAAATCCAATCCAACAGAAGGGAAAAAAAAACAGCTCCTGGGCTTTTAAATAGTGAATAGTGATAGTTTTCTGGGCGGCAGATGGTTTTGTAGATCTGAACAGGTTCAACCTGGCGCTCTTGGCTTTGCCTTGAGGAGGCAGGGCCCCAAAGTGACGGGGCGTGAGATGAATGGAGATCTGCATGTGGCACTGAAAGCAGTCTGCCTCCTGCTGGGCCACAGAAGTGAAAGCATCCAGGTGTGCATGCAGCTGGCAGGGCCGCTACATGACTTACAAATAGACAGATATGGCACAAGTGATAATTCCGTGGATCCTCCTGTTTTCATCTTAGAAGCCGAAAAAATGAGGTGCTCTTTCTCTGAATTATCTGAATATCTTACCTCACTGGTGCTCTCCATCAGTTCCTACTATTTACCAGGACTGAGTTAGGCAGAATAAGCATGAGGGTTGAGATGTCCAATATAGAGGATCTTTAGGGAATTGTTTCTAGATATTTCTCCCCCATCTATGAATGTAGAAACATCAAAGTGAATGTCAAAAAAGTGGCATTTAGTGTGGCTACAAACAGTCAAATGAGAGCCTGTATTTTGGGTACATAGAGGTCTGTTTTCAATCAGTCTCTTGACAGGAAGCTTGATCAACCATTCAGTTTGTCTGATGAGCAGGGCAACACAACACACTGCTGTGAGCTGTTCAATGTGTGCATTGGCTCCATTGTGAACCTTTGTGACCCAGAAATAAAATTCTACTACTGTACATCTCTATGCAGTTGGCCGTAACTGCCATAGATTCAGGCTTCTCCTCTCTGTGTTTACGTTCAGGGTCAGATTAGAGACAAGTGTTTGAAGTGATGCATGTAAACAATGTTTATTTGGAAAGCTGTAGGAGGCCCCTGCAGCTCGCCCCTATATACATGGTCCTGCATGAGTCCTCGTTCCCACTGCAATCTCTACAACACAAGTAGTGAGTGCAAAGTTAGCTCGAACCACAGAGCCACAATAGTCATGGGAAATATGCCAGGCTGAAATAAACTGGAATTATCCTGTAAAGGTCCCATGCTATGCCATTTTCAGGTTCATATTTAGGGGTTTCTACTAGAGCATGTTTACATGCTTTAGTGTAGGGCTGCCTCCGTCTAAGAATTTTCCAAGTCGACCAATAGTCGTCATTTAGGGTCATTAGTCGACTAGTCGCCTGCATGTTTATGATATTAATTTAATTATTAAATGATATATTTTGGGCGGGGCAACACAATGGTTTGATTTGAAGGTGTGAGAAAGAATAGTATCAGTAACATTGTTAACACTGTGCTACATTACAGAGAAATACAAAACCGTACTAATGAACCTTCATTAATATAGGCCTATATTTTATCTACAAGTGCACGTCACACACTGAGCGAGCCGCCTCTTAATGACGCTGTGGGCTAATGGGCATGTAGCTACTTCCATGTTTCAGATGATACGTCATGTTTGTAGTCGACCAATGAAGATGAGTTTACATATCACCTTGGGTTCGTCCTTCACCTTCTCAAAATGATCCCACACTTTGGATTTCCTGCCCGACATGTTATTAACTAGCCTGTGGAATAACCGCAGGGACCAGCCCTGGAAATTAACCTGACTCCTGTCTGACTGCAGAGCGTGGACACTTCCTGTGTCTGTCCTTTCAAAGTAAATTCCCACATGGTCCAGTCATATAGGTTTGGTTTGTTTTTTCTGCAAATAAGCGACCAATGAAATCTTGCTGACTATTGACCTTTCTGGTCAACTAATGTTTGGTTGACTGTCCGTGGGCAGCCCTACTTTAAAGTTTAAGAAACATCTTATTTTTCTCATACCGTCAAAGCCTCTCAAACACAGTTTTAGCGCCTGTCTCTTTAAGCCCCCATCCCGAAAAATCTAAACCTGCTCTGATTGGTCATTGGTTCCAGAACTTCAGCATCTGCACTTTAAGCATTTCTGCACCATCATTGCAGCCGGGAGAATTACTGTAACAGCACTGTAGTGGCAGTTTCAACCTTTATATAGTATATGAACCTTTAAAGTATAGTCAGCGTTAGACAGCTGAAACACTTCAAGGTTCGGGAAAGATTTTGGTTATGTTTGATAAAAATTCACTAATTCAACACGCTGAATGGCCAAAAATGTAAAAAGGTGACAAGGGCTGACTAGTGCCAGCAGTGCAGGATATACTGCAAAAACTAGTGCTGCAGACGCTGACCCACGGCCCAACATTGATGGACGGCCGACCAACGGCTTGGCATGTCAGGGTCTTCAGAGTGACCCCTAACCCCCACCTGCATTTTCACTTTGTTGTTCATTTTGGACTCTATTTTTTCGTTAGATTTTGGGGTTTGTTTTGCAAGTCCTCCAGTGCTTAATGATAGTGTATTGTGAGTTCTCGAATACGAAAATTACTTAAAATGCCCGTCCCTAATTATCACACACAGGACAATTAATTCTGTGGTTATAAACTATTAAAACTGTCTCGTAATTCCACTAACCATTTCTAAAACTCGTGGGGCTGTCAGGCCTCGCTCTTTTTCCATCATTCATCCTCAGTAAACTCATTGCAACAAAGTTCCTCGCACAACAAATGACTCACCCTAATATTACAGCCTCTCGTTAGAAAGAAATGAAGCTTCATCTGCTGCCGTAATATCTGCTCGTAAAATCACATGAAGGTGTGTTTTTATGTCTTTACAATTTACCGCACAGCAATATCGACTTTGAACCTCGGCAGAGATCACAGCATGGGTCAGCTGTCCTCACGAGACGGCAGACAGCACGTTTCAAAGAACAATTTATTCAGTGTGTACTTTAGTGTTGTTGTATATCGCCAGGTATGGCCCTGTTTCCCTGCAGCTGTATGTTGCCCACTTTAAAGTGTACACACACAGGAGCTGCTTTTATGTCAACACAAACACCTGAGAAAAAGGACTTTAGTGAACACCACTATGCTCTGCTGTAAACAGCTTTATTTTGTTTCTCAGAGTGACATATCGGCCTCAGAATTAAATAAAGGTGGGGTCACAGACACTGAATACTATGAAGGATATCCTCTGATCTCAAATAATTTCCCCTCATGGCTACACTGCACTCTACACACTGTATATTCAGTGTTAATAATGACTTGAATATTGGATTCTATATTTGTCCTCTTATCATTACAGGTACAGAGTATTCTACAGGGTGTTACAATGTAAACAACCACAGGTTTAGCTCTAAAGTCTTAATAAGGGAATTAGATAAAAACACTCAGTATGTTTGTTGTAATTGCCTTGTGCCTGCCGCAGCTATGATTGCATACAGAATGTCTCCAACTCCTGGGAGACTTTGTGGAAATCCTCAAATTATTGAGGTGGAGAATTATACAACAGCTGCTCTGTTAAAAGAGGACGCTTGTCTCTAATAGTCTGCATCTTAATAAGCACAAATAGCGATGACACAGAACAGTTATTCTGTGACGTGTTCCACCCTACAGGGGGGAGCCAGAATAACATAAACAGAAGGAAGGAATTTTAATTTGGGCTAAATCGGAATTACAAACACAGCTTCAGAGGAGGGTAATATTGGGCTGAATGCCACTTAGCAGCAGTTTGTGTCGTGTTGGTTTGTTCCTAACTTGACCAGTTTCTCTTTGTCACTGCAGTTTTCCTTCTTTTTTTCTCATTTGGACCAGTACACCTGCAGTGTGCCTGTGTTTGGCAAAGTCGTTCATGACTCCCCAGGCTTTACCTACTGACAAATTAAATCATTCTTTTCACTTTTTGGGCACAGATGGTTTGGCCTGCATGCTTGGAGCTCTGCTTTTACAGTCAACATATGCTGCTAATTTGTACTTACCCAAATGTAACTCACCTTTGTAGCAGTGATTGCAACCATCATTAAATTTAAAATCTGAAGTTAGTTTTATGATCTGCCTCTTGTACAGTTTATGCTAATCTTTAATGTTGATTTGCTCCATAAACATAAACATGGCTGAGCATATTGAATCCTGCAAGACCACATTTTACAAGCGAATTCTTGTTGCTGCTCTCAGGACTTAACTACAAAATACATCACCTGTGACTATCCTCTAGAACGACACATAGACGCACTGTCTGATCTGATGACACCATTTTGAAAACCACTTAGGAATCACTGTTAAAACGGTCAAAGGTTTGGTTAAGTTAAGGAACAAAAACAACTTGGTTAAATTAAGGGAAACACTGTGGTTTGGGTAAAAATAACTACTACGATAAGGTAAGGGGAACTCTGTTGTCATGGTGGAAGTAATAAACAATTAAACCTAAAGTTAAGTCTTTTATCCCACCTGTCACCCATCGTGCTTCATAGGTAATTTTTTATGATTTTGTATAGCTTCAATCATTGTGCATACAACAGTTCATATTATATCTAATGAAGAAGTGCCCTACGAATGGTGTTGTCACACTATGCACTTAGTGTAAAGTTGCGTACTTAGTGTAAAGTTATGTAGGCTAAGTTGAGGCAAGTAAATTTTAGGCAAGGTTAGGAAACATGTTTGGGCATTGTCACATAATATACTTAACGTTATATTACATATGTAAGGTAACGTTAAGTATATTATGTGACAATGCCCAAACATAATATACTTAACGTAACGTTACGTTAAGTATATTATGTTTGGGCATTGTCACATAATATACTTAACGTTACCTTACATATGTAATATTATACATACTTCACGTAAAAAAAAAAACATGGTTGGGGACTGTCATGTTAAATACTTCACACGAAGTTACGTAGCTTAGTTTTAGGAAAAAATAACACGATTAAGCGTAGTCATGTTAAATACTTAATGTAAAGTTACATAGGTTAGGTTTAGGGGAAAAATCACGGTTGAGCGCAGTCATGTTAGAGACTTAACGTAAAGTTATGTAGGTTAGGTTTAGGGGAAAAAATACTGTTGAGCATAGTCACATCGAATACTTAACGTAAAGTTAAGTAGGTTAGGTTAAGAGGGGAAAAACATGGTTTGGCGTGGTGACGTTAAATACTTAATGTAAAGTTACATAGGTTATGTTAGGGGGAAAAAAACTCAGTTGGGTGTTAATGTCAAGTTTCGTACTTAACGTTACGTTAGGTAGGCTAGGTTTAGGCAAGTTATGTAGTTTAGGTTTAAGAAAAGAAACTATTTAATGTAAACTTACATACTTAACATTACATAGGTAACGTGAAATTTCAAAGGTTAGGTTTAAAGCAAAGGAAACACTTCGCACATCTATTAAAAAAGACAGGTGCGTTGGAGAGAGACCAAAAAGTTGCCGAGGTCTAGTGCCGAAACGTTGTAAATAAATTATTCATTGCAAGTTAGACAGTGTACGGGAATCCTTTTGCAACTTAAAGGTTAGGTTTAAGAAATTAAAGTTACGTAGGTTAGGTTTAGTTAAAAAAAAACAAAAACATGGTGGGCTTTGTCACGTCAAATACTTAACGTAAAGTTATGTAGGTTAGGTTTAGGCAAGTTAAGTTGCGAAGGTTAGGTTTAAAAAAGAAACAGGGTTGAGTGTTGTCACATTACATATTTAATGTAAATTTGCGTACTTAACATTACATACTTAAATTACAAAGGTAAGGTGTAAAAAGGGAGAGTAACGTAGGTTAGGTTTAGGAGAAAAAACATATTTGTGTGTTGTCACATTATGCACTTAACGTCAAGTTACGTACTTAACATACATTTTTGGAGGCTAGGTTTAGGCAAGTAAAGCTACGTAGTTTAGGTTTAAGACAAGAAACATGGTTGAGCGTCGTCACATTACATAATCAATGTAAACTTGCGTACTTAACATTACATACTTACGGTAAAATTACAAAGATTAAGTTTGGGAAAGTAAAGTTACGTAGGTTAGGTTTAGGGAAAAAAAACATGGTGGAGACATATCTTAAAAAACTTTTAGTTCACTTGATTTTACATGGGACACAAACACCAGTCTCCTGGGAAAAGTCCTCCGTTTGTTTGACCCATCCACGACTCCAACTTGCCTCCTGACGCAGACTTTTGGTCTTTATACTACTACTTTCTTTACTCCTGACAGCACATTGGTCACCTGATAGCAGATATATATATATATAGATACATATATAGATTACTGGCTCATGATTATGTGGGTTATATGCAAAATCTGGGGCATTACTTTTTGTGGGCATGTACAAACAGTGCATGACAACAGTTAAGGATTTTTTGGAGATAATAATTTCTAATATTACTTATTTACATATATATTACCCATTCTACACACGTTCTTAAGATTGTAGCATTTGATTGTTTTAAATTTGTGATAACAGTGGGGTTTATTTTCTTCTTCTGTGTATTATCTGTTGACCTAAAAGGCAACCTGACGCATACGATTGCCCTTGCAGACATAAAGTTGTGCTGAGGTCAAGTGTCATCAACCCCAGCTGCCCACTAGTAGACTATTCACTACAAACTTGTGCTCTACAACAAAACTTTGTTCAAACCAACACTGCCTCATTTGAATTCTAGTGGAGATCCCAACGTTTCTCAAAGACTCCAAAGATGTGTGTAAAATGATGTACAAGACATTACTTTACATTACACAGTCATTTTGTTCCAATTCGACTTACAATAAGTGCTCCAGACTTCCACTGGAACAAGAACTAAAAGTCATCAAAACTTGTAAGTGCCCAAACAAACATAAAGAGCATGTTCAGTGATATTATGCAAGTGCTTCGACATCTGGAATATTTACATCTGAAAGATTGGTGTAGCCATAAAGAAATATGGAGCCTTTGGCTTGAATATTTCACTCAGTGTAAAACATCATATATCATCAACACAGAACTTGAACAAGCTGTTAGATGGATATGATGATGTTGACGACCTTGGAGCTACTTAAAGGCGGAACAGCAGAGAAAACTGTATGTAAAGGGGTAAATGTTGATGAATTACTTTTGTATGTAACTACACCTGCAAGTAAGTAATATTCTGTGACAACAAAACTCAGACCTCTACCCAGTTGCCAGAATAAATGTTGGTATTATACATTTCTGCAAACCAGGGATATGTTACATTTGTATGGTATTATGTGGCAGATACCGTAGCCCTTTACTGGGCTACAGGGCTGCTACAAAGTCCCTTCTTCATGCAGCCTTTGCATTTTTACACAGAACCAAACAATAACAATAACAATGGCGTAACATGGCAATAATAATCATTTACCTTCTCTGTTATACAGCGGCTGATCTCGTCCTCTGCTCGGAGAGTAAGAAGCTCCCGAATCTCATTGTTTTTTCATTTTGCGGACATTTACAGCCGGTGTTCTTCTTTGAGTCAGCTGCTTACCGCTAACAGCTACTTTTTAAATCACCCGTGGTGGGTTGTCGTAGAGATAACACATCGTCAAAACGTCACAGCCGTGCCACCCATGATCCCGTCCTACCAGCTGTCCTGCTTGTACAAGACTTCTTTTCCAGCTCAGTGAGACAACTCTGTCCACCCAGTCTGCATTTGTACCTATTATACAGAACAGTGAGGTGGTACAACGGCGTGAAATTCCCGTCTTGAAGAGGCAGTGTAAAAGGGGCTATTGAATTATTTTTTTTGTATGTTTCAAAATACTGTGGTTTATATTGTTAGGTTTAGGCACTCAACCACTTGGTTATGGTTAGGAAAATATCATGTTTGAGGTGGCAACGCAGCAGTGTCTCAGTAAAAAACACAGCTTTTTGTGGCATTAATTCAGAGCCATGTCTCACTCCAAAGTCTCCAACTGCTTTAGTATAAAGAGCGAGAAAGTTTGCAGAGAGCGGATGGGAGGGGAGGTCAAACAAGGTCAAACAAACTCCGGCATCAGGGGGAAATGCAGCAGGACAAGGTCGAAATGTAAAGTGGCGAAAGTCTGACTGGGGTGGGCAGGTCCAACAAACGGACTTTCACCTTAGAGAGCAGTCTTCGTGTCCCGTAAGAGTATAAAGCCCAACCCTGTTCTTTTTTCCTAAACCCAACCAAGTGTGTTAGTTGTTAAGGAAAAAACAACTCAATTTGCGGTGCTGTACTGACGTAGTGTATTTAAATTGAAAGAGACTGAATGTAAACGTTAAATTTCCGTTAAAGTGTATCTTGAAAAAAGACAATGCATGTAACAGGCAGAACTTAACACGGCGTCCCAGAACGTCAACAACCAACGCACCCAGGGTACCTTTCACATCATATCTGAACATGGAAAGTCCGTGACCAAATGTCAATTTGTGACGAGGTCAGAGTGAGAATGTGTTGTAATTCCGGTAGAAACAGAGCCATGGGTTGCTAAAAATATCCACACTTGGTGGCTAAAAAATATGACTCATTAAAAAACAACTGTTTTTTTTCTATTTGTTGGTCTTGAACAGTGGTCTGCAGCTTGGCAGGTGCACCCCTGCACCTCCCAATGACAAAGTAAGCTAATACACTACATCACTTAAATGTTGATATGATACATATGAAACATACAAATGTAACATGTTCTCAGTTTGATGAAATGTACAATGCCAACATTTTCTCCTGATGACTGACGACTGGGCTGCAGACCTAACCCCCCTCTCTGAGCGCTTGAGAGGGAGTGGCTGCCTAATGACCCTGATGATTATCTTAAGTGTGATGCATCTTGCCCAACCTGGGTGGGAAAGGAAAATATGCGCAGGATCAGTTAGGCGTTTGGGTCAAATTGTTCCTTCTTCAGGGTGCCATTTTCTCAAGAATGATGATAGACCTACATCCGTTTCCTGTTTCTGTCTGTGTTGCAGCGCTGCCAGCTACAGGGAGAGGGAGTATCCCCCACATCTCTGGAAATTGCAGAGAACAAGCAAAACATTGGGACTGGTCATCTCGAGCACGAGCAGAGACTGAAAAAGCAACAACTGGACTCGGGACTCGGCACTTGAACAAGTGGGGATGAGAGCTGCTGTGTGACATCAGTAAACAAACCCTCGAGGGTTGAGTTGGCAAATGAGTAAGTCGTGGCCCAAAATGATTGCCTTAATTACTACACATATACAGATGTATGAAGTAATGAAACTAAGAGACTTATAGTTCAAAGTTTAAAGATGTTTTCTTTACATGTGAAAAAAAGTGTCTTGTAAGGAACAGATGTGAATATTTTAATATGATAGAGATAATGTTTGGTTGTAATGTCGACATAATGTTTTAGTTGGGTCGGCTTCGTAGGTGTCATTGGTTACTAAATGGTGAGTTTGCTCTCTGCTTATGTGCAGTCAGCACTACGACTTAATCTATTTTTATCTTGTTTCATATTGTCAACCAAACAAGGCTGGCCTGAGTTGCTCACTCAAACGCTGGCGACAAACTCTTAATTCACATCGTGTCATAACACATGAAACTCCTCATTCAGAAAGTGTATAGAGGGTCGAGAGAGAAGACATATATTGACTGGCTCAATGCGACACACTGAAACACATCACAAGAACATCCTCTCATATTACGATCCACTTACACTAAAGCAAAGATGTCAGGCACATAAACACCATCATAAATATCTGCCACACTCACTTTCTATCACAGAAAAACAGCGGGTGAAACTCGCAGGGGCTTTCACCGTAAAGACGAAATACCTTAGGTTTTTTTCTCAGATGCAAATTTAGAGCTGACCAGCTGCTTTGTTGATATGTTTTCACTTTAACTGTATGCAAAAGTAACATGGACGTGTGTTATATATTTTTTTAAACCTAGCCTTGATAATTACATAACCAAAGGTGAAACCCTGAATTTATTGTATGTTGTGGACTTCTGGAAAAATGTCGTGATATAGATGCACACTGAATAGGATAAAAAAATGTAAATAGCAGACATTTATACTTGTGTGTCCTAAGATGTGTTGCAGATAGAGTAATTTGAGACTTTTTACTTTCTTTGACTGTTATGACCATCGACCATGCTCATCTGTGTTTGGTTTGTCCTCGCTGATACAATCATGTTCCTCATATTGTTGCAAATGCTGCTCCAACATTCTTTGTTGTTTTTGGCCATTTATTTTCTTCTTTATTTTATTTTTTTTAATTCACCTTCTCATTCATTTGGCAGACTAAAACACGAGGTTGCTGATGTTGTTTGTGGAGCTTTGTCAGAGAAGCGTTGGACACAGTTACCTCTCTAAGACCTGCGATGTTGCCCATGAATGAAATAATTACACGTTGCCAGGTTTTACTTTAGTTTTTGGCAGTAGTTGTGAGATAGATGACACATCCTAATAAAAATAGTGTTTTATTTTCCTATATTTCCCTTCAGAAATCATCCTTTGACATACTGTGTTAACTATATGGGCACTTGAATTAAAGCTCTTGGTCCTAGTGTCTTTTTCCTCTACTCCTAAAGAAAATCCAAAGTTCACGTTCTTGCTCCTTTCCCAAAATTTCGTATCTGTAATTACCTCAATAATAGTATCCCTCAGACCAGCTGTTTACTGAATGTTCCAGATGTTTCCGTAGTGTCACAAGAAAACTTGTAACCACAGAATAGCCACAATAGTTTTAAATAGATGTCAATATTTTCTTTAGGGAATCCTTACGGGGAGGATGTTTTTTTATTCTTTTGAGGTTTTCATCTCTGCATATCAAAGGTTTACGGAATACCAGAATACTCCAGCAGAGCTTCAGGATTTTTAAATGTGCAAAGTTTTTGCCTCTTAAAAAGTTACATGAAAATAAAAGTCGGATTGAAATGAAGAAAATGTCAGTGGGAGAACAACTCTTTAAAAATCAAGTTAATGTAAAGATGAAGTATCAGTCCCATTAGTCAGGGAATAGAAAAGTAATAACGGCAAAACAAATTTTACAGCAATGTATGTTTTTGTTTGTTTTGTTTTTGTTTTGGTGATTTGGCAGATGAACCGAATCACCACTATGAGATTAAATACAAACATAGTACAGCTCCGTCATTAACTCTTTCTACTACAAACCAGCAGGCATGAAATTAATCTTTAAGGTTGCCAAGACTTCGATGAGTAGTATAAACATGAAGCTACAGCCAGCAACCAGTTAGCTTAGCATAAAGACATATGAGAATTTTAAATTTATCCATTTGATAATTCTGGATTACGACCTCCAGCATTTGGATCATGTAGTGCGGTACCTGTTGGGTACCTGGCAGGCTCAGGGTGACGACAAGACCTCAAGAACTTTGTCTTCACACTTTGGCTGTTGTAGGAATTAAACAATCGAGATGTGAATTGTTGAGCTTTAAAGTTGCCAGCAAGCAAAGGCTGCACGATATGAGGAAAATATCTGATGACGTTGTTGAATATGGCGACAACAACAGTTCTTGGGATAAATTAACAGATATTCATATGAGCTCAGTTCTGCCCTGTTGCTACTTTCACTACAATGCTTGTTGAATTAAAAAAAGCAGATGCTATTTGCACCAAGGTGTCTTTGCCAGTAGTGCTATTTCAATAGGGCCATTTACAACCAGATAGCAGCGGAGGCAAGCACCCCAGTGTCTGTAGCCAACAATGCTATTTACACCCAAGTGTATGTTTGTGGTTGGTTTAATAAAGTTAGAATATAGCGTACAGGTACACAAACAGGTCTGTTCAGCTATTCTGCTAAAGTTTATGTCACAGTGTGCATTTAGCAGCTTTATACATCCTGGAATAATACGTCACTACGTCTAAAAGTAATAAGCCAGCGTAGACTCATACAGGACACAAACCCCAGTCTCCTGTGTGAAAGTCTTGTGCATGACCCCAGTGCCACTAAGGCTGCCCCCGACTAAGAATTTTCCTTGTCGACCGACAGTCGTCATTTAGGGCCATTAGTCGACTAGTCGCCCACATGGTTATGATATTAATTTAATTATTAAATGATATACTTTGGGCGGGGCGACACAATGGTTTGAGATGAAGGTGTGAGAAAGAATAGTATCAGTAACATTGTTAACACTGTGCTACATTACAGAGAAATACAAACCGTACTAATGAACCTTCATTAATATAGGCCTATATTTTATCTACAAGTGCACGTCACACACTGAGCGAGCCGCCTGTTAATGACGCTGTGGGCTAATGGGCATGTAGCTACTTCCATGTTTCAGATGATACGTCATGTTTGTAGTCGACCAATGAAGATGAGTTTACATATCACCTTGGGTTCGTCCTTCACCTTCTCAAAATGATCCCACACTTTGGATTTCCTGCCCGACATGTTATTAACTAGCCTGTGGAATAACCGCAGGTACCAGCCCTGGAAATTAACCTGACTTTCAAATTAAATTACCACATGGTCCAGTCATATAGGTTTAGATTTATTTTGACAAGGCACAGCTGCGTTTGTTGGTTTGTTTGTTTTTTTGCGACTAAGCAACCAATGAAATCTTGCCAACTAATGACTTTTCTGGTCGACTTACCTTACCATCTTGAGAACATAAATAAGACTGGCTAGTACTAGCTCCAACCATGGCCTCTTTGTCCTAATACTGACCGCTTCCTACCTTGATGCGTCTTCATGACGAGTACTAGCCAACTACAGCATACAGCAGGATCCAGAATAGTGTGTCATAGGGATGGGTGTAAATAGCCGAATAGCTGTGATGTGACTATTTTCACCTGGGTGCAAATAGAATTATTTACAACATTCTTTCATTTAACAAAGTGAGTATTGGACTGAATACAAAAGGCACCAATGAAATTGAATGATAGTTACATTTTTAAGTGTAGGTTTCTATAGATACTCTTTCAGGTAGGTGCAGTATTGCAGTCTTTTGCAATATCTTTATCGCGCAAACTGACATTGTGATTAAGGTGCAGCCCAACTTTGGGCCCATTTTCAGTCTTAATGCTAAGCTAAGATAAGAATGGCTGTAGCTGCATATTTACTGCACAGACATTAGAGTGGTGTGGATCTTCTCAGCCAACTGTTCCAAAAAAACCCAGCATATCTCCCAAAATGTGGAGCTATTCCTTCTAAATTAAATGAAAATCTAACCTGCCTGTAGAGATATTTTTTCGGAAGTGATTTTATTACACTAATCTTGTCAGATTACGTGCCTCAAGCACAAGCTGTTCCTGTACCAGAGGGGCTCGGGCCGGCAGAGGCCAAAGACTTTTGACTATTTCAGGCTGAATGTTGGCTCACATAAAGATCTGAGATGAAGCCCAAATGCACAAACTATCACACCAACAGGCAGCAGTGGCCAGAAGCTGCACTGCAACAATACTGATAAATGTGTAAGAGACAAGTTCATCTATGTAGTGATATGTTCAGCTACAGCTCGGTGTTATCACATAGCAGCACAAAAAGGCGCTGAGCCAAAGAGTAATGTATGCCCACCGGTCACCAGAGAGAACAGGAACACGATCAGCCTGATTGATCCTCGAGGGCAACACATCCAATCAAGCAGAACAAACAAGCACCAAAGGAGGCTGAAAGAAATCTGTTTAACTGGACAGTCTCTAACCCATTCCCTCAATCTATGAATTAAATTAATTCATTTGGTTAGCGGCTGCAATTATGTCAAGTTCGAGTTCACTTAAATCTGCTTTCATCAGGAGATCAGGAGTAAGCCAGAGACGGGCAGTGCACTGTAATATACGGAGCAAGAAGATAATGAAGGTCGATAGGCAGATTCTGAAGCCGATTGAATATTACAGGAAGAAAAATCATTAATCCTCGTGTGTGAGCTGAATGAGACTCATGCACTGAATAAAAAGGTCATAATCCACAGTTATCCACACGGATATTTATCAAGGGGTCATATCATGAGTGGGAAAGGATTAGTGGAGAAAATATCTAATATAAGACTAAACAACAAATCAGATTTTTCTTTGATTCATTGCCGCTAAATACACCTGCAGTAATAACTTCTGTGATGCTGCTGTGATTCAGCACAAACAATGAGCTGTTAGGGAGGTTAACAGTTGTGTGGGGACGTTAGGTAACAAACAAAACAAGGTGAGAGGAGAGCGTTTTAATTATGATCAGCTCCGAGCTGGAAAACTCACCGGGGCTGCGTTTAAAATGTTTCTGAACACGAGCATAAGTCACTGTCATAGCCGGAGGAGGGAGAGAAGGAGATTCACCCAACACAGCTTTACTCATTTTCAGTTATGATGTTAAAAAGACTGAAAAACTGAACTCATTTAAAACAAATTCTTACTGGGGATTGATTTCATGTTGAGAAGGGTTATCTCGGTGTTTAAGTTGTGAGAAACAGCCTTCCTGGTGAGACTCACGTATATTTCTGAGGCCTAAACGACTCACAGGCTCAAATCCTCTGTGCTTTCCACAGAGCGACTAGAAAGATTAACTTTAAGATGAATGCCTCCTCGAATCAATAATAAAAGATTCTTTCCCCCCAAAATAAAACCAACAAGAAATCACAGCTCTAAACCATGCAGAACATCAGCCCAGTGTGGTTTAGTAAAATACTAAATCTTGCTCTGCTTTCAGTGTTGCCAGATTTGACAAAAACAGCTCAATCGGATTCTCACTTTGGCCCAATCTTCATAAATGTGATCACATTTTTAATATTCAGGTTTAACATGGGTTCTGTGAAGGAGCCTCAGGGAGTTCTGTACTATTTGTACAATTAGGCAAACCTCAAACCACCGAAAACGAGGTTCAAATAATGAAAAAGTAGCAACTGAATGTTAAAATCTGAATTCATAAGAACAGTCTTTCATGACAGAACTATATCCAGATAATAGAGGGTTCCTTTGGTATTTTTCTTACTGGATCCAATGTTTATGTGTCTAAATGACTAATGGTAGTAACAGTTTTTGAAACTGGTCCAGTATTGAGTGAGTGCTGCAGCTGCAATGTAACCACTCAGGGCAATATGCTGTGTGACTTTTTGTCCACTAAAGCCCCGTTTCCACCGAGCAGTACGGTTCAGTTCAGTACGCTTTTTTTTCCGTTTCCACTGTGAAAAGTTGTGGATGGTACCAATGAAACTGTTCCATACCGTCCCCACTTTTGGTCCCCCCTCTGTTGGGGTACCTAGCACACAGATCTGGTACTAAAAGGTGGAGCTGTGAACACTGCAGTCCATTCATCGGTCAGTAGCAAAGTTTGAGTTTGAGAGTTGAGTTAGAGTTTGAAACTCATGTAACCACTGTTCATACCATGGAGAGTTTTATTACTTTAACTATAAAATGAAAGGATGTTTTGCTGCCTCTTGCAGCAGCTGGAGTCTGAGAAAAAATAACTTAATTCACTGGGCCGACTGTCGATGATTTTTTAGGTGGAACGTTAACTTGTAATGTTAAGCAATGCATGGGTTGACGACATGAATCCATGAGCACACCTTAAATTTCAATGAGACGACATTGACCATTACTTTCGTTTTTATATAACATACATTTTTAGTAATGAGTGGATCTTCAGGAATTTATATATTTATTTTGACCGGGTCATGTGAACTGCATATATTCTAATCCTTACTTGGGAAAAAAAATTGTCACAGAGCGTTGTTCCTGTGGGCTCCAGCAACACTAAACCCCTGAGCTTGCCNTCGTTTTTATATAACATACATTTTTAGTAATGAGTGGATCTTCAGGAATTTATATATTTATTTTGACCGGGTCATGTAAACTGCATATATTCTAATCCTTACTTGGGAAAAAGAATTGTCACAGAGCGTTGTGACTCTCACTGCAGCCCGTTCTATTTTGTTCTGAAAATGTTGGCGTGCAGCCTCGTTCTGTGGACGATAAACACGGCGCAGACTTCCATCTGTGTCTCCAGTAGGGCTGTCAAAATTGCTCAAAAATGACGTTCGAATATTCCTTCTAAAAATAACTCATAGGTTCAAACCACTCGGAAAAAAATAAATAAATAAATTTGCATTATGTCCACAAGAGGGCAAACTAATACAAGGAAACATACTTGTATATGTATTNCTCCAGTAGGGCTGTCAAAATTGCTCAAAAATGACGTTCGAATATTCCTTCTAAAAATAACTCATAGGTTTGAATCACTCGAAAAAAAAAAAAAATGCATTATGTCCACAAGAGGGCAAACTAATACAAGGAAACACACTTGTATATGTATTAATACAAGGAAACATAACTACTTGTAGGTATTTTGATTTCAACATAAACGTCTTTGAAATCATTTACATACATACACATTAAAACACATAAAACAATTATCTATAACATTACGTTATAAACAACCGCGGACCTCTCGCTCGCCCCCCCTCTCTGACCCGTGGCCACACCGCCCGCGGAAGCACTGCGAAGAGCCTCGAAGCGCCAGACCGTGACTGGCTCGCGCCCTGCAGCGATCGTTTCGGCGTCTGGTCTATTTTCTGCACGAGCCGCAAGGGAATGTGTCAAGCCGGGTGACGGAGACAACAGCTGGGAGCAGAACCGCTTGTCGAACAGCGTGGAGAAATGCGCGTCTGATGCCAACGCCCACTCGCAAAGAGGACAGCTGCGGTGGTGTTTTTTTTCTCTCCACAATCGAAAATATCAATTTTCACATTCGAAGGTCCATTTTTTTTTTCAAATTCGAATTTAAATTCTAACCCTAACCCAATGAGACAGAAGGGGAGAAAGAGAGAGATGCAGGACAGACGGTAATTTCGAATTTAAATTCGAATTTAGAATATTCGTTGACAGCCCTAGTCTCCAGTAATGAGGAAATATAGTGAGTGCTGGACGGAGCAGTGAGTGACAACAACCCCGCCTACGTTTAAGGGTACTGTTTGTGGTGGAAACGCTAGGGTCTAGGTACCATGTCTGATGGGTTACTTTTGGGTCCAAAGGTACCATACCGAAAGTGTTTGGTGGAAACGGGGCTTAAAAGTGCTTGTTTTTGCCACTGACAGGCTCAGATTATTATTTCAAGTGTCTGACAACATTATGGAGAAGATCCCTACAGAGATAAACCTTTTTGTTACAGAGCAAGGTCTTTTTTGTTTAACCAGAAACAGCCCTGAAATCACCAAACCCACCAAACTCCGTTGAAAAAAACGCTAATTTTAGCATGCATAGAGGAATATAATTGCCCCAGGTGATTACATTGCAATCTGTTTCACAGCTGCAGCCCCCTCTCACTCAATACTGGACCAATTTCAAAAATTGTTGTTCCCATTAGTCACTTAAAAAAGAAAACATTTGGAAATAGGGTCCAGGTTGCCCTTTGAATAATAAAAAAGTTTCAACCTGGTTGTAATAAACTGAAATGTCATTTGTTTTTATTGATCATCTGTTATTAGTCATTGCCTACTGAACATGGGGCGTCTCAGTCTCAATCAATCATATTACTCAGAGGAAACTGCTCCACGTTCACTGGAAAATAGCCTTTTTTTATTGGAGGAAACCAAACAAATGGTACAAAATGTACCCCAAATCATCACACATTGCCCAAAGCTATTCATCTGCCCAAATAAAAAGTAGCCAAACTGGATGGAGCACCACCCAATCTGGCAACACTGACTGCTTTCGCCTCAAGAGATCAGAATGGATAAATGATGATACCAAAACTACCATTAAGACGTCTGAGTTTATTTGTTGAATTTGGTTTTAAAAATCTCACTTTTAAGTGTGTTTATTGTCTCTGAGAGCTGGAGGACATCTTTAAAAAGACAACCTGACTGAGCCCAGTATCTTCACACTGCACACAGGCAGCACTGTAGACGTCTCCGTACGGCTCAGTTTGATATCACGTACCACGGACACATACATAAAGAAAAGTAATGCATTAGCCTGAGGATGAGAACTAGAGTGTTTACTGTAACATGCACAGTGTTAGATAACACCAGGAACCCGTTTTATGTCTTAATCTTCTTATAAACAAGGTGGCTTATGAGGAGCACTGCAAAACTGTTGAACGGTGACGCAGTTTGTATTTGTTTAGTTCTCTTGCTGGATATTATGTGACTGACTGGATTTTGGGGTTGTTTTGCACCATCTGCCTCCAGCAGAACAGTATTAGTGCTCTTTGGTACAAATACGATGATTACAGTGTTTGCCCGGTCACATCTGTATTCAAGAAATTGTCTCAGATAGGAGACAAATACAATGATTTGCAGAATTCATACGCGCTTTAGTGAAAGGCCTCGGTCCACACAGCTAGTGTTGGCTCAAATTACTGGGTTAATAACAGGGTTACCACACAGCACTTTATCAAAGACACACTCAGTGGTCACTACTTAAAGCTGTCATTGTGGTATTAATTAAAAGATGTTCTTTCAGAGATTATAATATTGACTAAATGATAATAGCCTTCATTATCTTAAACACAATCCAGCTTTAACTTTGTTATGAAGAAACACCTTTCACTCCTGGCTCACAGTGTAGCAGAGCAGTGAGGAGGCAGACTGTGTTATGCTAAATCATGAAGGGGAATTATTTGCTGAAGTGCTAATCGCTAGGAGGGAATTAGCATTTTCACCTATTTAATGACGACTACAAAGTTGACACAGTGTAGTGCAGGTCTGAATACACAAACAGTTACAGACACACACATCCTTTGTGGTGAGAGCACCTGTCCTCATAGAGTCACAACAGCCACTGAGTTCAGTGCTGCCAGAGTTTCCTTGAGCAAAACAACCTCTGCCTGCATCAGGACTGCGTCTCCTGGCTGCTGCCGTCCTCTCTGGGTGTCTTTGAGGGGAATGTGAATACACTCCTGATTACAGCAGCCCATGGAGACGTATTAAGACTGCTTGTCTAATCTGAGTAACAGGCTGAGACTCATATATGGCAAAAATATTGTTTTTCTCGCATTCCTCCACAGTGAAGAAAGAACACTGACAAAATTTGTGATAAATTGAAGTCATAGGGGTCTGTGTTTAACAGCAGCAAAACTATGGGTGCTTTCACACCTGCCTGGTTTTGTTCGGTTCAACCGAGCTCAAGTTCGTTTGCCCCCTAAATGCGGCTCGTTTGGGCAGGGGTAAATACAGCAATCGCACTCAGATGCACGCCAAAACAACTGGACCGAGACGTTCTTGAAGAGGTGGTCTCAGTCTGGTTTCAAACAAACTGTGGTGCAGTTCGTTTGTGGTGAGAATGTGTTCCGACCTTGATCCGAACCAACTGCAATTATGCAACTTTGGAACAAAATTAGTCCCTGATTCAGACCACCAGGAGACAACTCATATAGTTAATATCCAGCTAATATAATCCAAGTCTCATTTATCCAGTAGTATGCTCAGTACTCCCAAAACACATGAAGTTTCACTAAAAAGTTACTAGAGTGGAAAATGCTTACAGTGATGACGTCTGTCTCAGTTGGACACTATAAGCGGACGATTATTACAACCCATTTTTCTTTTTCTCGTTTCTGATGCAGTTACCATCTACTTGACATTTCTCTATTTATTACATGGATATAAATTAATTATATAGACTGAATTTATTCAATTTATTGACTGTTTCAAAATAGCAGGTACAGCTGTTTCATTACAGGGTTATTATGTGACCAGGTATTATCTATTTTCAGTGACGAGCGCAGCTTCAACCACAGGTTCTTTCCATGTGCACATTTGCTCTCTGTCTCCATTACTAGCGGCAATGACTAGCAGCCACAAGCTTCGGGGAGACTATGTTTTTGGGGCTTTTTTGCCTTTATTTAATCGGACAGATATAGCATGAATGGGTGAGAAAGAGGTGGGGATGGCCTGCAGCAAAGGGCCGTTGGGTGGAATTGAACCTGTTGCCACTGCAGCAAGGACGCAGGCTTTGTACATGGGACACGCGCTCTACCAGGTGAGCTAGTAGACGCCAAAATGACTTTCTTTTTCCTGTCATGATTTCGATGTGCACACAGCTTCAGCCTCAGGTAGCCAGCTGGAAGCAGGCAGGTTATCCTGAAGCAAAGCATCATGGGAGTAAAGTAAAGAATACAGAATTACCGTAGTTGTAAATTGTTTTTCCATGTGGTATGAAGCACTGTAAACCAGTGTTACGCAACAGGTGGGTCCTGGACTTGCGAATGTGTCAAGTTTTGTAATAAACACACTTTATTTTGAAGTACAGTGAATTTCCGGCACAGAGCTTTTATTTTGAAGTGCTGTTTCCTGCTGTAGAGTGAGTGACTAATGGATAGATCCATATGACTAGATAAATGAGACTTGGATTATTTTGCACGAGGCGTCTGAGAGTTTGTAAACTAATGTTTTGATATACTTTTGCTCTTGTTAAACTCGGACCCCTATGACTTCAATTCATCCTGAATTTCCTGTTTTTGGATTCTTCGTTCAACGTGGAGGCATGCAAGAAACACAAAGTTCTCTACCTGAATTAAAAGTAACACAGGCTGAGTAACTGATATACAAATGGTCATGTGGGGGGGTTCAGTGTTCCTTTAACTGCAGCGTGTTCAGCTTTCTGGGTTGCTGTAATTCTTGCGTCTAAAGTGTGATCTAACATCGTCATATCAGTTTTAAGATGCTCTTTCTGGAAATCACAGAACATAAAGGGATGAGTAAACATTGTGTGCTTTAGCCTGTATAGACCAGTTACTATGGTGACACTTGGTAACCTCAGCGGCTCTTTTGTCATGTTACGTTCATCAGACTATACATGAGGCATGGCACAAACAAGCCTCCAAATATATAGGCCAAGAATCATTAAGCGTGTGTAATTTTGACTGTCATACTATGTGTAAGTGGTCTTCTTTTTTTTGTTTGAATCAATATCAATTCATCAAACTGTCTTTGGGTCATTTTGTTGTATTTTCTGAACTTTACTCCTCGAGAGCTCGATGAAGGAGGGTCACTGTGTGTCGAATAAAAGAAGGAAGTACACAAAAACACATGCAAATGAATATATTCAGATATGAATTTGACAAAACAAGGATGGGACTCAAACCCATAAAAATCAGGTGTCTATGCAAGCTGGTGCAGTTTGGTCAGCCAAGGCCACGGTCACATTTATACGGCGGTTATTACCCAGTACATCAACACTAGTCATTATGATTCTCACCGTCATCTCACCTGCAGAGAGGTAAACGATGAACACGCAGCCAGCAGAGATGTCGCTGCACTGCTGCTGTGCTGTACAGATGCAGTGTGGATAGCAGCGACCACATAATTGTTTTTTTGGGGACAATGACGGCGGCGGACGGGGTGCATTTGTTTTAATGTTATTGCTTCACATTTGTGTGATATTTAAACTGTTCATTTGCCACTGCCTCGTCGCTCATATCTAAAAGAGGGGAATCATTAACGATCAGCAAAGGAAAACTGACGGTAACTATTAATGAACATGTAAAATATTTCTACAGTTCAGGTGTTGAGAAATATCCATGTGAGTTTTTGGCCAGCCTTGCTTTTATTCTGCATGATGCTTTGTTTTGAGAAAAATGCATCCGAACCCAAGGTATGTTTGTATTCTTTTCCCGAGGGTGCTCCTCTCCTTCTCCTTCTCCTTCACTCTCTCTCTCTCTCTGTATCTTTGGAGCTTGTCACTTCTGACCTTAATTCTCCTTTTTTTTGTTTTTTGTTTTCTTCTTTGTTTTATTTTTTGGTAAACCTTCCAACTTCTGGATTTTCTACATTCATAACATTTTGTAGACAGCAATATGAGATGTGATTGAAAATGGAATATGTGCAATGTTGATTAAAGAAAAATATAATATATTCAATAAAAATTCAGAAACAGAAAAAGTGTTTTAAGATGTGCTTTTTTGTCTGGGGTGAGCTGCTGATGCTTTTGCTGTTATACATAAATCCAATCTGAAGGCCATTACTACAACGGCATCTCACTTGTGTGCTTATTCGTCATGTGCTTGTGGTTCACCATTTTGTTTGCTGCTGGCTGAACTGCTGGGACATGTTTATGTACATCGCTTGTGTCCCTCAGACAGAATCAGCTCTGTCAGCGGGGGCCAAGTATCACAGTGACAGAACGTTTTCATCCACAGTGGCCTTTTACGGTGGTTGCTTTTGAAACCCGATGCCCGAGCCGTTCATGTTCGACACTGTTTAAATATTTTAAATGGGTCCGATGTGGTGCAATTACTTGACTCTTGGACAAACACCAGTTCATCCATCAAGCTGGTGATGGACACACAGCAGCCGGGTTGTGCTTTGCCTCCTCGCTGCAAAACACACAACGTGCTGCAAGGCTGCAGCCTGTTCACCTTCAACAAAACCTCCACAGACCGGGCAAAAGCAAGAAATTGTAAACATTATTTATTATCTTTAATGCTCCACAAACCTTTGAGAGACTAAAGGAGTTTGTCATGAGTTATTTGTGCATGACAGCGACCCTGAAAGGTCGATGTATGACTCTGGGATCAGGTCATGGTGAAGGAAATTAGACCAGCGTTGAAGATATATATAGCAGCTCACCCTTTACAGCTGTCTCCACAAAACAAGGTACACAAGGCCCATCCTACACAATCACAGGCACACGTGCGCACACACGCATGCACAAAGCAGCAACAACAAACACTAACAAGCTCTAAATGTTCGCCACACACCCAGACCGACTCATTCAGATGACTGCTTCGTCATCGTGAGCGAACCTGAAAAAGCAGCGATGCAGAACGTGTCATTGGCCTTTTGCTCTCGTGGTTGTACTTGCATAAACTATGAATGTGTACAAATAAGCCAGGCTGAGGTGGTTGCACAACATTTGTTACTTCTTGGACTTTTGGGTTTGTTTGTTTCTTTTTTTTGGCACTTTTTCTTTTTGCTGTTGTTCTTCAAATGCATTTTTGTAAGTCCAACAAACTAAAATGATTTCTTCTTGTATTTTAAGATTTTAAATTTCCGTGTTTGACCAAAGTTTTCTTTCTAATCTGGATTAAATTAAATTGAATGTGGTTTGCATGAGTTTATACTGTATCATCCTGAAGTTGGCACAAAAACAAGGCTCCCAGCATGCACAGGGGCAGACTACTGAACATTAATCTCATGTTATGTGTGTTCTTGCATTGTTACTGCTGCTATTGTGATTTACATTCATTCTACAATGCTGAAAACATGTATTATTTTGAAAGATTTACTAAGCACAGATGTGGTGATGAGTGTTGTGTACCCAACTGCTACATTGTTCTCCACAGTATACGTGCATATAGATGACTGTCTCAGATTCGAAACTATATTCGCCACAAATCCAAAAAGCTCCTGCTCTACCCTCAGTCAGGAAGCTGACACATAATATTGCACTTAATTAAAAGCATTGTAAAACAGTGGTTCCAAACTGGTGCGTCGGGGTCCAAAAGTGGGTCACAGGTTCATTCTGAATGGACCGCAAGTGACTCTCAAATGTGTTAAGTTTGTCAAGTATTTTTGTGTAAAAGTACAATGAATCTTCGGCAAAGACCTTTTATTTTAAAGTGCTGTTTCCTGCCGTAGAGTGAGTGACTAACAGACACTGGACAAACACAGCAAACTAGCTAGACGACATGGCCAAATGCAAGTATGATGCTGAATTTACTAAACTGTGTGGACCTTGAACTATTGACTTCGTAGAAATCTGGACCCAGTTGGTAACCAATGTTTACCAACATTTACATGCAGCCATGCATGCGACCCTAACATGTCTTTTATCATGTCAAAACATTGAAAGTTAAACAGCTTTCGCGTATGCCGGGATTTTTTCAAAGATTCCTTCTGGTGGCGGACACGTTGTCCAAACACAGCCTTCCTCTTTCATCACTTCAACCACCTTCTTGAAAAGGTCGGTGTTAAGATACTTGCATATATCCAAAAACTTGTTGATATCCAAGTCTTTCATATAATGTTTAAAAGTAGGTGTGTTTCTCCCTCTGACAAGAAATGAGGGCTTTTATTTTGGCCATGCATCTCTACCCTGGGCCATGCAGACAACGAACAGAGCTGACCATAAACAGGGAGGAGGCCGTGTGCCGCAAACTGTGGTAAAAACCCCAAATCAGACGCATATTCAGGTCCAACAGGTCACTCCCATTTTACTTTCTTTACACTGGCTTCCCATCAGGTTCAGGATTCACTTTAAGATACTTGTTCTCATGTATAGAGCCCTCTATGGTCAGGCACCTGAATACATGAGTGATCTCCATCCATATATTGTCAGTAGGTCCCTTAGGTCTTCGAAATGGCCTTTGTCCCACCCTAAATTGTCTAATGCTTGTTCGCTGTTATGTTTCTGTTTGAGCACTAGTTGCCTGTATTTGCTCTGTGTTTTACTTTCTTTTTGTTGCCTTGTTTTATTTGTTATATTGCCTTTGTTTTTACTGACTGCATGTTTTATTGTTTGATTGTATGTTATGAAGCACTTCGTGAATTTCACTTCTGTAAATGGTGCTACATCAAATAAATGTTAGTCATTATTACTATTATTTTTATATTTCAATAGTGCTGTATACATGTCCAAAGAATGCTGCTGAAACACAAATAATACTGACTTTTTCTGCACGTCTTAATCAGAGAGTACTTTATTCGGGAATAATAATTAGAATATTAATGTTGTTTACGTGACCATTTCAAATTCAGAATATTGTCAAATTTGGAATAATAGTGGAATATTGGTGTGCTTGAGTGGAATTATGTTTATTCAACTTAAAAAACAATCATTAATTTTTCTGAAAAATCTGTAATATGTTGTGTCATTTTGTCATTACCTGTGTTTTATTAAGTTTAACATTATCTCAGCAATTTCTTCCTAAAACCTGCACTGTAATTTTATTTTCTATGTGGGAGTGTTGCTGCACCTATCATAAATCAGGTCTGTTACAAACGTCTTGACTGATTATGTTGACAGATGCTTATTCAGAGTAAAGTGACAGGAGTGAATCATGACCTCAGTTTTTTTTTTTTATGTTGAGTCATCATTGGGCTTGTTTCAGTGTATTTGGGGCTGAGCGGAAAAGCATAATATTCTTGGTATAATTATAAACTACAGACAGAAGAAAACATGTCAGAGTGCTGCCACGGCTCCGTCTCGGCTTCACACTTCACTTCACGTCACAGCTTCTGTTGCTTCCGTCAGTGTCTACTGCTGTCTTCCAGGAAAAGACCCCATCACTCAGAGGTGTAAGACAACACCTGACAGGGAACAATATCTCACCACATGGTCTGAGGCTGCTCTCATACATTCATGCCAGTGAATTTGGCATTCACCGTTTCCCCTCTGCAAGGAAACCCAACGCCGCTCGTACTGTATGCTCCTGGCCCCTGAAACCCAATCGCCCAAATCCCAAAAGCTACCTGCCTGCTCCTTTACAAACAACGCTCCTGTCGCAGGGCTGCGGATGGAAAAGCTGTCAGCCACAATTGAGCCTGCTGCTATAGACAAACTGTTCTTTTACATCCAGCAAATGTCAGTAGGCCTTCTGCCAGACAAATACAGCATGACTCAGGCCAGTGACCTCCCCAGGGGAACATTTACCAGCTTCTGCACTTAGATCCAGTGGCGCTGACCTTGGACTTGCTCCCCTGGCATTCTCCTTTCACTCTCAATTTATTAAATTTGACAGTCAACGACATTGGATAGATGTGTTGTCAAGGATAGATACAGCATTTTACAGTATTGCCGTAGTATTTATCTATGTCTGAGATGATTTATGGAGACAGAGACATCTAAATTGAGAGGTAGAGATAGATAGATAGATAGATAGATAGATAGATAGATAGATAGATAGACAGATAAAGGACAGACAGATAGATCAATGGTTCACAACCAGGGGTCCTTTGGGGACATCCACTGGATTTTAAGAAAAATGGGGAATAGTTTATTTTCTCAATTCAATTCACTACAGAAGTGGACCCAATGNAGATAGATAGATAGATAGATAGATAGATAGATAGATAGATAGATAGATAGATAAAGGACAGACAGATAGATCAATGGTTCACAACCAGGGGTCCAGGGACTTCCAGGGGTCCTTTGGGGACATCCACTGGGTTTTAAGAAAAATGGGGAATAGTTTATTTTCTCAATTCAATTCACTACAGAAGTGGACCCAATGTGACTACGAGCCTGTTCACACCTGGTACTAACACGAGTCCTTGAATCGGAATTAATCAAATTAAAACAAGGTTTTTTTTGGGGGGTTGTGATGTTCAAAAAATGTATCCACTGATATACAGACATCTTTTTTGACATGTAAGTCTATGGGACCATGGGCTCTAGTTTCCCGGCGCGGTGCAGGGTGGCGAACCCCCGCGCAGNACCAAAACATCAGTTTCCTCCTGGGAGAAGTTTGGCTGTCTGACGCTGCTGCTCTCTTCCGCCATGGAGAATTGAGTAAACTCTCATTACGCCTTCGCGCGGTGCATTTAAGGGTTGAGTAAACTCTCATTACGCCTTCGCGCGGTGCATTTAAGGGCGAGGAGAGGGGCTCATTTGATAGGTGTGATGTGTGTAAAACCCTTGCGCAGGTGGGAGGGACGGAGGTGGGAAAGAGGAGTAGCTGCACCAGCACACACGGTGTGCCAAACTTGCAAAATCCGCCTGGCCACACCCAGTTGGCAAAGCACAGGTGCACCTCTGCCTCGCCCGGTCTGCGAAACTAGAGGCCAAAGTCTTTATGGGCCCAATGGTGTCACGCAATGACTTGGAAGTTGTAATTCTACTATTTGGCCACTATGTAAATTGGCTTCAAAGCCCAGTGCACTTGCTTGAAATTTATCTTAACTGAGTCTGTAGTTTTAACTTAATACTTACTTTATCTTTTATTTTTTGTTTATTTATTATTATTGTTATTTTATTATGTATTTTATCATCTTTTTTTGTCTTTTATGTTCTGTACTTTGTGTTGCATTTTGTGCATGAATTGTTCTATATGAAGTTATAATAATTAATATTTTTACTGGCAGCCTGGCCAGGGTTCCTACAGCTGAAGACAAGTTAGCTATTAAAGTTTTTAAGGTGTTTTTAATGGCCTGGAATGAAACTGAAGAATAATTTCACAAAAACCATTAAAGGAAAAAACATTAACCAACATCTATACCTTACGGTTGGGGAGGATTTTGCTCAGATATTAATTATAACATATCACATGACTTTATACTGTTTTGTTATTTTAAAGTTACCCTTTGAGATTTTACAATACGTCAGAAAACGATGCCTAAAAATTCTACTTCCCATTTGCTTGTATTTTTAAGATTTTTGAAAGATTAACTTAAGACATATTAATACCAATTGAGGCCTTTTTTTAAGATAATGAAATCAATGCCTTTTAAGACTTTTTAAGGATCCACAGAAACCCTGCTGGTCTCACATATAACAGCACCAACAGTTTGCTTATCCGACAGTGTCAGCTGAATAGTTGGTCCTTCAATGTGACCCAGGACACATTAGCATACACACTGCTGAGAGGTTGCAGCCATGCAGCCAAGACCACCTCCGAATCTGGTCTGAGCGATCTGATCCCAAAAAGCATTGGGAACACATTGCGTGAATCCACACCTTTACTTAGAGTTGTCTACTTGTGATCTAATCACCCAAGACAACAATGTTAATACAAGGTTAAAGCAGAGCCTAATGTCGTGTTCACACCAAACATGATGCGAATTTTCATGTCGTGTTACTTACACGAGTTTGAACGCTAGAATATTTTGTGTTGACTCGCATCATACGCCATGAAATCACTGAACTGATGACAGAACTTATGCCAGTACATCCTCGGCATCATATGTCCCACGAGGATCGCTGTCGTGGCACAAATTGGTCACTGAAGTTCCGATTTTTCAACTTGCAAATAAGTGTATGACGCGAAATTGCACTACTCGCTTCATTCATGCCATTTAATTTGCATATTTCATGTCATTCACAGCACGTCCATCGCACCGCCCGGCAAGAATTCGTCACAAATTTACATTGAGTTCACATTACATGTAATTCACTCACGCAAACTGTTTTATTCAGAGTGAACACATCATAAGTCACATTAGTGTGACTAGTCTGATCATAGGTTCTCTTCCTCCCCTGTTACCTCCTCAACTGTAGTTGACAACTGTAGGATCCTGGTCTTAATCATATCTAACAACCAACATATATTCAGATGGAGGTCCCTGAAGCAAAATCTCACAAATGGGGGTCCGCGACGTGATGTGTAGGGGTCCTTGACACAAAAAGGTTGAGAACCACTGAGACAGATCAATACAAAAACATAACTAAACGCAAACATCCTGTCAAACTGCAGTATAACCTCAAATCTCAGGAAAAGTGAGCTGCAGAAACGGACAAGAAACAGCAGCAGAATCTCAAACCAGCCAAGCTGCATCGAACCATCAGTGATTTCCATTGGATTTATCTCACAGCCCAACAGCTGCTTTGAAGTCGAGAGGCTTAAGCAGCTTGTTAGTTTTCAAATCTTTCAGCACACAAAGTGAGAAGGAATCACAGTTTGGGTTGTCAGGATAAGGTGTTATTAATCTGATAAGACTGTCCTAAGTGTGAATCCAATCCAAATGTACTTCTTGCAGCTCTCTTACAAACAGTGAGGAAGTGGATGCTGTCAGACGTTTCTTTGGTGTGTTTATTAAGAACTGTGTCATCCACAAATTCATGGTGCTTCAATGTTTATGTTTTCTACTCCTTTTTTTTTTCTGTGAAAGAACCTTCCAAGGTAAAAGTGCCAGCCGTTGTCAAAATGTCAAATCTGAGATGCATAGCGCTGCGCTCCACCCAGAATAGAGCCTCTGACAGATCTTCATCCATCTCTGACACTTCAAGGTGTGAGAATGGAAGCAGGGTCAAGGGTCGAAGTGTTCAAAACAGGCCCAGGTCTGGTGTGGCATCTGCACTCATCAGGTCTGGCATCCCGGTGTCGGGGCCTCCCACAGTGTGTAAGTGAATCCTAAAAACCCATCACTGCCGCTGTCTCCAAGGTAAGGTGGAGGAGAGTCTATTTCTGTGTGGAGACCCAAAAAAAAAGTGTTTTCTCTGCTCGTGTGGTGGAAGAGACCAAACAGGTGACCGAGTGTATCCTTTTTCACATCACTCATACCGCCGTTTCCCCGCACAGCTTCCCCAGAACGTGATGCATGATAGCCCGAAGTGGTCGCACAGCTGGGTCACCGCTGAGCACCTTAACGCTACGACACGTTTGTGAATAGTGGCTCAATTCATTCTGTTGCAGATTGTGCGATTCAGTCACCGCCACAGCAGCTCGCCCTCAAATTAATGCCGCCTGAAAAGAGAGAAGAAATGAGGCAGTGATCTCACTGACATCTGAATTAGTCATGTGATCGGTCTCGCTCCGCTCGTCTGCAGGAGATCAATTGAAGTGTATTCCCCAAACTCCCGAGGATGCTGGGAGCAGAGATGCGGGTAGTAACTTCGAGGGAGTGGGGAGGGAGGCGAGGGGAGGATGGTTTCAGTGTTGAGAAGCACTTGGGTGAAGTGTATGAAGGGAAATTTCTGTTTGTTGTCATGGTAACAGGCAGTGTGGTCTGTAGCAAAAACATATCCCTAGCATAGAGGCTTGATCAGGATCCAGCAGCTCCTCGCAGCACAGCTCCCCTCCTCCATTTTGAACGTGGGAACGCTGATTGTGTTGCAAATGTTTAATGATTCGTGATGCCTCGAATCATATGAGATATACAGATCAGCAGAGCTGAAGAGGAGCAGGGAGAGTTTCATATGTAAGACTGGGCTGTAGTACTATCAGGGTGGATGTAGGCTTCATAAATGGGAGGTGAGTCACTGAATTGTTGTGGGGAGCGTGAGGAAGATGTTTCTTTTTATGGTGTGTGGGATTTCAGTGCGACCATGCGTAAAGGTGTGAGAAGAAACATGTCAACAACAGAAACATTTACTGTAAGGGTGATACCCAACAACGTCAGATTCTGACAGTCTGAGGAATAGAACCACGTAAATACCATTATAAACAGTGTTGGGTGGTACCCAAATATTTTCAGTGACTTGTGAATGCTTAACTTGTCATGGTTACTGCAATTATGTATTTGGATTACAGAAATATTTTCTCAGCCCATTTAAACAGTGGGCAGTTCTGCAGAATTAACACTGTTTTATAATCAGAATATATCAATGGGTGGGGAAACTCCATAACAGACTGAGAGGCAGTTATTAAGTGTAAAGGCATATCCTTATTAAAAGGTTCTGTATATGACATGCAGAGCATTAATACAGCAGCAAACCGCTATTTGCTGTGTAAAGAATAGTGGAGTAAAGGCGTCCTGAGCAGAGAATGAACTCACGCAACCTGTGTGTGTTAAAATTTCACTTCTCTGTGATTTGTTGCGGTAAACCTGGATGACGTCATTGCAGAAGCACTGGTAGCTCTGTTAGCAGTGTTGCTTGTTTTTAGCGTTGTTCATGGAGTTAGCACTGTTAGCTGCTAGTCGCCAGCTCGGCCATCACTATGTTAAGAGCCATGTCTGTACAACTGACAGGTTTTTGCATACCGTCCCTTTAAGTAATCTTGACTGCATGACTTATTTTTTATTCATTTTAATAAAGAGGCTACCTAGCAATGGTCTGAAAGTTGGAGTGATATTTAAAAGGACAACTTATTGGGTATTTTGCCATATTACTCATATATTTTCTGTAAATGTCAAATGTCTTTTTTTATAGTCCTGGATAAAAGATGAGCTTTGCTGCGTGTGTCATCACCAAGTTTAAAATATAAATACTTTTATACTGCCACAAGTAAAAAAAAAACATCTGTCCTTTATTGATGTCCAATTACTTGAGAAACATTTCCCAAGCCAGCATCTACATCAAATTGCATAAGTTAAATGGACTCCAAAAGCGATTTTATTAGGGATTATTAGTGCTTGGTTTTATCCATGTTGAATTAAGTTATTTTTATTTTGTAGAAGAACTACAAACATGGATACATACTCAAAACAAGAAAAACAAACCTACACTAGACTCTAGCCAGGATGTAGTGATCTGCGAGTAAAAGCAACTGTTGGCCAAGGGTGTAAAGTTGGGGTGGGTGGTGGTTGGGGGCTGCTACTTACTTCCTGATCCCTTTCTCAGACCACAGCCATCTTTGAACCCAGCCTTCCTTTTGACCTCAACTACACACCTGTAAAGTTTTGTGACTCTATAGTCCAGACCAATCTATAGTTCAGACCAATGACTCATGATGAGACGAAACCACAAATAATAGAACAGCATTCAGAATTCAGAAAATTACATCATTTAACTTTAAAGCCCAGTTCAGACCAATGATTCATGATGAAACCGTTTAAGAACGTTGCAGAGAAAAGTTGCAGAGATGTGAACTGGCTGATTTGAGCTAGACTCAAGCTTGCCGATGGTGTCACCTGCAACTCAGCTGGACAAATCGCCAGTGGCTGGTTTTAGAACGTAAAGCACGTCACCTGTTTCTACAGCCAATCAACTTTTGTTAAGTCCACTGGTCAAGTCAGAATGACAGCAGACGGGGTGTTCGCTTGCTGTGGCAGGTGCTCCATCCCAGCCGAGCCCTCTGTTTCCATCCTCACGGTGTGCTGGTGTCAGACGGTGGGTCGCTGCTGCTGCTCACTGTATGTGCTTATGCCCCCTCACATACATTCTCACTGACTAACTAATTCACGCTACTTACTTATATTATTGTGGTGTATTTATTATGAATGCAGTCCATCTGATGCTCATGTTTTTTGCCATTTCATCACTACTACAAATGCAACTGCAGTCAGTATCTCACTATCACTATCCTCATTCATAATATAAGAAGCAACAAATTATATTCAGCCACAAAATAAACCTGAAAAACTGGAAATCAGAACTTAAGTACAGAGAGTTGTTGCATAGAGATGATACACCATCTCATCTAGTTGCATTGGTGTGAACCGGCAGGTTTTAAGAACATTGCAGATTGGCCTGTTGCAAGTAGTTGCACGTTTCAACTTGTCTTGTCACGAATCTTCGGTCTGAACTGGGCCCTATCTTGCACGAGTACGACATTATCGTGTCGACAAAATCTGTCTACAGACGGACAGACAGACAGTATAAACACCTGGCAAAATATTCACAATAGCTACTGTGGTAGTTTCCGCTACAACTAGTGTCACCGGGACCACATTTTCCCATGATGACACACACGCACTCACAACGTTAAATCAATACACAGCTTGTAATAAATAATGACAAATATTAATAGAATTCCATGACTAATTTAAGATAATAAATGTTATTTGTGTTTCCCTTTATCAGCCAGTGCACCTGTCAACAGTCATGAGAATACCACAATTTATGTTAAGATAAGATTTCCACGTGGGTAGTAAATGATGACCAGGTTTGTTTTACTTCTCTGATACTCATTATTATTTTCAAATTAAATAGAAAAGTCCAAAACTTAAATTAAGAGTGACACAATGGCTCGGTTGCTAGCATTAAATTACAGCAATGAAAATGGGGAATTTGCTTGTTTTCCTTTGTTTGTGTGGATGTCCTCCAACAGTCCACAGACATGCAGGTGAAGTGAAATGGAAACTCTAAATTGCTCGGTGATGCGAATGTGAGTGTGACTGATCGTCTGTCTATATGTTTTTGATAGATAGGCCATCTCCAGAGTTTACTCCACCTCTTGCCCTGTGCGAGCGCCCCACGACCCTGAACTGGATAAGTGGATATAAATGATTGATGGACGGATGAAAAAAAAAATTAACAAACCTCACACAAGTGACGCATATAAAGTCCTGAAGTTTAAGGCTTGAAATGGAAAATAACCTGCCAACTGACAGAATTAGGATTAACTTTAGGTTAGGATGGGGATTAAAGCATGGAATTAGGAACAGGCAGGGTTTAGGTTACAGTTTAGAGAGTGAATGCTGTCAGTGGAGGTCGCCAGAAGTGTAGTGAGACAAATGTGTGTGTTTGTGTGTTTCACGGAGGAGGAAGAGACAGCGTATCAAAAAGCAGGAAAGCCGCCTTGTTTGTCTACAAAGATCCTGTGTGAGATCTGGGACTCTCCACTTTTGGATCTGACAACTTTCAGACTTCACTGCGAATGTGGAGACACTGAGAGACACCTGGTACACACCAGAAAAACACACTCTTCTTCTCTGCCTCATTCACACACGCGCGCGCTTAAGAAGAGAGTGACTGAAGAAAGCAGCATGCAGACATAGCATGTGCCTGCCATTCACTCCTGACTGTAATCCCCTGCACAACCGCAGCTGTAAACTGTCAGAAGTCTGCTTTGATTGTCTGTGCGCGTTTGAGCGTAAAGCCACACATCTTCCTTTCCTTCAAGAAAACAGAGCTAAAATTAGCATGACCTTTTTAAAATCTTGTTTTTCCAGGCACAAAAATAGAAATCAAATGGCTCGCAGGGAAACAAAAGCCTTCCCCCATTCTGAACATCACACAGTCTGCGCCTGGGAGCTCAGGCTTTGCATAAAATGAGCATTGATAAATTTAGCAGTGCTTACGTAACTCACGCTCAGTTTGAATCTTACTGATGAGGCAGGAAAAGACGTTTATTTCATTTCAGCTTCCCACCCTGCTAATGAATTTTTGCGGTAAAGCCGCAAACATGCAGCAGCAGTGACGGCAGCGCTTGACAAGAAGCAGGCACGAGGAGTCATTGAGCTGACGAATGCCACACTGTGAAGGTAATGTTAGAGAAATGTTTGTCAGAAGTTTCCCCCCCTTTCTCCTCCTCATCGTCCTCTTCCTCCCCAACCTGCAGCCTCCACATCTGTAAACCTCAGAGAAGCTGTCAGTCTATTTTGGTGTTGCCTGCATTCAACTTTCACTATATAGAGTAAAAGCTTCTGGTGGAGATTTCAAAAAAAAAAAAAAAAGTAAAATGAAGTGCACATTGTTAACATTCAAAGAATTGTCACCAAAAAGGAGTTGTTTTACAAATAGCTCTGACAGTAAAAAGAATAAACCCTGTCAGTTGTGCAGGACGTGTTCTTTTCTCTTCACTGCGTCTGGAGGCAAGGAACGCTCAGACGCACCGAAGCATGATGGTAAGAGATACCATCAAAGAGTGCGTTAGCCAAGGAGAAACCACTCTCCTTCACTTTGGATGGACAATTCTGTATCTATTTGAATAGCCTAGTCACAGATCCATCTATTGTATTAATTCAAGAAAGAGGTGATGCATTTCAGTCACACACACACACTCCTGACTTGGCTTCTGTGTTCAGCGGAGAGGGCAGATGGGGAAATAAACAGCACGGTGGCAAAGCGAATGTCAATTCATCTCATCACCGGGAAGCAATTACCTCTCGCTGGACTGTTGCTTAGCTGCTTCCCTGCTCCACAGACACATCCAGAGGACTTGAAGGGAGAACATACTGAAGGCCTGCACACAATCTCTTCCAATTCTCCCCTGGCAAAATGACCATCCAGCCATGCCAAATGTGGATCAGGAGCAAGAGAGATGAGCATAACACAGGCAAAAGGAATTCTGGGTAATACAATGCCAGTGATAAGCCTTTAGATACTCCTCTGTCCATTTTGTTCAACATGAGCAGACACTGTGATGGTGGTAGGCCCGCCGAGTACTAGGTGGATAGGACTGTTTCTCCACCGCTACTTCTGATGATGCAACAGCAGCAGAGCAGCACAGCAGCAAAGTGGAGCGAGAAGAGCTCGTTCTTCAAGCTGTGGAGGACACTTTGGCGGGAAAATGATTTAAAATACAGTGGAGCTATACAGCGACACAGATAAATCCTGTTTGTAAATACATTCTTATAAAGATATAATCAGACAGCTTCTAAAAACGTAGCCAAAGTGATTAACACAAATGAGTTTGTGCTGACTGAACTTTCTGAATCATATTTCATTTTGTCTATATACACACGAATAAGGCATTGTTTGATTAATTTAAAGGGCCATTCACCCCCAAATCAAAAATACCTATTTTCTCCTCTTACTTGTAGTGCTATTTATCAATCTAGACTGTTTGGGTGAATGTTGGAGAAATGAGGTGTAGAGATGTCTACCTTTCCTCGAATATAGAGAAACTAGATGGCAGTTCACTTGGGGTGCTCAACGCTAACACATTCTCACTCCCAACTTGTTGAATACCAATGTTTGGTCAGTGGCCTGCGACCATATGACGTGCTAGGTACCGCTCTTGCATCACTTTTCAATGTTCAGGGACGGTGTGTCAATTTACACTCATTACATGCACCGTGTCTTTTCAACAGAAACAAAGAGACTATATTGTTATGCTTTCACATAATACTTCTACACAATGAGATTTTTTTTATTTAAAAAAATCAGTAATGTGGATATAATGACTAAGTGGCTAATAACAGATCGGCTACAACAGTCCAATAAGTCCAGAAAATGACATCACTTTACTGTAACAAAGTTATTAAAACCAGGAAAAGCAACACTTATGAAACTTATGAAATCCAAAACAGAACGCAAGAGACCAGACAGGAAATGGAGCAAGGAATGCCACCATGAACACAGACGAACTGACAAGGAACAAAGGAAACACACAGGTAGATATCGGTACAGGCAAAAGGAGGGAAATGGGGATTGACTAACAACAAGGGCGTGGTGGGAAACACTAGGGTGGAGCAAACAAGACTAATACAGAACTGGTGTGAAGGGAAGACTGTGGGAACAGAGAAGGGACTAACGAGACTGAAGGAAGACAGGTGTGATGGTGTGTGTGATGGTTACCTGAAGACAGGAAGTAAATCCAGACATGGCACAGATAATCTACAAAATAAAACAGGAAACACAATAAACATGAATGAATAACATGAAACAAGGAAGGACACAAGCAGAAAACCCCAAAACAAAGTCCACAAGATAATAGAATATAAACAAAAACCACACAAACACTTAAAACCACAAAGCTGACTCATGGTCCAGCCTCACAAACAAGTCACAGATTATTCAAATAAAGTATTTACTTCAAATAAAAAACCTATTCACTTCTTTTTTAAAAAGAACTGTGCTTTTGTTTCCCTCTGGGCAACTAAACTCTGACGTCAGCAGAGCTGATAAGAGGAATAAATGATGAAAGACAGCAGGTGCACCTGGAGCCAACCGTACAGCAACCCGGGACAGATGTTATGCAGTTAACACAAATTGCATTATTAATACACTCACCGGCCCCAATGAGCCAGATAAACTTGATTCCATGTGGTAATTCAGTGACAGACAGCCACTCCAACTTTCTTCTGCTGGCTGAGACGTGAAGGACGAGGTATGTCAAACCGAGGCAGATGGGAAGCGCGGTCCCTAAAGCCCACTTTACTAATTAAGGTCTAATGATATGCGATGTTAAAATCGCCTCCCCTAGCTATTTTTCACCACATGTTTGGGTACATAAGACTCCTGACCTCTGGCTTCCACAGATGCTGTTTCCAAACGACACGAGGTGGCCTTTTGCGCTGTTTACTTGCTGCATGTAGACAACGGAGAGAATTTAAATGAACACTTGCCCTCAGCTTTACACTGTAGATGAGTGGTCAATGTTCCATCTGCACTTACAGCGATCCAGTCCAACTCTTCTTCTGTTATCACATTGCTCTTGCAAATATAAAATGTCAACAGGCCTTTTTCCTGACACACTTGACGTGGTATGGGTTTGAGGAGGGCTTTTTTTCAACACTGAGCATATTTACATGCACACCACGGCACCAATTACCAGGAGAAATCACCTAAATCAGCGTTTATCGATTCTGATGTTTACATGGTTCAAAGTCAAGTGGTTTATCTGATACACAATTTTCATGGATTTATTTAATAACTGGGTACAAGTCTGAAGACGACGCCGTTCTCACGCCTCGTCATCTTTTAAAAACAATATGACATACTCTAAAAATACAGGGAATAGAAGACAGCTTCATGCTCAAGAGATTAGGTGGGTTAAGTGTGCAATAATACACAGCAAGATGTCTTCATATACAATAATAACAGAACAGATGGAGGTGACAAGTGGCATTTCCTCCACTGAGATTGTAGAGTAGTACTTTGAGGGCTTGCATAGTATGAAGCTACAAAAGATGAGCAACTGCATTAAAAAGTATCTGGTTCTTTGATTAAAAGTCAAAAGGTACAATAAAAGAAGAGAGGAGCGAACACTGCGTCTGAACACAATCACTAAGCATTAAATTCTGTTGTTATAATGGAAACTAAAGATTATGCTTTGTGGAAACCTGATTAAACATTCAGTAGTTTAAAATCAGTTCACTTTCAGATTCTGGGTCACTTTTGGATGAATTTGGTAACTATGGCTCTGTGTTTTTTCCCCCCCAAAAGCAACAACAAAGAGCTTTGAATTTGCTCCATTTCTGATTCTCGCTTCTGACAGGCCTCTTCTCCACAGCAACACTGGCTGAAGTTCAAGGGCATCATAGTATTTAGACCCATCTGCCATAACAAACTGATGGAGAAAAAGATGATTTCACAGAGAAAAGATTAAAATAATTATAACCGATGCCCACAACATAAACCTATAGTCCAGGAAAACCCCTTTGTTTCTGTGTTGAGGAATATTAGTGACATTATTTAAAGAAAACTAAGAAATGGGAATATACAACAGAGAAAACACTGGCACACCGCCATCAGTGCATCCTCCAAATTTGCCTATTTGTCTGTTATGTTTTGTATCACATTCACAACATGTTGTGCTCATACTCAACTAGAGCATGCTTACATGTCAATGGTCAAAAAACCCTTAAATTTTCTCATACTGTCTGTGCTGGAAGACCTTTTATTCCTCTAATCCAGGGTTTTCCCTGTTTTTTTTTTCAAGACCAAGGTGGCACAGGCCTGTGGTGGGGGGCATCTTGACAGCTGTACTTTTAGATACGGTCCCCCCCTCTATTAAATATGAAAGGAGGGCCCCACATGCTTGAGCTTTACACTGCTGACTTGTATAATCAGAACAGACATGTCCTGTGATTTTCAGCCTTCTATGATTATATTTACCTTTTACAGCAGGCACATCCTGACAGCTGAGAATATTACTGTCAGATATTGTCCGCCCTCTATTAAATATGAAAGGAGGCTGAAAATCCCAGGACATGTCTGTTCTGATGATACAAGTCAGCGGTCCTGAAATGTGTGTTTCTCTTCTATGATACACATTCTACATCTCGGAGGTGACGTCTTTCCACATATGCGCTTCCTTCATCTTTCAAATGGGGCAGAGCTCCGTGGGAAACAGTAGGAGAGATACAGCCCGATGCAGAACTGGGATCTGACACAACACCATAGGGAGGAGCAGGTCCGTGGAGTTGTGCGCTAGACGAAAAAACAAGCGGTCGCACCGAATGCGCGCCGCTACGGCATCGCTTTGGGTTGAGAGCGAGCATGAGGCACGTCTACATTGAAAGTAATGGGTTTGTGCGCACAAAAGATGCTACATCCGAACGCCTCCCATGCACACACACACACGCTTTAACCAAGGCGGCAGCCAAAATCACCCAAGCGGCCCGTCTTTGTCTTAGCTAGGCAGGGAAAACCCTGTCAACCAAAATTTTCACAACAAGACATTTCCCAGCAGAAATATGAGCCAAAATCAGCTACCAAGATTACATGCTTCCCTAATGTTAGCATGTAGCCACATGTAGCAGTGTACTTGCAGCCAGGCCATGACTGTAACTGAGTTAGCGGCACTTTCAACCATGAAAAATCATCAATAAAAGCTTCTAAACAGGACAACAACAGGACATTTTTCGGCAGGAATATGAGCCAAAATCAGGGAGAAATTATCAATATCAGCAACCAAGATTACATGCTTCCCTAACGTTAGCATGTAGCTACATGTAGCAGTGTACATAATGTAAACACTTGCAGTAGTGTGCCTATAGAGCAGATGAGCATATCAAGAAATCCATGATGAACTGACATCTACTTGTCCTAAAGTTGAAAAAACAACATTAGAAATAGCGCTCAGAACTGTGTGAAGCCTGAGCTTTTTGCTAACAGAGATTACTCTTACATACATTTACCTCATTATTTAAGACTTTGGCCATGTTTAATATAAACATTTGTAATAGTTACGTTACATAAATGACAGAAAATAAGGAAAAGCATTATGGGTCCCCTTTAAAGTTTTTAGTCAGCTAAACCAATGGTTGGATTCTTTTCACAAGGAAGCGTTAGCTTAACTGTTAGCGAATAAATTGTAACAGTTACTGTTGCCATGGTTTCCTGCAGTTTAATGTACTCTAATTAAATGTAGTTTATGTAAACTATGTTTGTGTCTCATTTATAACGGTCCGTTTGATATCCTAAGAATTAGCACCCCACGAATGACGTTCTGTACTTAACGAAAAGTTCAGGCAAATAAAGTTACGGTGGCTAGGTTTAATAAACGAAATATGGGTGGGCGTCTTTAGGTTTAGGCAGGTCAAGTTACTGTGTTTAGGTTGAGGGAAAAGAAACACGATGACAATGTACTTTAAAATGACTCGAAGTTCACCTAGTTCCGAACACCAGTCTCCTGAGGAAAGTCCTGTGTTTTTTTGACCCATCCACCACCCCGACATCTGACCTACACAGGATATGTTTGAACTCTGGTGCATTACTTTTCGCAGGAAAACATACAAACAGTGCATTAGAACAGTCTGTATTTCTATACTGTTTTTAAAGAGAATTGCCAGTCAGCTAGAAATGATCATTTACAACAAGTCCTTCAAAGTAAACAACAAAGAACCCAATTTTTTCTCGCTCTATAGAACAACACATCGTAGCGTTTTCTGATAGCATTATTTTGTGACACTACTAGACTTTGGTTCAGGCACAAACACGACTGTAAAGATTAGGAAAACATCATGGTTTAAGTTAAAATAATTTCATTAATCGGGGACATTAATCGTCATGGTTACAATCAAACATGTGGTTAAAGGTACAGAAAGAGAGGACAGCTAACTCCTGTGTTAAAGTCTGATGTTTTATTTAACCCATTCATCCCGACCTCTTCCCTAAGCAGATTTTGTCACTCTATAATGACGTCACCCTCCTTTTCAACCATCACGGCCACTAGAGGGCTTTGTCACTAAACATTTACTGGCGTCTTCTTGCTGAAACGACTTATGTTGTCATCCATCTTGGGGAAACAGTTTTAAATTGGATTACGATTTCAGTGCTTTATGAGATGTTGTTAAATTCATGAGGCATTATAAATACTATTTTTGAATGAATTACTGAGGTGAATGTTCGTAGTTCAGCCAAGATCTTACAGATCACTTTTAAAAATGCACAACTGCTAACTCTGTCTCTTTTCATGCAACACTGTCTCAACAGCCTTGAGATCTGATTCCTGTTAGAAAACTACTTAATATGCTGTTAAACACTCTCCTGTAAAAAAAAATTCATGCTTTTTCCAAACCTATGTACAGCATTTTTTCCTGTACACATGCATCCAAATATTTGCCAAGACCATCTTGGGCAAAAAGTTAGAGGTACTGAAATTTTAATGTTTATAAATGATCTACTGTGTACTGAATTACTAATGCAGAAGGTGCTGCAGAGTGTAGATGAAAGGCTGTCAGTGAAATGTATGAATGCTGAGAGGTTTTTGGGAGAGAGAAACAGGCGGAGGGAGAAACAGAACACAGTACTTGTTCAATGCACAACCTGTCCCTAAAACATCCAAACTGTTAGTCAGTTAAACATAAAGCCACCCTGATACAAACACTGATTTTGGGTCATCTGACCTTTGTGTCCCCTAGTATGATTCCTCCTTCAGTTTAGCAGACAGCAATTTAATCAGCACTGAGGGTGTTTCCTTTGTACTGTACTTTGGTGAGAACGTGAACGACTTCAATGATGAATCAAGTGTCAACATCCCTACTAGTTAGTAGGGCTGGGTCGGTTCTCGGTAATACCAATTCGGTTCGGTACTCTGTCTTGGACCGTTTTTTTTGTTTTTTTTTGAGACCGACTGGACCGCATACTCGGGCGGAACATAGGTGGAGCGGACACTGCGGAGGTCCGCCAGGTAAAAGTGGACGTCCGCAAGCCCTGTGCGCGCAAAGCACGACCGCGCAGACTCCGCTCCGCGCACCAGGTTTACACAAAAGACTGTTCGGCATGTATTTTTCACAGACATTTTTACACGGAGTCCACTCCACCGAGTCTGTGAGCACCTGTGTCTGCCTCTTCGCCAAGTGCACAGCGAGCAGGAGAGAGAGGGGTGGGGGTGGGGCGGGGACTGAGCTAGGGGGTGCGAGTGCGCATGTGCCGAGGCTTCTATAGCCTGGAGTTTGTTTAATAGTGACGGGGAGTCGATAATGGTGGACAATTTAGTCTCAAAGAAATCAAAGAATGCGCCACTATGGCAACACTTTGGCTTTGAGCCAGACGAAGGAGGCAACCCTTGTTTGCACTGATTGAGTAAGCTGCAAAATTTATTTGTAAGGAATAAAAGAAACAACTTGTTACTGTCACTCTGCTGTCCTAAGGTCGTTTTATATTTTAAATGAGTCAATTGCGCCCCCAAGTGGTGAAAATCCGGTATTACCGACTTGATGCGCTTTTTTTACAAAAACCAGACCGTTTGGTTTTTTTTATCATACCGACCCAACCCTACTAGTTAGAGCTGACTGATAACTGACCAGGCCGATATCAGATCAAAGCAGATATATCCGGGACCGTGAGTGTTACTTGAATAAGTAAACACTGACCAACAGGACCAGACTGGTCGACCCGTATGCTCTCACTCAGTGGATGGATGATGTCACAGGAAGCTTTGTGGCTGGTTACTCTGCCAATCTTACAAAGGAGGACGACACTTGAACGATTTGCTATCGAAGCTAACATTAGCTAATGCACCAAAAAGTTAGCGTTACGGAGATATCAGTCAAAATCAATACCTCCCCAGTTTCTGATGAGGTGGACATGATAACCCTTGAAGTGTGCACTGCACACGTGAGCATTTTTTCATGATTGTCTCCATCCAGTCCTTTGGTCTTATCACATTTAACCATAGTTGTCTTTGTCTTTGTTGATGGGCAGTGGCGGCTGGTATGTGATAAAGTTTAAGTTTTGAGCCATGACTCCTTCTATTCTGGCTCCCAATAACACAACAAGACGACATTTTAAGACTCCTATGTAGCCTACAGCCCTGTGGTGGAGAGTCCTGTTTTGCCTCCAGCTAATGAAATGACATCGTGACGTTGGCCCTAAAAGGGTCTATATTAAATGTAATTCGACTTTTACAATTGTGTTCAAATGCACAAAATTTTTTTAAAGTTGCTGCAGTTAAAACTTCTTCACACCAACATCAGTAACAGCTTCAAAAATCTTTTATCAGTCAGGCTATATCCCCCAAACTGTAAATATATGTTCAAACCAGAAGCTTCCAAAGAGGCAAAGTCTGTCGCGGACGCCCAAGAAGCACGACTATCAAAAATATTTGTATTTGGTCGCTCTAGTCGCTCATCACGTGAATCATTGAACGATCATGCCTGTCAATTTAAAGGAGCCGCAAAGCGGACTACTGGCTTGAAAGCAGCGTAGTTGCTGCTTGCTGTTGTCCACTTAAAAAGCTCATAGTTGGCCTACAGAAAGCTATGTTTGTTCAATGAAAACAGAAAACGTATGTCATCCCATTCAAACCGAGCAAGGAAGACTTGTATGCTACGTCACAATATTAGCCTGCAATTCTCTCCTCTGTTAGTAACACTACACACTTTAAAACTCACCAGACCAACCAACTACCTCTACGACGCGGTCCCAAGCTTCTTTGTTTTTATTTTGGTCTCTGTAACCGAACAGCGACACATTATAAAGGACTGAGTGGGCGCGAACATCATTAATAAACTTCTCGATATCCATTGTCGGAACAAGTGTGCTGTAGGAACCAAAGTTACATGGCTTGTTCTCTAGGATCATCTTCATCGAAGCACGTCAGCATTCCAAGTGGTTGCTGCAGAACCGCGTCAGAGCTCATTACCATAAAGTTGAACGAGTTTTAACTCCCCTCCGGACCGCTCCGGACGCTTTGGTCGCCCAAGAAGTGCGGCTGACGACCAGGTCGCCCAAGTCGCTGGGCTCTCATTGAAAATGAATGACTTCCGCCATTTTGGAAGCTCTGGTCGCTGTTGGTGTGAACGTACAGTAACACTACACAAACATATGGAAAAACAGAACTTTGTTTTCAAAAAAGACAGGTCTTTACAGGATGAGGATCCAGCTGTGCCAGATAGCCAGATGCACATTTCTCTGCAGGTCACCTGTTCGTACACCAGCACCAGCTTCCACCAGCAGCCTCCTGCAGAACAAACTCTACCAAAAAACCACTTTGTCTCCTTCAAACTTCTCATAAAGCACATGTGTGACACTTCAGTATAGGTGTAATACAGAGCTTTCTTTCCAACAGTGTCAAACTCTGCCAGCTCAGGAGCTGTGAGGGACAGAACTCCCCCCTGTTCATACTGACACCCCCCTGCAGAGATAACAGAGACAGAGAGAGGATGACATACTCCCAGTCATCCTCCCCTTGTTCAGACAGAATGTGGTGATACAGAGACACTGAGAGAGGCAGTGAGACAAAGACAGAGGAAGACAGAAACAGTGAGACAGGCAGAGAGAGCAGGGAGGGGGGGTGATGCAGTGAGCTGTACGCCTGCAGCGAACATGACCCTCCCCGTCTAGACAAAACCAAACACCAATACACACCAAGTCCCCGCTGGCTGGAAGCTTGAAATCATGCACATAAACAAAACGAGGCATTCACTGGTTGTTTGGCAATGCTCAGCTCTTCTTGCAGTGTGCACATATAGCCTTTATTTTATTATTCTTTATTTCCTTTCACATTTGTGCCCTTTTTTTCTACGAGGCTGACAAACTCTATTAAAAGCTCTTCATATGGAGGAAAAATTGGACTTGATTTAACAATGGGAACAAACATTACAGATAAATTGCTTTTATATACAACTTTTACTCCAAATCAACAAATCAATATTTATGTAAGCAGTCAAGACAGCTGTAACAAGTGCAAATTAATCCATTAATGTTGGCAAATCTCTCTCTCTCCCGCATTTCCCACTTTAACAATCTACTGTTAAAATTGCAAAACCCCACAAATGTTTATACTCTTTATAAATTGCTTTGGTTTTTTTTATATTTTATTTTTTAGTTGTTGTTTTTTTATATTCTAGTTGTGTTCTTGTGTTCTGTTTCCTCTTTTCTTCCTGCTGAACCCCATTTCTCTGCTGCTGCAGTGACAGAATTTCCCCACAGGGATCAATAAAGTTTCATCTCATCTTATCTTTTATGAATCCGTGCACAAGGGCAAAAGCATCAGTAACATAAAAGACACGATGATTGTGAAGCTGGGAACAGAGAGGTGACCAGGAGGGGCACTGCAGCTTTATGTCCTGTGCTTTATGTTTGTACACAAGCAAATTTTGGGGAGACGCTGATTAAACAGATTATGATTGCTGTCAGTATATCTTTGTACTGAATATATAACACACTGACAACAATATCAGTGTAAAATGCTGCTAAAATATGGGTAAAGTTCGGTCACTGAAGCTCCTACAATCTTAGGTAAATGCTGAAAAGGTCATGAGATGGAACAAGAAAGCTATCTTTGTTAATGGTTATAAGTTGGGTCTTATATTTGTAGTTTCCGCCATCCTTCCTATCTATTATGGTAACATTTTACTCAACAATTTAACAGCAGACACAAGCGATTACGTAAGTCATTAGCTAAACCACATATCTGGAACTGAAAGTGAGTGCACCTGAAATGCTCATTATAACTGTCCATTACATAGAAGCAGGATGAAAGGTCTATAGCCACACTAACAGCCTCATGAGCTCTTTAATGCTCATTACACATCAGACAATAATATGGTTGGATGGTTGAAAAATGGGGCGATTGCTCTGCTATGCTCTCATTGCAAGTAGGGGAATAAAAAATATGGTTAGGCACCAGTGGAAGTCTGTTACCAAAATGAACTTTTTATTGCCTGTGTGGTTGCAAATTTAGGACATATAACTCAGCTATGATTGTCATTTTTAGCTCAACTTTTGCTCAAAGCAACATCAAGCTCCACTAAGGCTATGTTGTGTTTTTAGCTGTGTCTGTTGAGTCTAAGCAACATGAGCATGCTAACCGATAACTGTTGTGATTCAGTCAGTCTCAGACAATTCAGAAAATGGGGGAGGAGAGACAGAAAGCTGCTGGTTATGCAAACAGGCGGTTCTCATGCACTTAGACGATTTTGTTGAGAACTACAAAAAGCGGTGCCATGCCATTGATCTTACGGCCTAAAACTCCGTAGCCCTGCTAGTCTGAAAAATGTCCAGTGTTTCCTACAGAATTAGAATCTGTGAACAAATAACAACAAAATGAAAGACCGAAAGAAGTGAGCTATGGATCCCAGTTGTTTCTACCAACCCTTGACAGAGTTCACAGCGGCGTTTGAGCCACCGACCCTGGATGTTTTTCACAGACCCGTCCCTTCATTGTTAGCAATTTTTGTGCCACCAAATGAAGGTTTTTTTTAAGCCAAAACATTATCTTTTTTCTGATGGTGAATGGGCCAAACAAACACACAAACCAATGAGATTGGTGTTCGTGTCCTGTGTAAGACCAAGTGAACACTGAGGTGTTTTAAGGTACGTCGTCACCAAGTTTCTTAACCGACGTAACTCTACCATAAGTATGTAACTTAACTTTAAGTGCCTGACCTTTTTCTTCTTGAGTTATGGCCAAAAACATGTTTTATGAGGTCACAGTGACCTTGACCTTTGACCACCAAAATCTAATCAGTTCATTTTTGAGTGGCCATTTGTACCAAATTTGAGAAAAATCCCTTCTGGCCTTATTAAGATTTTGCATTCACAAAAATAAGATGGATGCAAGATCACAGTGACCTTGACCTTTGACCACTAAAATCTAATCAGTTCATTGTTGATTCCAAATGAACGTTTGTCCCAAATTCCTCATGATGTTACTGAGATATTGTGTTCACAAGAATGTGACAGACAAGGTTGCAGTGAGCTTGACCGTTGGCCTATTACCACCAAAATGTAATAGGTTCATCATTTAATTTAAGTGGCCGTTTGTGCCAAATTGGAGGAAATTCCCTCAAGACATTCTTGAGATATCATGTTCACAAGAATGGGACAGATGGGACAGATGGACGGACAGACTGACAACCTGAAAACATAATGCCTCTGGCCACAGCTATCACCAGCAATGAGGCATAAAAACATAACGTTGTGCATGTAATGTTGAATTGTTGTCTTCTTGCAGACAATCTCAACACTGACACTCAAAATAAACAACAATAAATGAAGCCTTTTAAAAAAACACCAACCAAAACTAATGTGCCCTACAGAACACACCACCATTTACACTACCCCAACTGTTTTAACTCAGTGATTTCTTTTTGCACTTAAACATAAATAACCTGCAGAGGTATCCAAAGTGTCCTGATTTTATTGTGCAGGCTTACGATTTCTCAGCTGACAGTTTATTTTATCAATGATGAATAAGATTTAGCAAAGGCCAGTAAGATTAAAGACTAATCGAGGAGTGCCAACCAAAATGAGTTGGCACACTACAGAAGTTTTGAGAAGCGAGCTTCCAGCTGCCTTCTGTTCACCGCTATTGATCATCAGAGGAGACAGACTGGCAGGATGTAGTGATGCTGTGCTGGTCCAGGTCCCTAGACTGGCTCTGCAGAAGAATTAATGTCTCTACTGCTTTATGCATGGACCATCTAATGAGTTCTGGACTGATTCTGGTTACAAGGTACTGTACGTGTTCAAAGCTTCAGCTCTACCTTTGTTGTCTTCTCACCTGGAGTGTGACTGTTCACAATTAAAATTCCAATGCTTCATCTGGGAATTGTACACACTCTGAAGACTGTGTGTATGATGTACTGTATAGTATATCTAAATAAATGTGTGTGACATAAAGCATTAAATCGTGAATTGATTTAAACAGAGGGGGTAAAATGCACTTACAGTAGTCCTAAAACAATCAGTACGACATAATGCATTTAAACACATTTGTATGATGTACTGTAATGCATTTTAGACTATGAAAAGGCTTTCACTCACTCGTGCCTGTTTTACAGTACATGTCAAGTATTTAGGGGTGAAAATAAAGCATGCACAGAGAATATAAGTGGACTCACTGCACAACCTAAACCACCCTACCTTCTATGGCTCTCTCTATGGATTTTGCTGAATGGTGCAGAGTTTAAAAAGTGCCCATTACTTCAAGTGGCATGCTTTTTTCCTTGCTTGTGCTCAGATGCAGCCACACCCGCCCACAAAATGACCACAGAAATAGTTTGTAAATTTTTGCATTTGAGCCATTTCCGTGGACACAAATGAAAAACCAGGGTTGTAATCAAGTACATCCTCCTTTTAAAAGTGGACTCTGAGAGGAGCAGAACCTCAGCTTCTTCACGAGACGTCATCATAAAGCTTTAAAGCACAAATAATGAGGACTGTTCCCTATAGGTTTGTCTTATGAACTGGACACTACAATACTAAACCCCCTGTGTGCCACGGAGGTACAAGTAAGCATGTAATTGTACTCTCTTTCTTTACACTTGTATAGAAATGTGCAAGAGATTTTGACACAAAACTGTTATGTAACAAAGCATCAAGCTAATTTTCACTCTGTTGTCATACTGTCATCAGCATAGCCAGCATAAACATGGCAGCAGTAACAGCACAGGTGCTACTGTTACTGTTTTCACTCAGTGATAATAGAACTCATTAGCTGACAGCTTTTTCTTCCTGTGCCTTTCACTGTTGTCTGCTCCTGAGTGGGATTTTCATGCCATCTACAAATTTGGTGAGTGTAATCTGTAGTTATCTGTTCCAGTGGGTATTTTTGGGGGGAAACCAGCAACGATGAACACAGGACACTGAGGGCAACAGGCCTTACAAAGCTGCATTTCCTGCCTGTCTTCCAACAGGAGCTCCAGGAACCAGATTCACAAAGACAGACTTCGACTATGGCTTAAATCTAACCCAGGGCTAGGCAACCTGCAGCTCCAGACCACATGCGGCTCTTTGGCCCCTCTCCAGTGACTCTCTGTGGCTTTGGACAGAAAATTATATGGAAATGACACTTTCATTTATTGTTGTAGGCCTGAAGTGATGACTTCATTATTCAACTGTGAAGATGTGTAGCCTATACACCGATTAAAAAACATGTTTTAACATTTCGTCAACCAAAATGTGCATCATATGTCTGTGGCCTGGCGCCTTGTCCTCTAAAAAGATCACTAGCAATGGCTGCAGTAGTCTTGAGTCATCCTAGCACTGTTAGCTGTAGATTCAAAATCCAAAAAGGGAAAAGTCTCAGGGGAAAATAGGGAATTTAATAGCACTTGGACAAATTTGTTTGCTTTCATTGGCAACGCGGCAAAGTTAAAGTATCAAATAATCATAAAGAGCCCACTGAGGAATAGCCACCTTGTGCTAAAACAAATAATGAATGCTACTAGATGTATTGGGAATGATGATAGGCTACATTCGACTTAAAAGGCTGTGTTCCCTTTATATGTTTTGCAGCTCCAGACAATTTAAATTATTTTTGACCAAAAATGGCTCTTTGCCGACCACTGGTCTAACCAACAAGCCAAATCACCGTGTTGCACGCTAACAAAAACAATCACTTCTTTGTAGACAACTGGCAACTGATTTCAATTGCATAGATTCCTGAAATCTGCAAACCTGTTTATATCTGTCATTTTCAGCTCTAACTGTAGTGTTTAAAGATATATACTTAAATACCAGTTGTCTGACCAATCCAACGTGTCTGCTGTGCTTATTTTATGCACTGTGTACTGCAGAAGATTATTAAACACAATCTTAAGCCCGTTAGCATTACCAACATCAACCCAACTGACTGACCTGCAGCACACTTCAACAGCAAATCAGCGACAATTTATCTGGCCACGCTTGGGTGTTTTGTAACTCTGTTGCTCGTAGTGTGAACATAGAATAAAACATTTAAACAAAAGACACTGATAATAAAAAAACAAAGTGTCTATTAGGGGCTGTTCCCTACTCAGAATTATGTCCGTCAAATCAGATTTGGCTGTTTAAAACATTTTTTTTTTTTCATACAGAGTTTTAAACTTTGAGCGGGGTTCAGCAGGAGGTACAGTGTGACAGCGGCATCATAACTGTGCAACAATATTTTTTGCTGTTAAAGCAAAGTCTCTCCTCCTCCATGCCGCTGCATTGTGTCTGCAGCTGTCTGTACCAAAGAGTAGCGTGAAAGTCAAGAGCATTCACTCGGCAGCAAAAGTACAGTGCAACCCCAACTGCTCAACTTGAAGCAACCTCAGTCAATTGAGGGGTGTCCAACTGATAATTTGAATCTCAGTCTTTCAATAGGCAGCCCGAGTGTCTAAGTTTTAACTTACATCAATGTGAATTTGAAGACTAAGTGTTGGCTAATCAGCCTCAATGCTCGACAGTGCGTTAAGTAGCCTGACGTTAGTCAAACTCAGCCTCAAAAAAGTTGCATCTTTGATTACTGAAACTTCCCACTAATTCTGTCATGAGGACCAGGCTGTAAGGACCCTGTCTCTTCAACTGTCACAAGCCGCTGGTCTGTCCCACACCTCTTCCCTTTTCAGACAGAGTCCAGAGGCCAGAGCAAAATTTGAAGCAAAATCTTTTCAATATATTGAACCATTCATCACCACAGCCTCAGCATGTGAATAGGTTCTGTCTGGTGAGCAGTGATGCAGTGTAGCCTATATGTAAGAGCTTTTATTGTGAAAGGTAAGAACGGAAATTGTTAAGCTGTAATGTGCTGCCACTGACAATGTGGGAGGCAATAAAGACATTTAAAACTCCTAACCCGTGGCTACACATTAGCATCACCGTAGCTTGCAGCAAGCTGACGGCAAGTGATAGTTTAGCAGATGAGCAGATGTCCGGTACAGTCAACAGTGCCACAAAACTAGGAGCCCTCAAGACGGTCAGTTTCGTGGCATTGCACACGTAAAAACACATCTGTAGTGTGTGTGCGCCAAACTTTTAGCCTTTATTTGATAGGACAGACAAGCGTGAAAAGGGGAGAGAGAGAGTGGCATGCAGCAAAGGGCTGCAGGCTGGAGTCAAACCCGGGCCGCTGCAGCAACAGCCTTGTACATGGGACGCCTGCTTTACCACTAAGCCACCGACGCCCCAGATACCGGAAACTTCTTTTTTTTTTAAGATTATTTTTATTGGCTTTTTGGCTGTATTGACAGGGCAGAGGGTGAAATGGGGAGACAGAGAGAGAGTGGGGACTGACATGCAGCAAAGGGCCGTGAGCCGGATTCGAACCCGTGGTCGCTGCAGCAAGGCAATGCCTCTGTACATGGGGCGCCGGCACTATCCACTATGCTACCGACGTCCCGAGATACTGAAAACTTCTGCACAGTGTAGGCCTGTAACAGAGCTGAGACGCTTTAGCTTCTCAATGTATCTTGTCTCAGTACTTTTATCAACTCATCAGTCAGGTTCCTTGGGCAAATAAAACCAAAATCTGCAGTATGTTTCCAATGAATTACTGCGGTCTCTAAAACCCTTTGTCATTTGGTGCCACTGCTCAGCAGTTGTCACTGATTGTTACCACTGAAATGTGGCTCTTAGTTCTAAGTTAGCCTGGGGGTGTGTTGGTTAACCTTTTATGATTAAAAAATGTCAGTCTTTACTTTTGAGAAACTTATAAATGTTGACAACAAGTTAACAAATGAACAACGGTCTATAACCACAGACCATTGTAAAATATCTTTGTGAACCTGGCCCCAGGAAGTTGAAACCATTGCCTTAAAAAAAGGAAAGAAAAAAGCTTAATGACTGTCTTCATAGTATTTTATGGCACAGCGTTAACAACTGTGGGCAGCCAACTGGATCTGCCAAATTTGATTTTGGAGTCTAAGTGACATTTGGTTCATTAACAGATAATAGAGATATCACAGTGGCTTGGTAGCAATCATCGTACAAATACACAGTCTGACTTTTGCTCTGGAACATCCTGTTCAACTGGTATAGTTGCTTCATCAAGGAGAAAACACAGAACAATTATGAGGAAAAAGAAAACAGCTCATGCATGTTGAGGTAGGGCCAGATTGGAAATCCCACAGTGGACATTCAGTTAGCATCCCTTGCTCCCACACACAGTGGACCTGAGCAGCAAAGAGAAAAGCAACGGCTGTAAAATCTTGATTTTAGAGGACATGAGCGCTCACTGCTTATCCCAGCATCGCCGAGTACTAAGTGCAGAGATGTGAGAGAACGCCGCAGAAACATCTCAGGTGTTAAAAATCATGGGGAAATTATGTGTCTAAAAATGGTTTGGTGTTTTGTACTGTATGCATTTTAACATTCAGCTACTTTATTATAAGCGTATAATATTTTTCTGTCTTATAGTACTGGGTCACATACAACTCAAGGACTTTAAGTCCCACAAGACAACATCATGCACCTGAGCACAAGTGATTCTTTGAAAACTGCTACATCAAGCTTATTTAGAGGAATTGCAGAGATTCACAATATTGCACTGGAGGAAATGAAATCCTGTGAATTAACTATTTGCCTTCTGTATTATAAACAACATTATAATCATTGGTTGTAGGGCTGGGCAGTGTATCTGCTATATCAATGTGACTAGACGTCGTCTTCAATTTTGGATATAGTCATATCTTAAGTTTTGTCTTTTCTATGTTTTAAAGGAGCATTAAGCCCGGTTCAGACCAAAGATTCACAACGAGACCAGTTGAAACAGGCAACTACTTGCAATGCGTCATTCAGCAACATTCTAAAAACCTGCCAGTTCACACCAATGCAACTTGATGAGATGGTGTATCATCTCTATGCAACAACTCTCTGTACCTGCAGAAGCACATACAGCAAGCAGCAGCAGGAACCCCAAGTACGACACCAGCACACAGTCAGGACGGAAACAGAGGGCTCGGCTGGATGGAGCACATGTTGGGACAAGCAAACCCAATGTTTGCGGTACTTTTGACTTGACAACAAACTGGCTGGCTGTTGAGACAGGTGACAAGCTTTATGTTCTAAAATCAGCCACAGGTGATTTGACCAGTTGAGTTGCAGGTGACACCATCAACCAGCTGAGTTGAGTTCACACTGGCAAGTTCACACCGCTGCAACTTTTCTCTGCAATGTTCTAAAAAGGTTTCATCTAGCCGCAAATCATTGGTATAAATTGGGCTTTTCAGTAAAATTATGTAATTTTCTGAACTTACCACACTGTTTTAGCTGTTCTATTATTTGCCTTTACACACTTAAACATATTTTCTTGAAGTCAGTGTATTTTTATACTTCTTTGCGATGGGAGCAGAGCATAGTTACACTACGCTATAAACGCCAACAACGTGACCAGGCACTGAGCGTTCATTCTGTGCTGAGCACTGCCCATTTGGCATTTTTTCTCTGCACCGAGAGTTAAAAATATGTTCAACTTTGGGTAAAATGCTGCTCTCTTCACTGTCACTTCAGCGACAAATACCATGAAGACTAACCGTCACATCATATATGTGAAAGTGCTTAACAACAACAATGGAGGAGAAATATGGAAATATAATGTATATATATTATATGTTTTCTCTCATGAACCCACATGGACTGGCAGGTCTGTCCTCTCTCCCATTGTGCTTCAGCCTTTCCTTCATCTGCAGTAAGTATCCTACCTACACCAACATTTTTACCTGTGCTGATATTTGGCATCATGGCTTCCAAAGCACTCAAGCACTACCAGCTGGGTGTTCCCTGAGGAGTGCCTGGTGTTTTCAGCTAGGGAAATATGCTTTGGTGGCCACAGGGCCTCAGTCATTACATCCATATTACTGATGGTAATTTATTAAGAGTCTCACTGTTTAAGCATTCAGTGAAAGCACCAATGGTCAACCCTTTGATATCGTCACAATATTGATATGGGGGTATTTGGTCACAAATATTGTGATATTTGGTGGCATATATTTAAACACCTCAACCATAGAAATACACAGTTCATCAAGTTTGTTGCCTCTGTCAAAGCAAATACAAACTTAAATTTAACATTTTAAGGCAATGTACATCCATTGACCTCCTCCACAAGCAGAATGAGCAATTCTTCCATAAAGCTGCTCAGTAAAAAGCCCAGATTGAGTTGCACTACATTTAACATACCTGTGTGTACTGAGGCTGAAGATGAAAAGGGGGCATTGTATCTCTGATGGTTGATCAGCTTTGTAAAAGGAGCTGGTTGATTATCATACGGAACAACCTGTTTCTTTTTATTGTTCCCCTCTTCATTTGTTCTTACTTAAAACAAGGCTAATACAGTATAACTTGCCTCAAGCTGAACACAGTAAGACAAGAAAAACTGCACATTTTTCCACCAAATCCCTCAGCAAGGGCATTTGGGGGGTATTTGCTGCTTTGTTTTGCAGAGTATTTTTTGTAAAGAGACAGTTGTCATCCTGTGGAAATGAGGGATAATCTGTGGGCTCGTATTGTGTATGTTGTGTACTTTGCATGTCTTTAGTCTGCACACAAAAGATGAATTAGTTGCAGTGAACAAAAGCCCAAACTTGTCAATGGGGAAACTGCAACGTCACTAATAGGCTTTGAGTTTGTGTTTGAACGGGTTCACAGCAGCCTGGCTTTCCCACACTAAGTTGATGTAATTTCATTCAGCAGAACATGAGAAATACAACAGTGACTTCAACATTACAGAGGTCAACGTCAACCTCCCCTGAGTTTCAGAGAAATCTTGCATTGTGTCTCTAAAATTGGAGCAATCTACAGCCCTGTTTCATTAGTGGATCACAGTTGGAGTGGATCTCAAATGCATGAAACTAAAGAAAATCTTAAGTAAATTTACAAGAGCTAACTAAAACCAACAGAGCAGTTAGCCAGCCCAGAACTAAAACCCAATCTAACAGTGCTGCTGCTCAATTTCTTTTACATCTGACATCATTGTTGTTGTTATCCAAATCACTGAAGCTCACCACACAACATGCAACCAGTGTGTCACTCTTAATAGCAAGAAAATAAAAAGGAAAAAGCATGGGTTAGATAAGCAACAAAATTTAATTTGACCTGAACATTATTTCATTGAAATAAGTCAATTGACCGATCCTAAATCCTGCCCGCTTAGTGACTGCTGCTAAGTCAGACAAGCTTGACAAAAAGAACAGATGTCAGTTCTGCTTCCGCAGTGTTTGTTGGATAGTTTCTGGAAGTCAGGCAGTAAAGCTTCAAGATGCCAAGAGCAAGGACTACAGTATGTGATGGAAGGACATATTCATGAAGTTAACTGTTATGAGCAGGACAAAATGACCCTTGATCTTTTCTAGCTAACAATAATTCATGTCATCTTGAAAATATGAGAGCAACCAACCTATTTGACCTTTAACGTTATCACAAGAATAAGAAGGAAGCAAACTTGGCAACCTGATATTAGGCTCAGGCCCCGATCACACAGAAAAAAACAAAGGCGCACCACACTGCCTTTTTTTATTGAATGCCACTAGTAAAAAGTCATCTCCTTACCCTAACCCTCCTGTGTAATCAATCTATTTCTGTTTGTTTTTTATTGTTTTTTCCCCAGAGTAATTAGTATCTAGTTACTAAAATGGCATTCTCGGAACCCATCGGCTGTATTCAATGTCTGACTTCCAGCAGATAGCGATACAGCCTCTGGGGGCAGACCCCCGATTTTTTGGCATTCCAGTTTGATTTGGGCGGAGGACGCGAATTTCCGTTTCTGACTTCCGTTTATATATAAGTAAATATGCTGAACCATTGCGATGGATTCAGAGTTTGCAGTGACGCCAATTATGTTCCGCCTCGTTAGTTCACCGCACGGACCGTTTAACCTGGCAACAACTGCAGCTGGCTCAAATGTGATTGGTCAATATCACGCGGACTAGAAACAGCCTACAACCGGAAACCAGGGCTCTTCCGCTCTTCTTCTGGAGGATCTCCAGGGTTTGCCCACAGTCTGTATATGGAGACTACTACAATGTTGAGACAGAGGGTACTTGCTGTAGCTCTGGCTGAGGGTGAGATGCTGTCAGCAGGCCAACAGTTTGTTGGGCACAGACAAACAGAGATCTGTGTGTGTACATGAGACCCTAAAAAAGAGGGTGGATCATGGGGAGTATCACCAGTTGGTCCAGGAGCTTCGCCTATACTTCCACGCCTGTTGATTTCCATTCAGAGTGTGGTAACTATGGTTTGTAAAGTTGTATAGCTTTGGGTATCCATCAATTGCTACCACCAGTTTCTCCGCTGTCTTTTTAAATATGACCCAATAGTACATTTATGCTGTAGTTGTGCGCACCCTTCAGCTCCCCATCACTGCTTAGCCTTCACAGATTCATCAGTATCATCAGCCTACAAGTCTCAGCAGAGTCATCAGCCACCACCACCACCAGTGTCTGGACTCCATGAAGGATTTTAAATATGACCCTATTTCTAGCTTTAGTGCATTATTGTTGCAGTTGTGCACACCCTTCAGCTCCCCATCACAGCTTAACCTTCACAGATTCATCAGCGTCATCATCCTCATCAGCTTACAAGTCTCAGCAGAGTCATCAGCCACCACCATCACCAGTGTCTGAACTCCCTGGGGGACTTATCTTGCTGTTTCTTGGGCCAGATGCCAAATCTCCCTCTGGAGTCCAAGAAGCAAAGTCGTTCTGTCAAATCATCACTGCATATCAACTGTTAATCTGTACACCTATAATCTGCATTAAACATTTATCTTTACTTCAATCACCCGTCTCTCCTGATTGTACTACTGCTTTCTGAAAAATCTTTTTTTCAACTTCCAACCAAACTCTTTCCAAGTTGGGCTATTTCTAGTTTCTTACCAGTAAAAAATATTTCACGTTGCAAACACAAATCTTGCTAGGCTACCTAACTTGAAAGCACTGCTGTGTGTGAAACTGATTTATTCAACTTCACTTCCACTCCCTATTTTCCACCAGAGTCATGCTGCCCTCAGTGCACAACACCTACTGTGAGTGGCCCACCAAATGGTTTGCCTTTAGTTATGCTTGATTTTAATAAATATATGTAATTAAAAAAAGTACACCAGTGTGATATGAGCCATTTAACAATTGTTTCCTAATGGGCCTGTTTCACAGCAGACATTTTGACTTGTCGTATTATAAAATGAGCCAAGGACAGAGCCATTGTAAATGTTATTAGCCACCCTTGTGCCTTTACTGCTACATGTCACAACGTCTGAAAAAAGGCCTATTACCAAGAGATATGAGCTGAGAAACAACTCCTCAGTTACTATATATAAACTGTGACTTTGTTTTGGGGGAACCTCAGCAACCTTCTTCAGTCCTCCAACATCAGATTCATGGTGGCACAGACGACGATTATCATTCTGGCCGATAAAACTGACCCACATCTGTCAGCTGCCAATGTATCATTTGCTGAGCGGACTGCACCAGCCAGTGATGAATGGACCTGCCTCCTCTGCTCAATATGATGCCGGCTGGCTCGCTGTCCAGCACCGGGACGCCTGACAAGAATCGTCAGAGCAAAACAACTCTGCTAATGTCCACCATTTGGTGATGTTTTATTCAAATTACCAACATGGTAAAAACAACATCTCAGTTGGTGATTTGAGTTCAAATGAAGCGATGCGTGTGAAGTGGAAACATTTTAGTATGAGCAGGGTGGGAAAAGAGGAACTCTCAAATACTTTAGTTTAGAGGTGATGGTACTTTACTTGGGTATTCCCATTTTAGGAGACCTCATGCTTTTGCTCCACAACATTCATCTCATTAATTTGCACATTAAGACTTTATATTAAACATGAGATTAAAAAAGATAATACTCATAATAATGACTGGTTAGAAAATCTCTGAAATAATGACCAAAATCTTAATATTGGAGATATTTTCCACCAATGGAATGCTGCTAGTTTCTGTTTAATTTCAAACCTGAACTTTTATTTTCAAGTCACTTTTACAATTATGGAGTGTTTCCCCCAGTGATATTAAAAGGGTTGAGCTATTTAGTTTAGTATCTAAGTATAAGAGTATTTAATTATAATGATAATGAATGCAGAATTATATAAAATAATGAAATTGACTTGACAGAAAAAAACTTATTTCAAGGTCTATTATCTACATTTTCCAAGGGGAGTCGTGGGGTCTGGTGTTATTACAAAAATGTGGAATTGCCTCTTCTGTCGAGCCATGGCATCTGTGAAAATAATTCAAGGCTAACATTGTTTTTAAGAGACTGTGGTGGGCTCATTTTTTAGGTAGGATTAGATTTAAAAGAAGGTAGTGGTAGCTTACAGGAAAGGGGACAGGTAACACTGCATAGATAGTTGGATAGTCTAAACTTTGGCGAGGGAACAACTGGCATGGCCATTTTTGGTCCCTTGAACTCTCACCTCAAGATATCTGAATGAAAATGTTTCTATGGGTAACTACAAGTCTCCTCTAAACTGAGGAAGGCTTGGGTTGTCGAAGTATCCTTGGGCAAGATACTGAACCCCCAGATGGCTCCATGGATGTTCCATCGGGTATGAGTGTGTGTTAATGGTTACTGAGTAGCAGGTGGCACCATGTAGGGGTGTGGCAGGGTGCGGCAGGGGGCGGCAGTAGCTCAGTCCATAGGGACTTGGGTTGGGAACTGGAGGGTCACCGGTTCAAGTCCCCGTCCGGACCAAATGCGGAGCGTGGACTGGTGGCTGGAGAGGTGACAGTTCACCTCCTGGGCACTGCCGGGGTGCCTTTGTGCATGTGTGTGTATTTCGGACCTGTGTGTTAATGACAACGGAGTGAAAAAATTGAATTTCCCCTCAGGAGGATTAAAGGGAAATTTCAGTTTATTTCAACCCGTCTCCTATCATCCTAAATTTGGTTCAAGTGACTAGTGACATACAGATAATAGTTAGCATGTTAGCCGTTAGCCTAGATACAGCCGGGTCGCATAGTAGCGTCAGACCTGTTAAAACGTAAGTGAACGGGCAACCTTCAAGTGCAAAGTTAGTCC
>NC_065506.1:42127989-42129709 GCF_006386435.1 Epinephelus moara | reverse complement strand
GATATGAGGCGGTCTTTGTGGAAAAAAAGCTTGTTTAGTGGACTAACTTTGCACTTGAAGGGATGCCCGTTCACTTACATTTTAACAGGTCTGACACTACGGCTGTATCTAGGCTAACGGCTAACATGCTAACTATTATCTGTATGTCACTAGTCACTTGAACCAAATTTAGGACGATAGGAGACGGGCTGAAATAAACCAAAATTTCCCTTTAATAAAGTATATAAAATTAAAAATGTATGGTAGCTTTGGCCACCAGTGTGTGAATGGGTGAATGTGACATGTAGTGCAAAAGCGCTTTGAGTTGTCAGAAGACTAGAAAGGTGCTACGCAAGTGTAATCCACTTACCATTTACATTACAAGTGAATATACATCTTCAAATTTAAACTATATATTTGTCTTTTTCAGGAAAAGGACATTCAGGCTGTTTGAAGATAAATGAATCACTTGACATTTATAGAAACGTAACACATTAAAACAGGATTGTTGTGGAGCTCAAAATGTTAACTGTACTGGTATTAGTCGAAGCACATCAGAAAATTAGTAATATTAACAGTGAAATTAGAAACCAAAGTATATCAGTATTCCTTAACTGTCATAATGACATCGTTTTCAGCTCGTCTTTATACTTCACAGGCATAATAGAACTCATGAAATTCAGTTATGGCCTTTGGTTTTGGTGTGTCACCCCAAGATTTTCATTTCGCCTGCGATGGTGTGGGGCTTTTGAGAAATGGCCACTAAACACATACCCATTAAACAAACAACATTATCAGATTGTTTTTCAAGAAACAATGTTTTCTTACCTCTGGATCAGAACCTTAAGTTTAGCTCCTTTAAACACACTGAAGTACCAGGCTTCTCCCACAAAGCTGTAGAGGCTTACCAAAGAGTCAGATCTCAAAACAGAATGCAATAAAAATATTTTCCCCCAAACAGGTTTTAGGATATCTTTTGAAGGGAGAGAACTGAGAGAATTTACTGTGAAAGCCCATCAAACTTACTCATCCTCCTCATCTCTTAATACACTGAAGCTGAGCTGCCTGTTGGATGAAGTGGATTCCCCTTAGGTACTTTTTCTGCAGCGTGACTAAGTCCTGTTCTTTCTTCCCCCAACTACAACTATAACAGCATTCGTTTGCTGTTTTCAACAAACAGAAAAAACAGAGAGGGCAAACTAGTGTATAGTGACAGTGGGATGATCTTGGGATCACCTGCGGGTGGTTGCCTCCATGTGTAGCGTTTGTTTGTTTTTTTCCCCCCACCGTCTTTTGGCTCTAGGACCTCTCTCTGTGCGTGACATGGAAAAACCAAAGCTCTTAAAATAACAATTGCCACAGACCCTGCTGGTACAAAGTCCCAAAGATGACTGAGGACAAATTTATAATCCATTCTGTATGATGCAGACTGGGTGTCTCACTTTTACCACTGTTTAACACAGGAAACTGATAAATAAATAAATAAATAAATAAATAAATAAAATACTGTGTTTTGAATTTAACAACACACACAGAAAAAGATCCGACAGTTGACCATGTTCAAAAATCACACATTGAAATAAACAACATTTCTGGTCTTATCATCTCTGGATTTAGATATTTACTGTAATACACCAATAGAGTGTGCCAGTAAACCCGGAACTCCGTTAGCGCTTTTAGCACTTCCGGTTCTCTCGTCTAAAAGTCAATACGTTTTTTGAATGGGATTTTGGTAAAATGC
>NC_065506.1:42104013-42127826 GCF_006386435.1 Epinephelus moara | reverse complement strand
TAAAAAAGGTGGTTGCTAACAAGTTGCTCAATACGACTACAAATCCTGTCGGGGACATTAAACGTCATCAACCCCGAACAGGCGAGAGTGCTGGCAGTCGCCATTACAGCTTCTTATTTAGCTTAAACAGTCCGATTTCCCCATTATACAATGTTTTTAAAAGAAAGCGGCCGAAATCAGTTGAAAGCTTAGTGGACCGTGGAGTAGTCATGTAGTCCTACCGTTAGCTTTTTACTTCTGGCGATCGCATTTAAGCTTCAAATGCGGTATGAAAGGTGTTCATATGTGAAGATTATCTCACTGAACAAAACCTGTCAGTATCATAAACTTGTGTTAGCCACAGAGCTTATTTTCTGACATAATCCAAAATGCAATGCAAAAATCACATTGACTTTCTCTTCCGGGAACCAGCGCGATGCTAAACTTCCGGGTTTTGATGTCAGCCCTGGCACACTCTATTAAAACTTGAGTTTATCCAAAGCTTATAACACAATGATAAAGAGTAATATATGTAAAAGCAATTTATGATAAATATGCCCCCATATCAAGAGTGATGTTGCCATATATATTCCTTATAAGGTGATATATTCTTATCACTTATATATCCTCTCAATGTATAATGATACAAGTTTATAATACCCTTATTAAAATTTGCATATGAACAAATATTAAAACTATCTATATAATGAATTTTTATATGGTATTATATGCTACTACCATATATGTTAAAGATGCTAACATATTGTATTTTTTCTTTTTAGGTTTTGACATACATGTCTGTCTTTTATATTGATAAATATAATATTAAGGTATATTGATCGGCTTTGGGATGTATATATGTAAGTAACATTTATACAATATAAACATATATTTCAAAAGTGCATTTTTTTAATAGATTTTTTATACACTTTTTTTATTAACATATTAATATCAACATATATTTAGAATATATATGTGCACATTATATATGTCCATAAGCATAGATCATATAGGTACTTATATCAAAATTATCTAAGTATATGTTGTTATCATATATGTTAAATATGTATTTAATTTATATATATGTATAAGTTTATTAACACAACATATATCCAAAAATTCTGTATGCTAATATTTTTTTAGTTTAAAATTTACATATATTTATGTGCTTTAAGATGAATATGTGCGTAACATATATGTCTACAATATAAACATATATTACATATCAACATATGTTAACAAAATATTGATATTACACATTTTTATATGGTATTAGAATATTTAATTTAATTTAATTTATATATATACATATATATACATATATATATATATATATATATACACACATACATGTCTATTTTTTACATTTAGATATATAATGTCTACATATATTTATGGGGTTTGGGATGGATATGTGCATAAACTATATACATTATATAGCTACATATATAGAAAAAATATGTATGATACATTTTTATATGGTATTACATATTGCAATTATATATGTTCATGATATATATTTAATTCATATATTCAAGTTTATCCTAAAAATACATATATATGCTTATATGTTTTTCTATTTTTTATTTTATTTTCTTTTTTTTCCATATATGCCTCTTTTATATTTACATAACATATTCATGGGCTTTGGGATGGCTATGTACATAGCATATATGTCTTAAATATAAATATATGCTATATATCTATATATCTTAAAAACATCTATATGATAAGTTACATTGATTAAAAAATATTTTGTATTTGCTAATCACATAAGAACACTGGCATTCGTGTTCCATGTTCTTACAAATGACATGTACGTGTAATTTGTATATTACACATATAAAATACATCTACGTTATGTATATAAATAATCAAATATGTGACATACTGCAATACATGTATTATACATACATGAACACACATATTTGTATGGGCAAGATGTCAAAATATTAAACTGTTAATATTAAACTGTACATATGTACATATATTACATTTAGGTATGGCAGATGAAAACCTGTCAAATCATCCACACACATATTGGTGAGTTCTAGTTGGAGGGGGATAAAAAAGATGGTTCTGATTGTGCAAACTGGCAGCTGATGGTCTGATGTCATTTAGCCACATCTGTAAACACGTGAATGCACTGCTGCTCCTTTTCCTCACGCTCACAAACCATCCCAAATGCTATCAAAATGCTCTAAATAGCTTATATAAACAATGAAATATGACAGCGCTCTGAAGTCTGCTCAGTCTGGCACCTGAGTATATGCTTTTGTTTTATGTGGTTGCATGTTCAGAAAGGCAGCCAATAGTTTTTAACACTCACACTGCAAGGTAAGAAAAATGGAACAACCAGCCAGAGAGCTGACAGCTAATACACACATGGTCCATTAGCTGCATTGAATGAGAGATGATGATGTTAAAGCCTGTAGTAAAGCTAAATGTTTGATGAAATCTGGACAAATTAAGTCCTAAACAATAAGTATAAATGTCCTGATGAATGTATTGATCCAAAACAACACAGAGTGAGGATCTACTGCAGGAAAAACAGGTTAAAGATGATGAGTTCATGTCTGGATTTGAAGTTGCTATGTAGGTCAGAAGTTGCACAGATGCTCGCCCCGCAGAGCCTGCTGTGGTCAAGTATGAAAACAATTGGTTTCCGTATGATTCTGTCATATTCAAAATGCTCATGTGAAATTATTCTCTGGAGCCAACTCGTGTCACATCCAAGTGCTCTAGGTGTCGGCAAAATCTCCTGCCGTGCAGCGAGTCGTCCTGCAGGCGCCGGCGGTGCCCCACATGCCCCAGAATCAGCATGACAAGCTGTTAATCACGTCCGGTCATTTATCTGTCAGAGTCCGCCCAAGTGTCGCGCAGTGAGGATGGACAATTCCCCACAACACCGTCATACAGCCACCTCCAGCTGTCTGGCTGAATGGCTGTCGGAGTCTCAGAGCCAGCGTTCACAGTCTGGGCCTTCTGACTCATGCACTTGATGATGTCACTCCGACAACTCCAACACAGGCAGCTCAGTCCAACACCTGACTGAGCAACACTTCTTCTTTCATTCATCCAGTTTATTTGGCAGCCTCAGCACTGGAGCGTTTTCCACCCCATGTTTATTTTTACAGACATGCATCACAGCTTTGAGGACAAAAACTGTGTCTGCACAGTGAACACAGTGGACCAATGCACTGAGCTGCCATATGCTTCTATAATGATAAATATGAAAAATAAAAGCAAACAAACTGTATTTATAAGACTATAAGTACCTGCAGGTTTTACATTAATGTGTTGTACGCCCCAAATTAATAAAAACTTTCTTTACCCTACATCCTGCATTAGATTAGATAAGATTAGGGTTTGATGAAGTTTGATAAAATCAAGCACTCTGCTGGCTTGAATGGGGACAAAATAATTTAATCATGCTGCTCCTCTAGACTTTACAAATGGATTAAATCCTAATGATGAAACAAGTCATTTTGCAGGGGTTGTGGCACTCAAAAAATGTATCCATGGATTTACGGATGCCTCTTTGACAATGTAAATCAATGAGATGAAGTCTTTTTGGGCTGCAGTGCAAAACCCGACGGACCAGGAAGTTGTAATTCCACTGTTTGGCTACAACAAAAATTGGCTTCAAAGTCCAGCACACTTCCTGGAGGCCTGGGGTCTCATTCATAAACATTGCATACGCACAAAATAAGGCCTGAAAGAGGCGTACACCACTTCCCCCGCAAAAGTTATGTTACTTTGACCCATGCTTATGAACATGTTGGAGATGGGAAACTGGTGACACAGATGGTGAGGTGGAAGCCTGTTTGTAGACAGTGTTGAATATTTTTTGATGTACACCTTTTTTTTTTTTTTTACTTTTGGCCTTACTAGGGGCGTGTCATATCTCGTGAATGGTAATACGAGTATATTTTTTTAATATGATATGAAAAATACATATCGTGATACGATACATGGCTGAACGTGGCTGAAAGCGAAATTATTACCGACTCCACTGTGGTTCCAAAAAGAGGAGCAGCTTCAGTAGTGTGGAATAAACTGTGGTGTCCTGAATGTTTTATGAACAGCCCCGGACTTCTCAGACTCTTTTAGTGACTTACAGCTCAAAGGGAACTCATTCAGCAGCTCCTCTGGCAGCAGCACAGCGTCTCTCCCTCTCCTCTCTCGCCATGCGCACACAGGAGTCGGTGTCGTCACTCGTCAAGTGATTTTGTCATAAACCTTTGGTAATGTAAACCTACGTGACGCTCGCAGCTCAAAAAAAAAATCTACATATATGTGAATGTGCGACAGTTTTGGTATCATAACATCTATCAGATGATTATACACTTAATAAAATGTACTTATCATTTTGTACTACATTTCTGCCATAGACAAGTTCGAAAAGAAAAAAAAGAAGTAAAACACCCACTGTATACATTGCCGTGATGTAGAAAAAGCAACTGTAAAAATTGTGCTTGTCCTTAAATAACACACATTCATTCAAACATTTTGTTTTATGATGTATAAATACATTCAGAACTGTCAAAACAATCAGAATGCCTGAGATGCTTTGGTGAAGTGCTGCTCAAAATGCTCAAATTTTCCCCTCAAACACAGTGAGTCACTGTACACAAATAAAACGCTGATCTAGAGTCATAATTGTAAACAAGTACAACTCAGAAGTCAGTGCTTATCAGCTGAGGAGACAGGTAGCCCGGGGTAAAACTAACATGACATCACATCTGCAGACATGATCTGGTTACTGTTAGGGCCTAAGGATATCATACACACATTTATTTATGTAGCTGCCTGTTCAACACTAAGCAAACACAGATATTGTCGAATTGATAATTTTGCATTTATAAGTTTTTGCCTGGAGTTTTGGATGTTGCAGCCCATAAACACACCACAGTCAAACAGCACCAGAGGGAGCTGTATTTTACGCCTATCTGAGTCTGAATCTGAGCTTGACTTGTCTTTGTTCTTTATGGCCTGTAGGCCTGATTGACCTGAGCTCACACAACTTGTTTTTGAGTTAAAAAAAAAACAAAGCAATACGAATGATTTTTTTGACTATCACAAAACACTTTCAAAGTTTCAAAGTTTAAGAAGGACGTCAAAACAGAGTAGTATGATTTTATTAGTAAAAAAGGGACATAGGCCCTAAACAACACATGAAAACTTTACCATATTACACACTTCACGTCTTAGTTCTATATACACTGCTCAAAAAAACGAAGGGAACACCTAAATCATACATCAGATGGTCAGTGGAAACCAAAATCATCAACCCACTGAGGGCTGGATTTAAAATCACTCTGAAAAATCAAAGTAAAAAACTGAAATCACAGGCTGATCCAACTTGCGTGAATTTAATTGCGGCAACTCATAATGTGACTCAGTGGTGTGTACGGCCCCCGCGTGCCTGTATGCACTCCTAACAACGTCTGGGCATGCTCCTGATGAGGCGACGGATGGTGTCCGGGGGGATCTCCTCCCAGACCTGGATCAGGGCATCAGTAAACTCCTGGACAGACTGTGGTGGTAATTTACGGCATCAGATGTACCAAAACATAACGTCCGATAGGTGCTCAGTTGGATTTAGGTCAGGGGAACGAGAGGGCCAGTCAATGGCATCAATGCTTTCATCATCCAAGAACTGCCTACGCACTCTGGCCACATGAGGCCGGGCAATGTCCTGACCAGGAGGAACCCGGGACCCGCTTCCACCAGGAGGAACCCAGGGCCCTCTGCACCAGGAGGAACCCAAGCCCCTCTGCACCAGGAGGAACCCAAGCCCCTCTGCACCAGGAGGAACCCAAGCCCCTCTGCACCAATGTAAGGTCTGACAGTTGCTCTGAGGATTTCATCCTGGTACCTAACAGCAGTCAGGGTATTGTTGGGTATGACATGGAGGTCTGTGTGACCCTCCAAGGATATGCCTCACGTCTCTACACAAAACTAGAGATGACTCAGTCAGTCAGGATTGTTTTTGCCTCCCCATTGCACCTTCATTTGCGCCAGCTGAAACTGATTCACAATCACTTGTGCTTCCTAAATGGACAGATTGATATCCCTGAAGTTTAACTGACTTGGTGTTATACTGTGATGTTTTCTGAGCAGTGTATTTGTTCTGTGTATTTTAAAATTTCTATATAGTAGGTATTTTATGACCAAACAGTTTGGGGACTCCCTGACAGGAACTGCAAACTGCAGAGCTCCCTGCTGAACTTTATACCTTCAAAGGCAATTTTCTGTTTGCATAGAAATGCTGACATGACAAACACAGGCTATCAAAGATTCTTATATTTCGCAGTGATGAGTCAAAGTTGTGTTATATGTCCACCACCGCACATGCTCAGTAAAGCCTGGACTTCCCTGTTGGTCCATTTGTCAGTGTTTTGTGTTGTTTACATAGCCAATAGGTAGTTAAAAATGCCAGTTGCCAGTGCTGCATTGGCTCATGTCTTTGACCAATCACTAAAGGTTCCTCTTGTGCTGGCAGAGTAGCTAATCTGAAGTAGGAGCAAAATGTCCATTAAGAGAAGTTATTTTTGCCACAGTGCAGCTCAGATTGTTACTATAATTGTCTGAAATTGCCTCATTAAGCTGAAGTCTCGTTCTGAAATATCACGAGATATCACGGGATGTCAGGAGATGTCACTTGTTGCAGGAAAACAACAGTGGAAACATGTGTAGTACTTGAAGGTAAAGATAGTTTAGTGTTATCTAAAAGATGTTTAATGTCATGAATGATTATTTACCTGAGTTTGACAAAGTGGCACAGGCCTTTGAATTAGATCACCGCCATATTTATTTGTCACGGAGTATACGGATGAAGAGGGGATGAGGAGAAAGAGAAAAAAGGCAGCGATGGTTTTTATTTGACTGTTTACACATTCATTACATCTTGACCAATTTACACGGGGAAACAGGGTCCAGGTTGAAAATCCCAAAGTTATCCCTGAAAACCACAGACATAGTTATGATGTGATAAATGTAATTTGTGACTGCAGAGCTTTTCACTTCATAAACAGGGTTGTAATGGAAAGTTTTGTACTCAACTAAATGTAACAGCCACCAACAAACTACTGAGCGTACGACCAAACTGGAGTCAGTCTGAATCAGTGCTGAACAGTGATGCTCTCACTTAGTCATACAGACTTGCTGGGACTGCGATAGGCTGCTATTCACTGTGAACGGGCCCTCACACTGCAGCCTGCTGAGCTGTAAAAATTTAAAAGGCCCCCAGCGACACTACAGGGGGAAGTGGAGGAACGCTCTACTTTATGCAAATGTCCTCTGACAAAATGTGGGTGACAACCAGGTGAGAGCCAATCATGCTTGTTTAAATGCCCACAGAAACAGAGGCACGGGGTTGTTTGTTGCTTCCAGCGCAGATACAGGACCACAGTGTTGATCTGTCTTGCCAGCTTGCTCTCGCGTTACTGTTGAATTAAAACAGTTTCATACAAAGATATTCTTTACTCTGGCAACAAACTCTCTTAATACATCCGTGGTGATAAACAAGAAGCGCTCCCTCATGTGTAGCACAGAAGCTATTCCAGAAAACGACTGTCTGTCCAGAGAAGAGTATGTATACTACGTGTTCAATGCAACACACCCATAGTTAGTGATAGATTGAGGCCAGGGTCTGCCTACTGCTTTGTATCTGTATGTCTAAAGGGATAAAGTGCACTCGAACAGCGATGCATTCACTTGCAGTTGTAAGTCCTGAAGTGATTATTAACCTTGACAGTCTTTACACTGATTAGCAAAGTGATTTGTAATTTACACCTCCAAGTATTAGTAGTAAATGTTCATACTCTATCAGTGAATATTTTCTACTTACACTTACTGACACTGGTGTGACCTTCAGGCAGCATCTTATCTCTGTAAAACAAACAAAAACAAAAACAATATCATGACTGAAAGCTCAGATTTACCATCCACTCAGTAGGAGATATTTATATCAGTGCCAACAGGCACTCAAATTGTTCATGGACAATTGAAGATGATCGACAATTGGGTTTTCCTACCCCAAAATTGAGACAATTTTTTTCTTTCAAGCAATATTAATGAATTAATTAATTAATCTATTTATTTTTTTTGCAAAAACATTCTCAGTATTTTGTAGAAAAGGACCCCAAATGATTTTTAAGTGTGACTGTGTCCTTTTAATGATGTATGTCGTCTTTTTCCAAGGTAAAGTTATGGATAACTGTTTAATCCAATTGACCTATGGCTAAGCCACGCCCCCCCTCCACTCACTCAGACAAAATATCAACATTCAGTGACCGGCGCTATGGCAGGTGTCACAGTACACGGCATTTTGCAGGAGGCAATTGATGATTTCTGGGGACATAACGATCAGATGTCATTGAGAAGTAACCAAAAGGGCCTAAACTACGCATTGGAGGGATATATTCATCATTTTATTGTTGAGAAGGTCGATAAAAAGCTTAAATTACAAGCCAAAACTTACAGGTCCCAGTGTAAGCGTGATAAACTGCCACTCGTTGCCGTCGCCATCAAAGACAACAAGTTAAAGTGCCACTGAAGTTAAGGTTTTTGGCTCAGAATATGAGAAAAGGATAACGGCCTTTTTACCATCTTTACCAAGAGTGTCTCTCCGTTAGTTTGGTGCTACAGTATTTACACTGAATCATTCAGCATAACGTTTGCCAACCTTTGTTATCTCTGCCATTACAGATAAGTTAATGAAGCTAAGCTCCAGAAGTTAACGTTAGCTTAACTAGAGCCCTTTGGACAACAGCTAACAATGATGTACGATCACCAAAGTACAAAACTAGAACAAAATAGGCTAATGAACTCCCAGCAAACAAGGTGACATGATGAACAACGCAGCTAGGAGCTAACGTTAGGCTAACTTTAGCTAACGTTAGCTAGAGATGTTAAAGATAACTTTATATTTCTTTCCAGCAAAGTGACAATATGTTGCCTCAAACACAATGTTGACTTACCTTAGAACAGATGTAGACATCATTGTTAATCTTATTCACGTTGAGTTGATGTTGTGGTCTAACGTTACCACACAACTTTATCCAAAGGAGACACTTTTCTCGGTTGAGATGTGGTTTAAAGTGTAAAAAATACACCTGGTCGCCCAGCCTCTCAGGATACCTTGTGTCAGAGTTGCATGTACCCCATGCACACCGTTTGACCATTTTTAAACTTCAAATCTCAGAAAAAGCTCATAAAACCGAACAAAACTGACTTTCTGTAATGCATTTCAATGGACGTCCAGGCAGAGAATGTCCGAGTGTATGGGAATGGCTATACGCACTGTGATTGGCTCATCGTGTTTGAGGGCGGGGCTTAGCCATAGGTCAATTAATGGTCTTTGGTTTACTGGTCTTTTTCCAAGACAGTGATATAACTCTTTTTGCAAGCAGTAGACAGAAATTTAAGACAACAATATCTTTCTTGGATGCAAGATGAGTGTCAGGATGGAAACCTAGAATGAAAAAGTTTGGGTCCAATTGAGATCATTTTAACTAAGTTATACTACTATCAGAACTAAGTTATTTGAAAAATAATCTCTCTAGACCCTAATGAGTATTTAGAGATGTTTCTGGTGGAGCGGCATGTCCGTTCACTGAACCCTGTTAATCAGCACGAGTAATGATCCCATATCGCCAATTTCCATATGCCTGCTCACCACAAATTTACTCTGGACTCCGTAAGATTAGTTAACACTCTAATTTGGATTGTGATGTTGATAAGATAATTATGTTAAACAGAACATGATGCTGTGACTTTGTTTATAAGCACACTATCACCCACTTCCGGCATTAGACCTTTTTCCAAGTGAAGCCTTTTCTGATTAAGACATGGAATATGCCAGTATTATTCAGGTTTTAGGAGCATTCTTTGCACATTTATACAGCACATATATATATTAAACACAAAAAGTAAGAAAATTTGTGTTTGGTAAATTTTTTCACACCATCCTCTCTGGTCTCCTGCAGACAGAGGTAAGAAGAGTCTCACATCACACACACTTGTTTGATGTGGAGAAATGGGGATGGTCGGGTGTTGCCTACGGTCGGAAAGACGCCACCTCTACCCACTCAAGTGCGGTCCGGGTTTTGGACCTACTCTGGAGAAGGTATAGGTGCGCAGCCCGGCATGGCACCAGCCGTCTAAACTGATAACAGAAACACAAATCAGTGCTTGACTGGACGCGGCTAAAAGTTACAGAGGAAAAAGGCCCACAGTATTGTACGTGTGCTACTGCTGTAACTTCATTCATCTCACAGACTGATTTAGTGCAACATACAGACCAATGTCACCGTAGACTAATGAACAGACAGATTAAACAGAGGTCTGTGTCTCTCTGAGTGTGTGAAACTGTGAGTGAGTGTGTGAGGCGGAGCTATGCTGAGTGTGTGAGTGAGGAGAGATAAACACTGGTGTGCGTTATGTAATGCAACTTGACCCTATATCGATATAAACGGTGTTGTCTAAATCTATATCGATATATTGTACAAAATCGATATACCGAGCCGCTCTCTTCACCCATCCTCATGGTAATATGTCAATAGTTGCACTTACAGTTTGTTTTTCTGTCCATTAGTGAATCAAACAAAAAGATATTTGTATATATCAATGATAATTACCACTGCAATAGAGGGGAAAAAAGTAAATCTGTAGGTTAAACGTAAGTAAAAAGATTTTTGTTTAAAGTGTTTTACTCAGGGTTAACTAGAAATTGCATCACCACATAATGCCACCATAAACATAGTGCACACATGCAACACATGTAAATTACATTCCCAGAACATTAACTGTTATTGGTTTAAAAATACAATTGACTAACACAACCCTCTCTGCAGTGCTGCCTCAGTAGCCTGTTAACTCAGAAGTGTCCCGTCACACCACATTGGATTTTCTGTGCAGGCGTTTGTTCTGGCCAAATACCAATTGATTTTTGGAACGACAAGTGGCCGGCGCCCAGATTGTTATATCATCATTCATTGTTTCAGACCCATCCAGATTAATTTGATCACAGCAAGATAAAAACGGTCCATCGGGCTGTAATGTAGCTGTAATATTGTGTATGACATGATGTTCCAACCCCACAAAATTAGACAGGGAGGGGGGGAACGCTGAAGTGACAGGAGGCAGATGTCCAGCCGTGAGAAGTTTCATCAATCTGTGAGCTGTGTTCTCTGACAGCATCTCAAAACCCACAGATTGTCTTAAACTGACTCATGTTGCACAACAATGTGAAAAGTGATCTGAAGCACAACACACTCTGTGCTGTTGTTGTTGACTCCCTGATGCAGAGAGAAATAGAAAGAAATGTAAACCTGCTCCTCGTGATGGAGAATGTCAAACAACTCAGGTTTAATCTGCTGTATTTATGCCTTCCATTTTCATATAATGGTCTAATTGCTTTCAGTCTGCATATCAGCGATATTTCAAAGAAGCATGCCAAGCGATCAATAAAGTGAATCTCGAAATTGCTCAACATAATTAGAACCTCGAACGGATTCATTTGTAATTCCTGAAGGCAAAATGAGTTCAGTTTCAGTCACTAAATAGCCACACTGAAATACATGCAGTGTGATTCTATTTAACACTATTAGACAGTCATTTTGTACCTCCTCTTTGGACAATATTGATCCTGTAAAATAGAAATCAATGGACCACACGATTCTTCTTCCAGTCTCACTCCATGTGCTACAGATTACCTGAGGTGTATTGCCACCCATTTCTAGAAACAAGTGTAGAATTTTCTAGAGATTCCAACTGCATCACACAGTATTACAGGTGTAGATTTCGGGAGGGAGTGGTGGTGCAGGTGACATATCCCCTTCATTATTTAGAGCACTAAATACTTTTATTTTGACTAAATTAAAGACATTTACGCCATATACTGATGCAGAAAAGGCACAAATTGCTGCATGATTCTGTCAGAGGACACACACATACACACCCCAAATGTCACAATGAACTCAACCACAACACCCTCGCACAGTATCAATCAGCAGATGGAGTTCAATTAGCTGGCATGGAGATTGCTCTGATGACATGATGCTCAGTAGCTGTAACCAGTCATCCACAGCTCTTGTTGGACTTCTTGTCTGTGTTGCCTCAAAGTCACTGTGAAACAATAGTTACAGCATCTTTCTCTTTTGTAATGTGAAGTATTTCCAAGTGAACTTTGATGTCCATGGAGTAAACAGTGCTTATAAAAGGAGTTGGATGTCTCAAAAGTAAGCAAAAGTAGCTACTGAAGAGCAATGTGACGGATGTTGGTCGACACCTCCCTCACCCATTTACAGTGGCACCCACAAGAGGGAGGGCCAAGGCCAAAATTATTGGAAGCCAACCTGAGTGGGTGTGCTCATTTTAAGAGTGGGCACGAAGGTTGTGGTATTGTGTTATCAAACTACACAACCGAGGGCATCCATTGGTACCAACCATGTTGGCATAGCTTGTTGGGAACATGGTTACATAATACTCCATATCTAGGCTCAATTCTAGCAAAGGAACAACTAGAAAGGTCATTTTCAAAGGGGTTGCTCAAACTCTCACCTGAAGATTTCTGAATAATTACCGCCTTGCGTTTGTATGCCTTCACAAACCTTACTTCCATGTCTGTGAAAACATGGATGCTTCACACACATCTTCCCCCCAGCAGCAAAGAGGATCTATACAATCAGCACTGTCTTAAGATGGACACCTAAGATTAGTGTCACCAATTCAGTATCTGACCAAATATCTATCTATTAGACATTTGTGTAAATTTTATTTCGTCATAATTAGTGTATGAATTCTTGTAAATGACATCACACCCGTCATTTGACCTTCGACCAAATTCTTTGGTCCAAGTAAACATTTGTCCCAAATTTGAAGAAAGTCCCTCAATGTGTTCTTCAGATACCGAGTTTACAAGAATGAGAAGATGAGGTCACAGTGACCTTGACCTTTGACCACTGTTATGATAGCTTTATTGGTAGTTTAATGAATGCCTTGTAGATGTGGGTGTCATAGGTGGTAGGAGGCAGGGTCAGCACTGATGTCACACTTGGGGGTTGGTGGTATTGACTCATTAGCTGCTATTAGCCGCACCTTTAGAGAGAGCTGAAGAGGCCTTTGAGCTGAACGGGCACGCCACGAGGAAGATACCGGAGGCAAGACATTCTGAAACCAAAAACAGAATGAGGAAGTGTCTGACATGCCACCACGAATTATCCATGTAAATACGCATTTACTCTAAACAACCACGCAGAAGAGAACAGAAAGCACCTGAGGGGTGTCCAGCAGAGTCGCCCCGTCCAAGGGAGCTGGTCGCGAGGATCGAGAGTGGTGGCCTGTCGGTGAGTCAACCACACACAACCCCCAGACAGGAAAGGTCATACTCACCCAGGGAAGTCCAGGTACATTTCTCATGTCTAATGCAACATGTAGGGAAGAGGCACTAATTTATGGGCTTACTAGCCTTAGTTGAAGGTGAAGTAGGTAGGTGAAGTTTCACAAGCCAAGTTTAGCATAGCAGCCTAACAACCACTAAAATCTAATCAGATCATCTTGAGTCCAAGTGGACATTTGTGCCAAATGTGAAGAAATTCCCTCAAGGCATTCTTGAGATAAGGTGTTCACATGAATGGGACGGATGGACAATCCGAAAACATAATGCCTCTAGCCACAGCTATCGCCGGTGCCGAGGCATAATAACAGGATTTCTGTGGAACTCAAAATGTTAACTGTAGTACTAGTACTAATCTATGCACATTAGATAATAAACTGTAAAATAAGAAACCAAAGTATATCAGTATGTGATTCCTTGACTCACTACTGTATATTGACATAGTTTTCAACCAGCCTATTGTATACAGTTCAACAGTGTAGTCAGATTCCTGCAGTTCAGTTATGGCTTTTGGACTTTCAGTGGCCCAATTTGGCCATTTCTAGAAAAAATTTCTGGGGGCACCAGGGCCCACACAGTTTTTAAAACAAAAGTTTTTGCCGACGCATACCCAAACACACACTTTCAACCCATGGTATCATTGTCCTAGCTGCGTCAACAACCCTCAAGCTCACGGTCAAGTGACGTTGATGGATGGGTTTAACTTGTAGCCCCATATCACATTTGATTTGATAAATGTATGTAGACTGAGTTCAGGAATGTTTTACAGAAAGAGAAAAAGAATATTTGATTAAAAAAAAACTACGGATACTAACAGATAACTGCACAGTTAACACAGATGCAATGTTTACTTGTTATTTCACTGTCTTTGAAGGTAAATCATCAGAGATCATTCCAGAGATCATAAAAAAGTAGTCTGAGAAAACAATACAAACACAAGCTCCATTAACTAGTTTTTCCAAAGCGTTCAAGGAGGGTCTTGCTATGGAGTCTGCATCAGTGGAGTTTGCTCAGCTGTCACAAAGATGAATCCATTGACATGTTACATCAGTTGATTTCTGCTTGAATCGTGACTTCTGTCTTCTCCTGACACGTCATATGTACTACTTCTTTTCTAGCATCCCACCACCTTAAATCTACTTTTATTGTTGTCAAAGCTCCTCTATCATTAGATGATGACACAGTTGCAAGTTCATATTGATTCTAAATGTCTGCACTGATTCATCACACAACAAGAACATAACTTTGACAACACGAAAAGCAGACATGATGCTCACTGTGATGGATTGCCTCAAGCAAGCTTCAGTACTTTAAAACTTGTTCTTCATACTGTACAAACATAAATGGAAACCAGAGGAAACCTGGAAGGTTTAAAAAGAAATGCATCATAAAAATAAAGTGAAACACAGGGGTGTGCTGTGGAAAATACTCAACAGTAATGTAAATTAAAATTATGTGATTTAAATAGGCCGAGACATGCAAGGACACTGTTGTGGTTCTTTAAATCCGTCTTGATAAACAACTACAGTAATTTCAGTTTGAAGCTGTTCAATTTCACACTGTGTTTAATTCATATATCATCATGCTGCATTTCATTTGATACCTGTCAACTTTCATTGGATTGCATATTAATCTTATGGAGTAGCAGGCATGCTGCTCGGCAATTTCAAAAACATGACAAGATCTCAGAACAATGGGGAGGAGGGCTTAAAAACTTCATCTTGTTATGAGTAAACAATTGCAAAACCACATTCTGTAAAAGTGTCACTAAACACTGTCACTGCAAAACACTTTATATCTTTTTATGTAATCAACTGATATGTGAATCTCATTGATGGAAGAATGAGATTTAGCAGCTGTTTGCTCAGCGTTTTTTTAAGGTTTTCTTGTTGGCATAAGCCTGCTGTTTCAAAAAGCTTTAACTCTCCTGCCCTGTTTTCTTTTTGTAAACAGTACGACATGCCGCTGTAAAAAGTAAAGTAACCAGAAATTAGTTCTTCAAGCTGATTTTCCAGAATATTTCCACGGGGACCACCATGCTTTACTGTAGCGCCCACTGGGATCTCTTTCCAAGGCAGTGTTTCTGCCTTATTAAAAACTTCACAGAGACAAGACACACAATAGATCGTACTGTAAGTAGGAAGCATGAAAGGCTCTAAGCAGATCGGAGCCACGGAGACAGCAGAGGGTTCCTGTTTAGGGAATTCGAACGTGCACCCTCCTCCTGCAGCTCCTCCCTCTTTGTCCCCTCCCACCTGACTAACACAAGCATATGCACACGCCTCATACAGTAACCCAGTTTCTCCCATACACTGATTTAATCGTATTAACTGTACTAACCCTAATATTCACTCAGCTCCTCTTCGGTCCGCTCTCTCACTGTTCATCAGATCACAAATTAGACAAGAATTAGCTTAATAGCCTAACCCCTAGCCCTCCGCCTCACTCCTCGCCTCTGTGGACTGCTTCGCCCTCAGGAGAGCAGGCAGCAGCTCTGGAGGCTGTCCTTTGGTCAGCGGCCGTAGTGGCTCAAATTTGGCGAGGGCAAAGCTCTCAGAGCTGTGTGTCACAGCGGGCTGATAGACAGCAGCAGCGACGGGTCTAACCTGTGTAATGGCAGCAGCTGGTCCAGTAGTATTGAGGGTACAGATACAGACATCATACTTTCAATACATGCAAATACAACATATTTATATATACATGTACATGTTAACTAATGTCACATACAACAAAATAAAACAATGAATGATAAAGACAGTAAAGGACAGTCAACAGAAATCTAAATAATGAGCCATCCGTCTAAACGCCCCACCCGCTCGACTAAAACAAGCCAACAGAAAATAAATGTTCACAGTGTACCGAGTCTGCAACTAATATCAAATATATAAATAATGAAATTCTCATTTCAAGTTCCCCAAAAACCACCTCAAGCTATTGTGTCTGAACAACAGTTATAAATTCCACAGGGATTTAATTAACACTGATGTGAAACAGAGAGAGGCTGCAAATCTTTACAACCAGCTAATGTTTCACTTTTTTATTTAATAAATAATAAATAATAACATTTAAGATGATTTATTAATCATCAGAATTATATATGTATTATTTTCCTCTCTCTGCACACTCTTAATATGTTACTATATGTTTGGTGGACACTTATATGCTAAGAACCAAAGTGAGACGAGGTGTGCGTTCCAGTGCCCATACTTCCGTACTACATAGTATGCCAGAAAAAGATTTAGTATGTCCCAATACAGTATGTTAAATGCAGTATGCTAAAAATGCTACTACACGCGGTCGGATTTTGCAGTATGCAAGCCAACATGCTTTGCTGGCTATTCTGACCCACAATCCTCTGCGTAGCGGACGATACGTCACATCGACAGCAGTCATAAGTCACAATGACAGATGACAGCGTATTCAAGTAACTGATGACCAGAACAGTAATAATTGGAATATTAATTGTTTAAGTGAACAAAATAATCATAAATATTACAAACAACAGGTCATATCTATAAAAATAACTGACAGAGAACTGCAGATGTAATTTCACTGTGGTAAATATAATCTGTTCTACAATTTGTGCAGTTATAACTTAAGTTAAACGACACACATTGCAAAGTAACAACAGCAGATCTCTCCAGGTTGATCTCTGTCCCTGGTGGTGAACTCGGTAATTGGCGTTCATTTTATCTCCAAGGTAACGGATATAAAAGCAAGAGGGTCAAAGTCCAGGCTGTAATGTTATGAGACAGTAGTAAGTATCTGATTCAGAACGCACCCTAAGTCATTGTTTTGCAAGTCACAACTAAGTCTCAAGTCAGGTCCCAAGTCAAGACAGGCAAGTCCGAAATTTATTCCCAAGTCCACACTTTGAGTTTCGGGTCCCAAACAAGACATGATGTGCTCTTTGCCAAATGAGATGCCACTTTAACAACAGAGTGACAGTATTCAAATTCACAAAGCTCATGACTGCTTTACAATTTGTATTTATCAAGTTTGTTCTGTCTGTCATTTTCTATCTGCATGTTTTGTATACTGCAATTTTTTTTGATGACCACCCGTAGTTTTTGAACACAAACAAAATTTTCTTTGAAAGACATTTTCTTACTGGTTCTCAGTTCTTTATGGTTCTTGCCTACGACTTGATTGGATGCCGTCAGATTGGTTAACCCAAGTGGGTCACCTGGGGTATTTTGTGTTGACTTGTGGGAGTGAATAGTGTTACTGTTAGCTGATTCACGAAATGAGGAGAAGGGAAGGAAAGGATTGAGGGCACAGTTTTTAATGGAGAATGAGGTAGAAGTATGCTTGAGGACTGTCTTTGTCATATGAGGCTCAAGAAAAGGACTGTGTGACAGCCCCTGCTAAGCTTATAAAATGTCTGCTTGACTCCTGTCCACCCTTTTGCACCCTGATGAAGACCTTGGGGTCGGAACTGGTCGGGGTTTTAATGTAAGCAGCCATGTTTTGTGAATAAAGGCTTTTAACTTCATTTAACTGCATTCGTTCCTTCTTCCCAACAAACATCTTAATCTTTGGGTTTGGGGAAAAGTATCAAGTATTTTCAAGTCAAAATAAGTAAAGTCACGAGTCACTGGTGTTAAGTCCAAGTCAAGTTGAACGTATTTTTAATTTGTAAAGTCGAATCTAAGGTCATCAAATTTGTGATTCAAGTCTGACCTGAGTCAAAGTCATGTGACACGAGGACACACCTCTGCTAAGAGCCGACTGTATCTTGAAAATGTTGTTGAAATGAGTTCGGCTTTGACAGGTTCATACAATGATGTCAAGTCCCATCCAGCCCGGAGGCTTTACATGTAGGCTTCCCTCCCTGCCACTGAGAGTTAGTTGGTGAGGTCAGCGCCTGGTTACATCACTGCTTGGCACTCAACCAGATAAAACTGCCCTGGGAGAGAATCGGTCCAGTCGTCTAGGACTGTGGCCGTGTACGTACGTACTGTATCATGTAACAAAGGATACAAAAGAGGTTTTAGAGTACAAAGTGCCTGCGAACATCACCTTATCTTTACGACACTGAGCTAAAGACTCAACATTCGTTAAAGCCACAACACACCACCTATGTGCATAAAACATTCAATGAATGTTACTGTTGGGAAAAGTTCAGCTGTCACAACTACTTTGAATACAAATACTTGTTTGACAGCACAGCACAACAGGGAACAAAGTGTGTAGAAAAACAGTACTGCAAATTGTCCTCGCTGTCACGTCGGGTTGACATTAATGAGCACGTCTGAACGAATAGAAAACTGTCTCATTTCTGATCGAAGCTGTAGCCGCGTCACCCACAACTGCAGCGGCCCAGAGCAAGACTAACATCCTCAGATGCATCTCAATTGAGTCACTGATGCAGCCCTAACCCATTTCCAAATGAGCGTCTGGCAAGACCCTCCTTGTCAAGGCAGATAGGATGACTGCACAGAGTCGTGTGGACAAATGGTGAGGGCGTTGAGCTGCAAACAGAATGAAAATGACCGAGAGAGACAGAGGGAGATACCGGGAGAGAGACAGAGATGGAGGGAGGCATTTCACTGGCTCATGCAGCTCCCACACACTTAGCGTCTCCATAATGTCGTTCCTTTTTTTGTTTTTGCAAGGATGATTCTGCGATGAATCACCCTGTGACCTACATCTGAGCACCCAGGCTTAGAGAAAATTAAATAGATATCATTAGTTGGCTGCTCCCATCCACTTGTTCCAAATTACAGTCATTTAATAGCCTACCGCTCTTTCAGGGAGGCTCCTGCTTAACTGTTGAGGTAAAGTGCATGTGATTGTTTGTGTGGCTGCTGGATAATAGGTTTGTCTGTTTATGAATGCGTGTATGCAAATGTGTATGTTTTTAGCCGATCGCGGCTCTCCTGAGCGAGTCTGAAGGCTGCAGTAGTAATAAAACATGAAATTTGATTCACTCCTAAATGTCAGAGTGTAGTCAGCTGGCAGCTTCTTTTAATTTCAAGAGAAAAATGTCCAGGACTTTCCCTTTTCCTCTCCCCACATCCTGTACAGTTTCATGAAAGGAAATATCACTTGTGATAAGATTTTTCCTTTTAATTTGATGTCTGGTTGGCCTTTTCTTAAACTCTCAAATCAACTGGCCTTTCCAGTTTGAAATCGAACACATGAATCCCATGAACAAGATTTACAAAGTGGACTTCTAGTTGATCAGTGAGAGAAAAATATATTCTCGCAGTAGGCCGACTGGTCCTCAGCTCACACTGTTAAACTTAAACTATGATTTGCATTAAACTAAGAAAGGCAAGCTAAGCCTCAGCCTCAGGATCTGAGCTGCACATTCTCATTTCAGGACCAATGAATTATAATAATGAGCCGTCCATGGATGTCGATGTGTATGTATAACAAACATGCTGTTGCAAGTTTCCCCGAGGCGCAGTGTACATACATACATACACTGCACGTCTTCGTGTGAGTCCACTTTACTGTTGACTGAACGATTCGGTGCAATGTGCACTCCTAGAAAGTAATTTTCTCGCTCAACATGGGGGAGGAGGCTGCACTCAGAGGAGCCGACAACAAATTGCACATGAATATATATAAAGGCGGAAAAAAGGAATTTATAGGAGGAGGTCAGACGATATGTTGGAGAAGCCGAGGTTTTATTTAGAGCTGCTACACATGAGGGTAGAGAAGATGATGGTAGACATAGCGGGGAGGGAATTAATTAATTTGTGGCCTAATGGCTTAATGCTGCACTCGTCACTGTCACTTCAGCTATCCAATCACAGTGGAGGAGGGGCAAGGCAAATACCACAAAGACATATCATTTAGGAGTGCTAAACAACAACAACAACAACAGAGCAGAGGATTAATGGAGGAGAAATTAATACCGATGGCCACGTCCTCTTTTCCTTCCCTTCACCCAGAGCAAAGGCCAGAGAAATTATCTACCTTGTGCCACCATTTTACTTCAATGATATTCCCTATCATAGTAACCAGGCGCATGCAAAGCACGTCAGCTGAATAAACACTGCACCTAAAAAGCACTGTGCTGCTCTCAGCTGGGTGTTTTCAGAGGAGCGCCTGACATTTACAGCTGGGAAAAAACACTTCGTTGGACTGACGGCCCAATGAAAGTAACAACAGCAATTGTTCGACCAATGGGAATGCGGTCGAACAAGAGCGCATCGACCAACCAATCATTCAACCAATTACAAGGTGTCAGCCCTTCTACATCCTGTCTACTCTAATGTAATCTAAACAAGTGTGATTTGAGACTCATTTATTGAACAACCAAGGTTCAATTAACCTATTAAACCACAAATTTAGAGTTAACAACAAACTTTCTGTCACTGCCGTTAATGTTAACATCACACAGGTTAAACACAGCAGTGAAGGACCATCTTCCGAGCCACTCTCCCCCAAATCAGTTCACCATCTGCCCGGTAGCACAAGCTAACAACAGCACCTAATGTCCCACACAGAGCTGTTTAACAGTTCTAACAAAGTCACAACAACACTGAAACAGTTCGACTCTGTCATTAAACCCATTAAACTTTAGGTAATGATAAGAGTTTAATGATAAGATTTTACCCATTTTAAATAGTAAAATGCTCACATGTGGGAGAGGCAGTGAGTGCTCTATACGTTGAGCAAATACCGATATCCAAACAAGTACTCAAGTACTTACACCGCCTCCTAGTTCAATGCAGTGTAATGTGTTGTTCTATAATGAATAACACATGCAGAACCAAAACTATATTAAACATGTTAATTTCAATTACACCTTGCTTTGAATAAGTAAAATCAAATTATACAGCAGTACAATTATACTATCAAATAGTCACGATATGACTCAATAAATAACATTACTGAACAGACATTGTGACATGTCACGGTGCAAGAAGCAAAGCTGTAAATGATGAAGGGTGTGGGTTTTGTTTCAACATTGGGAAGGCCACATGTGAAACAGGGGGTTTGGGAGTCCTCATCCAGAAAATCTTGAGCATCAAACACTTAACTGTCTGCATTCTTGTGAATTTATATGCACCAATTTGTGCCTTTTCCGCACCAGTTTATGGCTTAGATGTCTTATATTTTGTTTAAATTAAAGTCCTCTGCTGCTAGTTTCATGTTTTTATTGCGGGAGGGGGACATGTCCCCTGAGTGCCCCTCAAAATCTACATCTATGTGAATTATTATATTAATAATTAGCTGCTTCAGTTTCAGGGTCCTGGTACTGTGCATGCTGGCTCACTGTCACACTGTAACAGCTTACTGAAACACAACAAAGCCATTGTAGTTGTTATTTGTAGCACCTGTGCTTCCCTGCAAAGGATCAAAATGTCCTCTGTAAAAAGGGTCTATTATCGCCCAGCCCTATTACCCGATCATTCCCACATGAGAGAGTTACTGGCAGCCATAACTGCGCCTTCTATACATACGGGTTGGGACATAGTAGTGCCCTACAATGTAAGAGATGGAGGACAAAATCTACCTTCGTATGAGCTGGAGGGAAAAGCTTTTGATTTACTTGTCAATCAATGCTCCAACCTTCACCTTTGGTCATGAGCTTTAAGTGGCAACTGAAAGAACGCAATCTCAGGTACAAGCAGCCTGAATGAGTTTCCTTTGTAGGGTGGTTGGGCTCACCTTCAGAGATAAGGTGAGGAGCTCAGACATCCGGAGGGAGCTCAGAGTAGAGCAGCTGCACCTTCATGTCAATAGGAGCCAGTTCAAGTGGTTCGGGCATCTGATCAGGACGCCTCCTGGGCGCCTTCCTTTGGGAGGTTTTCTGAGCTTGTCTGACTGGTAGTGGAAGGAAACCCGAAACACACTGAAGAGATTATATATCTTATCTGGCCTGGGAATGCCTCGGGATCCCTCAGGAGGAGCTGGAAAAAGTTGCTGGGGAGAGAACGTCTGGACTGTCTTGCTTAGCCTGATGCCACCATGAACCTGATTCTGGATAATCGGCAATAGATGGATGGATGGATGGATGGATGGATATCAGAATGTGATTTAGTTGCTGATAACAACTTGATTTGATTCTGAAATAGATTTTTTTTCAATCTGTCAATGAATGTTTTAAGCATCTTATTAAAAATGCTGTAGTGAAATAACAAGAATGTAACGACAGATTTCAGCAAAGGAAAAAAACATAAACTGTCCCATTTGAAACAACCTACGGGGCCATTCCAGTACAGATTACAGAGTTTACAAGGTGCACCTGAATGCACCACGAAGTCCCTGTGGCTGTATGATTGTCAAACTCATCTTGGGCACAGACAAACAGAAAAAGACAGAAGCAGTGTGTCTGTAAATGACACCCAAACACGGTAGAGACTCTCGGCATGCTTTTTTACGTGACTATTTTGGTTCACCAGTGTGGATGTTTACTCCCCAAACAGAAAAACTACCCACAAATGGCACTTGGTGGGTGTTATTTTCAGACCCTGACACAGGCCCATCATGTGTGACCTTCTGAAAGCTTTCAGATTGTGCAAACAGTGTGTCTGAAACACAAGAATTGGGCTTAATACAGCTGCTTTTGTCTAGAAGAAGCCAGAATGCAGTTTTGGAGTCCAGGAATGAAATAAAATTGAGTTTGGGGAAACTGTGATCATGTTTCCACAGACCTTCCAAACACTACTCGACCACTAGATCCAAATATAAACACTCATTCACTCTTTCTATCTCTTCCCTCTCTCACACACACGCACAAACCCCTGTTATGGGTTTTTTCCCCTCAACATTACTCCCACTCACACACACTTCTCTCTCAGAGGCACTGCATGCAGTCAGAGCTGGCAGCTTCAACCCCCCAAGCTAGTAAAGCGACAGGGGAAGCAAACAAACGACACATGTGCACATGCAAGCAAGGACCTTCCCTAGCTGCACACGCAGTCACATGGCACAAGAGCTTCCTATCATGACCAAGAAAGACTATAACTCCATTAAAGTCAGGACAAACAGGGTACAGGAGCTGTTGTTGTAGGTTTGAGGCACTTGAACAGCGAGTTAATGGGATGTGAACACAGTCTGACACATTGGGGAACCCCGAGCTGACCTACAAAGTGGCAAGGACTTCGCTGGTGCTGAACAACTCTCCTGTTTGCTGTTACACAAAAAGATATTAGTCCTTTCAGTTACATTTTAAGTTAAAATGATTTTTTTGGCCTTGCAAAAATACCCAGCGGATATTCAATGAAGTTGCAAAAAGAGCGTAACTCCCAGCTGGAAATCCTGACCAAAATTTAAAGGGAAATTTCGGTTTATTTCAACCTGTCTCCTATCGTCCTAAATTTGTTTCAAGTGACTAGTGACATAAAAATAATAGTTAGCATGTTAGCCGTTAGCCTAGATACAGCCAGGGCACATAGTAGCGTCAGACCTGTTAAAACGTAAGTGAACGGGCATACTTCAAGTGCAAAGTTAGTCCACTAAACAA
>NC_065506.1:42091655-42103473 GCF_006386435.1 Epinephelus moara | reverse complement strand
ACTTTGCACTTGAAGGTTGCCCGTTCACTTACATTTTAACAGGTCTGACGCTACTATGCGCCCCGGCTGTATCTAGGCTAACGGCTAACATGCTAACTATTATTTTTATGTCACTAGTCACTTGAAACAAATTTAGGACGATAGGAGACAGGTTGAAATAAACTGAAATTTCCCTTTAAACAATGATATGTCGGTCAAATTTCGGCAAACATCGTACAGTAGATGTTTTATTACTCTGGTAAAGAGGAGAAAAACTAACTACAAAAACATTAAAGATAGGAAAAACAGTGTATGTATGACAGTTAAAAAGGTAAAAACAATGATTGAAAACATAAAATATATCAACAGAAAATGAACCCAGCGATTCTAGATAAAGATTGTTGATATTTGAACTCAACACCAACGCAAATACACCCCTTCTGTAATATTATGTCCCTCTTGCTCCTGTTGCCTTTATCTTAATACACTGCTCAAAAAAATTAAGGGAACACTTCAGCTGCTTTGGTGCAAATCAAAGTGACAACAGGTGCAATGGAGAGGCAAAAGCAAGACAACCCCCAAAAGGGAATAGTTTTACATGTGGTGTCCACAGACAGTTGCTCTCTCCTTATCCTTCCTGACTAACTCTTCACTAGTTTTGTCTTCTGTTAGGGCACATTCACACCAGGATAGACCGGGAGACTCGTTATGATTGTGCGGGGAATACCGATAAATTTCACACCTCCATTTGGTTCGGTTCACTTTTACACTGCACTTATTAAAGCAGACCAAACCACCTGGACAATGTCACACAGTTACAACAGCTGCTCGTTTGGGGGCGGTATTGCCCGAAATGACCACTGACCAGTAAGAAAAAAAGCATGAGAAAGACGAAAACCTGGCTCATTGATTGGCCAGGACTGAAAATGGAAATCCATCCCCTTCAGCTGGATTGGTCACCACAAAAACAATGGAGCAACACCAAATTTATGCAGTCTTGGGGTTTCTGTTTTTACTTTGGTGTTCTCTTTTTACCTCTGCTTCTCCCAGTTTGCACTGTTGGCTTTGTTTTTTTTTTCTACCCAAAATGCACTGTGCTCTACCTCACTTCCTCTCTTTGGTTTACTTCTTCTCTTTGTTTCGCTGGATAGTCTGTTTGCATTTTTCACTGTAAGCAAACCGCACCAGGGTTCAATTGCAAGTGAACTGAGACCCCCAGTTTTCAAGCGGACCAGGGTTTGCTCGTTTGGTCCACACCAGAGTTCGAATGAGCGTTCACACCACTCCAAACGAACCGAACTACCCCTGGAAGCGGACCAGGGTTTGTTTAAAGCGGACCAAATAGCGCCAGTGTGAATGTGTCCTTAGTGTCCTTGTCACTACTGGTAGCATGAGGCGGCACCTACAGCCCAATCAGGTTGCACAGGTAGTCCAACTCCTCCAGGATGGCTCATCCATACGTGCAGTCACAAGAAGGTTTGCTGTGTCTCCCAGTACAGTCTCAAGAGCATGGTGGAGATACCAGGAGACTGGTGGTTACAAGAGGAGAGCTGGACAGGGCCGTAAAAGGGCGTCAACCCAGCAGCAGGACCGGTATCTGCTCCTTTGTGTGAGGAGGAACAGGAGGAGCACTGCCAGAGCCCTACAAAATGACCTCCAGCAGGCTACTGGTGTGCATGTTTCTGACCAAACTGTTAGAAACAGACTCCATGAGGGTGGCATGAGGGCCTGACATCCTCTAGTGGGACCTGTGCTCACAGCCCAGCCCCGTGCAGCTTGATTGACTTTGCAGGTCCGCCATCATTGGCTTTACAGATGAGAGCAGGTTCACACTGAGCATGTGTGACAGGCGCACAAGAGTCTGGAGACACCATGGTGAACGTTAAGCTGCCTGTAACATCACCCAGCATGACTGGTTTCCGGTGGGTCTGGCTCCAAAAAGAAAACAAGATGGCGAAGGTTAAAATGCCGAACTTGAGGCTTTAGAAGTGGAGTCCACAAACCAATTGGTGACGTCACGGTGGCTACATTCATACTTTTTGACTGGGTCATTTAAAGGTTTGAAAAGACAGAAAATTTTCACTATTGATTACATTTTATATAAAGAAAAACATGTTCTGATTTGTCCAACAAATTATCAATATTAAGTCATAATTAAATTAATTAGGGGGTGAGGTTCAGCCCTAAAGGCAAGGCAAAGGGTCAGCTGACCTCAGGAAGTGGCTACTCAGCTTTCCCTAATCTCTCCACTTCAGTTGTGGTTTGTTGTCGGGCAGTTTTAGGTGGCTGACAAATAAAAAATAAAGCCTTCAGTTGAGCCATATTAGAGCCACAATAGAATCTGTAGGTTCGATAAAGATTTAGTGAGTCTAAAAAAACCTCTTTTATTTTCTCCGAGATCAAAAACCTGAGCGCGAGAATAAGTCATAATGACCTTTGGAAACGATACTCTTTGAAGCTATCTGCCACCTCCATAATCCTCAAAAGAGCAAAGTCAGAATGCAATTGTGAATAAAACGAACTGAGCTCGCACCCCCCCACACACACACACACACACACAAACACACTCGACCCCCAAATACACACACACACACACACACACACAGGACACAAATACACACACACATACATGTCCTTTTCCACTCCCTCAGTTATATAACCTTAATGCAAGAGACAGCTTGACTGAGACATCCTGGGCCCATCTTGTGATCGCCGTTTACTTCGGCATGCTGGGGAATTCATTCATTCATTACCATGTTGAGCTGATGACCTGTGTGTCAAGAGAGATGAATCATGTGGACAGGAAGCACTCGCCTAAGAGTGTGTGTGTGTAAAGGAGATGTTGCTGCATGTCTCTATTTCTGCCTGATGTTTTACATGAAGTAAATCCACAAATCCCCTGTTGTAAAAACACACACACACACACGCTGTTCTTTCTTTTGGATTCATATTTCCGACTGCTACGACCTGCAAGACAAGGGTCATGTGACCAACAGAGAGAGCCATAGACTCATCAGCAGGCTGGTGTTCGGGAGCCTTGTTCCTACAGTAGCGTGTTTACTTGTGCAGAAGAAAGAAAGTGAAGAATGAGGAAACCTGTAACACATCTGTCCGTGGAAATGTGTGACACTCTCCTCTACAGCAAAGGGGAAAAACTACTACATGCTGCCATTCTTTATTTTTTTCGATGAATATGAGAGGAGCAAAGTAAGGACCAACATATGTCCATTATGCATATCCTTGCAAGTACCACAACAAAACGTCAGGACCTGAAAATACAATCTCCTTGTGCAGCTCCTTCCTTTCTGTCCTAAGTCCCTCCCACCAGATGACCAGGGGCATGTGCACGTGCTTCACACAATAACCCAGTGTTTCCCATACATTGACTGATTAAATCATATTTAATTCTAGCAATGCCCGCAGGTCATTCACTCAGCTCCATCTTGCCCTGCTTTCTCACTCTCCTTGTTTACTGGACCACAAATGAGACAAGAATTAGCTGGCTAACCACCCCATGGTCCCTCTGCCTCACTCCCCACCACTCTGGACTGCTTCCCGAGGTCAATTTGACCAGTGCAAGCCCCCAACACCATGTGTCACAACAAAGTGGTGGCCAGCGGCAGCTTCAAGTCTAACCTGTATGACGGCAGCATAGCCGCTGGCTTGCGGTTCATCTCCAGAGCTGCTGCCCGCTCTCCTCCTGACAAGGTGGTCTGTGGAGGTGAGGAGTGAGGCAGAGGACACACTCTTAATGGAGACTCTGGTTAATGTTAGCTGAATAAATGTGAACTTGAAGCTGCAGCCATGAGCCTTTAGCTCCAGTTAGCAGAGGGCTAAACTATTTGCATCTGACTGATACTGACACGTGTTGTTTCATTTATCATCAGACTCTCTTTTAGATATGTCCATTTTGCTTTTTCTGGGTTGCTTTGCAGTGTAGGCAGTTGTTGCCAATGCTGGAAGAGCCACTTTCTCTGCAGGATTCTCTGCCATTGAATCAGGCTTTCATCAACGGGACGTGCATGCGCATCTGCATTTCCAGAACAGCCAACAGGAACACCCTTTCTCTGAAATGACCTGTGATTGGCCCAAGTCTCTCACCACAGACTAGATTTTCTAAAGCCTGAAAACAGAGCCAAGAGGAGGTGCAGAAGTTAAGTTGTTCTCTCAGTCCACTTAAATTACAATATGCTCGAGGTTAGTTGTGGGATTTTTCCCCAATGAAGCTAAAATTAAACTGTCTGCCCCAGATTTAAGGCTCTTCTCAAGTCACGTTTGAATTTATTGGAAGCAGACTGTGGAGTCTAGGGTGAGCGTGGGTTTTCTCCAGGTTCTCCGGCATTCTCCCACATCCAAAAACATGCAGGTTAGGTTAACTGGTGATCTGAAATTGCCTGTAGGTGTGAATGTGAGCGTGAATGACCCTGTGATACTCTGGCGACCTGTCCAGGGTGTACCCCGCCTCTTGCCCAGTGACAGCGGGCTAGGCTCCAGTTCCAACTGAAATGTGTCCATTCTTATTTTAATTAAAAAAATCATAAAGCAACATAATCAAACCCAGAGTCACTGTGGTCAATTAGATAATATTGTACTGGCTGGCTCGCACACCTAATAGCGGTCTCACAGATTTGCTTCCACTGTTGGTTACATGATCCTCGCCTTGCAAATCATTGCAAGTCCATCGAGAGTCTACTGGGCTGACACAGGTAGACAGTAGTTAGGGCGAAGCTTCCTCTTTTGTACCCTCTCCATCACAAACACACACACTTTCATGCAGAGGGATCAACAGGCGTTCAGGTTCCTGCCTGGCAGATGCATGCAGTGAGACGCAGGGTTCCCAGAGGCCTTTGCTGCGGCATGCGGGCGGGCACCGCTGACAGCCAGGCACACAGTCGATGGTGACAAATAGTAGTGGACTTTTTACGCCCCAGCGATTCGCAACCCCCGCCTCCAACACACACAAACCCCCATCTCCTCCTCCATCTCTTTTTCCATCAATGACATGCACACAGAGATTGGAGGCACAGTCTATCAACAGCTCCTGGCTTCCCGTGCAGGGAAGGAAAAAAACAAGAAAAAAAAAAAACGACAGCGAAAAAAGAAAAAGCCAAATCTGCAGAAATATGATGCACTGTCATATTCCACCCTGACTGAATCTGAGGGAGGAGGAAAGTCTCAGGGAGGGACAAAGAGGTGAGGCAAGATACTGATGGTTTACAAGACTGTTACATTTCTGCACTAATAATTAGGGATGCACCGATATGGATACCTGATAATGTCACACTATAGTATTGTTAAAAAAAAGTGAATAACCTGTAGTTCATGTTCACCTAAAGGTAAGAAAGGCTGAGATGTGGTGAGAAAATATGGCTGATTTAATATTCCATAGCCGTGGCTGAACCAAATCAAACTGACATCACTGTTGCTAACACAACAAAAACAGTTCTGACTCTTCCATACCTGCCAGCATCAGGTCGACCCTCAATGCCCCTGCCCCCATATAACCCTACACTACAGATGAATACAATAACCCAGACTGGGTGGTCAGGTAACAAATAAAATTTGCAAACTGTAGCATCACATGGCTAGCAGTTATTAATAAGTTTAATAACAGAGTTGAACCTTTTAAAAGCTCGGTGTTGTAAGCCGCTGCTGCTAATTAGCTCGTGCTAACACTCTGGAGATGATCTTTCAGCGTTGTGTCTAACCTGTTTACAGCTACAGGAAGTTTGTGGATCTGGTGGAATGTCCGTATTCAACTTTTGGTCAAAGTACTCAGCGTGAAAATGCTATAGTCCTAAATACCTAAACTTTTCCCACGTGACCTAACATAGGTTTCTGAAAGATGACGCTGCTACATAACACCCTCTTAGCGGTGGCGCGTTAGTTCGGTTCTGAAAGTCACACAATAACACAAACAAACTGACCGATCGAGGCAGCGGTAGATCAGGAACTCCTGTGCGCTGTGAGGTAAACTTACTGTTTCTTTCTTTTCTACTAAAAAAATGTTATAAATTAGTCCAAAATAGGATTTGTGCGGCAGAACTTTCGTCTTTTATACCCCATTAATAATACCATGACCCAGGAGAGTCCTCTGATCAGACCCTTTGAGGGGGCCCTATACCTCAGTTGGGAGCCAAGGAACTACCTAATAGTAATAAAACAAGACCAGTTACAAAATTCTACATACATATTCATGCATCAGTATTAGCCTATGGTCTAATAAAGTACTGTGAATAATAATATATCACTGACAGCAGCCATTTGTCAGCCAGACAGGTACTTTTACTTTTGATACTTTAAGTACATTTAACTGACAATACTTAAAGAAGAAAAAGAGGACATACTCCATATTCTTTTACCACCAAAATCAGCACATACATGTGGGGTTTTTAAACGTGACCATGACTAAAAATAGGCAATGGACTCGTTTCCCAGTGCCAGTATACCAGAGCAGTGAACACAGCCTGTGCGTTTCTGGTGTGTCACTTAAGAAGTGGTTAGTAAATTGTAGAAAGTAGTATGGAGGCCAGTGAAAATGTTCCGATGGTTTATCTTTTTTATCTGTTTCTTATTTGGTCTCTCTTTCACACTCGGTGCAGACTAATTTGGAATGATGTTCGAATGCTGCTTGGATGGAGACAGATGGAATTTTAGCGGCATGTCATTGAATCACTCTGAGAAAGGGTTAACATGATCACATCAATCTGGGAGTCATGTTTCCATCACTGCTGATAGCAGCCAATCGGAGCTGCGGCCAATAAATACCCGTGGCTACCGCAGAGTCATTTGTCCCGGGAATGAATGCAGATTATAACCTCTTCCACTAAATTCAAAAGCCAGATGTTAGTGGGTGTTAGTGGGTTTTTTGTCCAGTGGGAAAGGAGCTTTATTGATCCCCGAGGGAAAATCACATCAGAAACACACAGGCCAAAAATACCCACGAGCACAAATAGGACCTATATACATGCATTAATGGAGAGATGTCAGAGCGAGGAGCGTGTCCATGTCCATGCGCCTAAGCAGTTGGGGGTTGGGTGCCTTGCTTGAGGCCATGTCGGCATCACCCAGGAGGCAAACTGGCACCTCTCCAGCTGCCAGTCCTCACTCTGTTCTTTGTCCATACGGGGACTTAAACCGACGAATCCCGACAGACTGAGCTGCTCCCTCAAACCGGCAATATCAGATTTTTTTAGCCACTTGTGGGCAGGAGAAACAACATTTACACACTAGATAGTATCACCTTGTACGCTGACATGGCGAACGGTTGCTCAAGCACAGCAAACAGTTGCTTATTTAACACCCAGTAGTTATGAGGGAACACTGTCATTCATTTGGAGTCCTGAGTTGTGTCCACCTTATAAATGTAAGTCCAATATTCACTCTCTTTTCGCTCCATCTCAGACCAACTCCTGAGGGAAATATCTGGCTCTTTAGCTGCCAAATGCTCCACTATGTTCACCAGCTAATCTCTAGCTGGGTCTGTCTGCTGTTGGTGCTGAGCAGAGAGTGTACAGGGGGTATTTAAACTGTGTTCACTGAACTGCTTAGGCCAAAAACGACACTCTGAGAGCAGTAAGAGTGAACCTAAATGGTAAAGCTATGGCTGGACGGATGAACAATTAGTTGAAGGTCACTGTAAAGCTTTGTAAAGCCGAGGGAAGCTACAGATTCAAGAGATAACTCTCTGTAGGTTCATCAGTATGAGCAAAACACGCTACGAAGTCCCTTCTTTATACTGCCTTTGCATTTTCACTCAGAAACAAACAATGGCGGGCAGAATCAACCGCCTCCAGTGTGTGACTTTAGGTAACATGCAGGATCGTGGAAGCAAAAGAGGCATGACAGGCGTGACATGTACCACAACAGCGTTGGCCTCAGTGTGACATATAACATACCCACTGGCAACACTTTCTAGCCTGATGTACACCTCCCCAGAAATGTAACTATATGTTGCTGCGATACAGCTTATTTTTGTAAGCTGAAAACCATTACCCTCAGTGGAAACGAATCTTTTATTTACTTTAATCTCAAAGATAAGAAACAATAAATTGTGTAGATAATATAGTCCCCAAAAATTGCATTTTAAGACGTGTGTGATTAATCCTGTCTTCATATGAGCAGAGGAAATCTCTGTGAGTCACTAGGCTAATTTATACAATGTAAAATGCCATAGGCTTGTACTAGTAATATTAGCATGTTGTATTTGCTTGTAAAATGTGTTTAGTATAAGACAGTTGTTTTGTCAGTGAACCTTGTGAGTTGTAATGGAGCCAAATTTTGTAACGTTACCTTTGTTAAATGTTGCTGTTGTCCCTGGCTTCATATGAATAGAGGAAATGTCTGCTAGCTCCTAAGCTAATTTATACAATGTAAAATGCCATGAGGTTGTGCTCAAAACATTAGCATGTTGTATTTGTGGGGAAAATGAGTTATAGTGAAGCTGATTCACAGACACCACACCGCCGACTAGTGGTTTTGGAGGTGTAATTGACATAGATTGACACAGGCAGACCACAGCACATGTATAAATGACCACAACAGCGTAGGCCATGTGTGTAGGCTACGGTATAGGCTCTGCATGGAGCTGACGCACAAGTATAAATCCCTGTTTAGCTGCTAAGTGCTGGTAGCTGCTTTTAAAATCCACCATCAGTGCACGCAACATGATATCAAAATATCACACCCGTCCTACAGGCTGTGTCTTTTACACAGACGTCTATTCAGAGATGTTACTACCTCCACTGCCGGCATGACAACTCCGTCCCCCCACGTCCATGATCGTACCTTTAATACAAAACACTAGGCAGAAAAAGGGAGTGAAATCCCCACCTTGAACAGGCAGTGAAAAGGGGCTCAATTACAACCACTTTAAGTAAGACTTTGAATGCCGGAAATGTACGTGCATGCAATGGAATATTTTTACATCTTTCACTTAAAGAGGGACTGAGAGCCATGTTGGGTCAGTTCTAATACTTTAATTACTTTAATCTGTTTCATCACAGCAACACAGAGTTCACACTGTACATGTAATCACAGTGAGTGTGTGTAGCCTGTATTGATCTGTGAATAAGCAGGATTTAGATAATCATACTCAGTGTGTTTGTGTGTGTGCACATAGACAGTCTTATGCCTGAGAGTCACTCCCAACAAGATAAAGACCAACATTTCATAATCCGACTGCAACTACCTCCAGAAAAACAGAAGCTCCAGTTCTAAGCAGGGAGAATGTCCCAGAACATTGACTTTATTATTGTGCCAATATTCAGATGCCCTGGAGGGGCCTTTGTATCACTGCTGCTCTGTCAGAGAAGTCACAGAGAAAACGTCTCAATGGTATCTGCTATATTTGAATAAAGCAGTCATGTACAGATATTTAATATCATCTTGGTGCACTTATCTCTCCATTTACCTGAATTAGATATTGTTCACTGGTTTGGGTTGTGACATACTGTCATTCTGAGGACTGCATGGACAGAATAATCGAAATGGGTTTTAAAGAGTTGAGCATTAGACCTTTTCTACAAATCATCACTATTTGGAAATACATGATTTTCACTTGATTAAAACAGCTGCAATAGTTTAGACTGTATAATGTAGCGATGCCCACATTTACCACCATGCCTTATGCTGGACTGAGAAGTTAGTAGTTTGCAGTTAAGTTTGCTGTTTTATGTTCCAAAATGTCGCTTTCTATCAGTGATTATAATGTGTATGTTCAGAACGTGGTGGTTTATGCTGGTTATTGTCATTTTTGTGTTATAGTTTACACCAGTGGTTCTCAATTGGTGTGCCGATGCAAATCCAAGTGAATAAATGGATATGTTATTGGTGCTTAAAAACCAGTGCAGACCATGTACCCCCCCAAGAGGACCCACCATGGATCTGGGGTACCTCTGGGGTACCAGCACGTCCCTCAAATGTTCAATCAGATTGGGCTCCGGGGTATTTGAAGGCCAAGTTAATGCCTTGAGCTCTTTGTCCTGTTCCTCGGGTCATTCCTGAGCAGTTTTTGTGATATGGCGTGGTGCACTGTCCTGCTGGGGGGCCACTGCTATCGATAAGTGCCTTTGCCATGAGGGGGTTTGTTTTGCAACGGTGTTCAGGTGGGTGGAGCACGTCAAGTAGCATCCACATGAATAACAGGACTCAAGGTTTCCCAGCAAAACATTTCACTGTAACAAGACGATCAGTGTTATTCACTTCACCTGTCAGTGGTTTTAATGTTTTAGCTGATCAGTGTAAATACAGCTCTTTCGCATGCCTTAGGCACAAACCTGTTCACATCATCAGTGAAGTGGCTGTTGCACTCAATAATCACAGCTGTGTTTTAAATTTAAAGATTTTGAAGTGATGTATCCTGCACTGACTGTCATATAATGAGTTACATCACATGAAACTTCAACCTGTCTTGCTTGATCTACAGTTTGCAATAATACTTACACACTATCGATAAAATAAAGTATTTCATTTGAAAGCTTGGACATAATTGTTTGTATCTTATTGCACATGTCGGCATGATTAATTTCCGCTGTATTTGACTATAGCGTCTCAGCTCTGCTAAAACTGTATATTTACAGCTAAACTACTATGTTAACACATATGTGTCACATTTTATTACTTATCACTCAAACATCTACTTAATTTCCACTTGTTGCTTTCTTGTTTTCTGGCTTTTGAGATGACTCCTGTTGAGATGTAACAGAGGAATGAATATGGGCCACAGGTTGGGTCAGACAGACTTGACACACCTCACCATATTATGCTAATTACAGCTAATTCATGTTGATGGCATAACCCACCAGTTTAAGCTAGCTCTAATTAGCTTAGCATCGCGCAATAACATGTAAAGTTAAATGTTTAAGCTGTTGTTAATATGGACACATTACATTTTCTTGGCTTGATTAGATACTCCGCAATTTATTTGGTAAGTTAATTTTATGGACACCATGACCACCAAATGCGAATTTATTCAGATTTTCCCACACCTAAACAGGAGAGATGGAACAAACTGCTAACTTCCTACCTTTGAGACGGTCCTTATTCCGAATATGTGTCCATTCCTCGACTATTTATATTCCTTTAGTCCGTACGGGTCCGCCGAATAAAAGACTGAAAAGAATTTTTTACAAAAATTGATCCAAGTTGTGAAAACTGTCGTGTGAAGTCCACTGCTAACTGTGCTAACTGTGCTAACTGTGTTAATTGACTTCCTCATCAGACAGACCGCAGTTCTTCCGCCATGATGGGTTCGTTCGAAATGAATCCCGAGAAGAGCCGGCGGCAGCAGCGGGGGGCGGTGATATAACCCACGGTGAAGTGAATGGATGAATGAATGAATCATTTTTATTTCGGTTACATACATCTGGAAAAACAAAGACTATTTGACATTAATTTTCTCACAGTCATATCAACATTACCAAAGAAAGGAAAATAAATAAATTAATAATTCAATACATTATACTCTCAATAATCCTCAACTCTTTTACAATTTGATCATTTTACATTATAATCCATAATCATTTTGCATTTTAAGGCTTTTTTAAAACTCAAAAGAGAGCTTCCAAAACTGAAACACATCTGTATTTTACATTAGTTCTCACTTTACATGTTTCATAAATAAGCAACCCTCTTAAATTATAATTACCTTCTCTTAATGGAAACATTTTTTTAAATACAGACAGAGGTTTGATTATAGAATCTATATTTGTTTTGTATGAATTTCCCCAAATTTCAGCACAATTGGACATACAGTCAGGTCCATAATTATTTGGACAATGATACAGTTGTCGTCATTTTGGCTCTGTACACCACCACAATGGGTTTTAAATGAAACAAT
>NC_065506.1:42084483-42090572 GCF_006386435.1 Epinephelus moara | reverse complement strand
ACTGTGTGAAGAAATGGTTGTAATTCCTACACGGTTCATACTACATTTTTGAAAAAAGCCTTAAATGAAAGCTGAGAGTCTGCACTTTAAGCAGGTATTCATTGTTTCATTTAAAACCCATTGTGGTGGTGTACAGAGCCAAAATGACGACAACTGTATCATTGTCCAAATAATTATGGACCTGACTGTATATGGCATTACAAGTGACCAATACAATGCAAACATTTTTTATTTAACAACTCCCTTGTCTCATAATGAACAGCAATAGATTTAGATAGTTTCACTTTCGATATGTTCTATGTGTGGCTTCCAACATAGTTTGTGATCTATAATCACTTCCCAAAAATTTTGTTTCATATACTCTTTCAATTTCAACACCATTTAAGTTCAATTTTATTTCACAATTAGCCCTAACACCACCGAGCACCATACATTTTGTTTTATATTCATTTAGTGATAACTTATTAATGGCAAACCATTTTTTCAACTTGATTTTCAACTCTTTCATGTCATCTCCTGAACAAAATACATTTGTATCATCAGCAAATGTTACAGATTTCAACATATTGGATACCTTCATAATATAATTTAAATATAGTATAAATAACTGAGGTCCCAATACCAAACCTTGTGGAACACCACAGGTTACTCTTCTAAGATATGTTTCAGTATTATTGATTTTTACAAACTGATATCTGTTATTTAAATAACTTTTTAACCAAAGGTGTGCGACACCTCTTACACTATAATGTTCACATCTCTGAAGTTGAACAGTTTCCCTGTATGCTTTCTCCAAGAAGGCCCTTTTAGTGAGAAATCATCAGAATCATTTTAACCCAAACCACTACATTTTTCCTAGCCTTAACCAAGAGATCCCTTTCTGGTAGAAAGCCCTAAAGGAAAATTTCTCCCAACTGCTGAGCCTTGCAGTTGGTGGAGAGCAACTGCAGCGCCTAGCTCTAAAAACTGTAGCCTGCATGAGGTCAGAGCATGTCAGGATAAAGTCAGACACAAATCTAATCTGCATGAATTTTTCAGTGATCACTGGTGATCAAATCTGTGTAGGCCCGGCTCAGCCTACTTTCTTGTCTTCTAGTCCAGTACCGCTTCTAGTTGTTGGGGTTCACTTGTTTCCCCCTGTAGTACAGCATGCGTTCCCAGTTTTAAAAGGCTTCCTGTCAGACCATTTGCATTAATGGATGAAAAACTCTCACATAAAAAGAGAAGATGCAAAATAAAGACATGACCTCTGTCCAGATCATTTTTACATAATAAAAAAATCTCTTTTCTGTAAATTTATCTTCAACACAACATTTCAAAAACATATTCAACATCAGCCCAGAAGACTTTTACATAAATGCATTCATTCAGTACTTGTATCTGTATTGCAAACTTTAAAGGACTTTACCTTAAAATCATGGCTCAGTGTCATTATACAGCCAGCGTATCTCCTCCCCTTCAAGCACCCGCAGAGCGCAGGTGCACCCAGAGCTCAGAGCTTCAGTAATAACACAAAGGCATGTGTTGCAGGCACTTTATTTTTCTGGCCCCGCGGTCCGTCTTTAATTATGATTTAACCTGCATGAGCACATTTTCTGATTGAAAGTTAAAGATATTGAAAAATATATCTACATCCCCATCTCGCCCCGTGGTCTAATCCGAGCATGTCGATAAGCATTTTATTATGCACTTTAGAGAATCTTTTAATGCACATTTAATGTTCCTGGTGGAGTCATTGACCCTCAACACTGTCGAGATCCTTTCAATTAGATAAATCAAGTGCACCTGCAGCATTTAAAACATTTATAACTATAATACACACACACACACACACACACACACACACACACACACTCACTAATGCCCTGTCATTATTACTGAAGCTAATAGATTCAAACAGCCTGTAATTGGAAATACATATAGAGTGCAGTAATATTCATCATCATCACTGTCCTGTGAAAAAGACAAATCTCCAAAAAATTAACTTTTCACAAACTTAGAAGAAACAGTTTTAAGATTTATGATGATGCTTATTTTGAGACGATTCAGAGGGTTTAAAAGAGTTGTTTTAGTTGAACAGGAAGAAACAAATTTGACTTTTAAAAGGAGCATTTAATCCATGACTTCTTCTACAAATCATCACCATTTGGAAATTCATGATTATCACTTTATTGAAGCTACAGCGACAATGATCACCAGCTAATTTTAAAATCATATTGGTTTGAATATTTCCTGGTTTCTTTACTCCTCTATGACAGTTTTAAGAGCCACACTGGGTGGTGCTGTATTGGTATTTGAGCTTGGTAAACTAAGGTAGGAAGGTCATTGTTGCTGTCAGGTGTTTGACCTTGGAAGGGTAAATGGTTTTTGCTGGCTGTGGCACAGAGGAGTGTTCAAAATGCTGAAAGTTGTGTTCAGTTTTGGATGAAAAATGAAGAAATGGACATTTATTCAACCTAACGCATGCTGGTATGAATAAATACAATGATTGTTGCCTACAGTTTATTGTCTGAACTCAACACAACTGAAGAAGCTGTGACGTCAACCGAGGCATGTGCGTCAGCCATGTCAGGCCAGGTTAAACATCTCAGTAGCTTCAGTAATAGACTAAGCTTCTACAACAGTAAACTAAATGTCTTTGATTTGAGGCCAAGACATTTGAGACATTTTTCACCATCTTCTGGCACTTGGTAGACCAAACAACTAATCAAGAAAATAATCAGCAGATTAAGCACTTCCCTTAGTCAGTCACTGGTAAGATTAATGATACTAATAATAATCTTTATTCATTTCCAAACAGAGTTACAAGGTGATTTATGTGTCAACAATTAAAACAGACAAGAAATGAAAACAACAGCTTTTAAAAGAACTGTTAAAACCCTTTAGTCTATAAAAACTGAAGAAACACAAGTAGTACTAAGAGGTTGTCCATTTTCAACCGCTCATCCGAAGCCAGGTTGCGGATGCAGCAGGCTGAGCAAAGTATTCCAGACGTCCCTCTCCCCAGCAACGCTTTCCAACTCCTCCTGGGGGACCCCAAGGTGTTCCCAGGCCAGATGAGATACGTGATCCCTCCAGTGTGTTCTGGGTCTGCCCCGGGGCCTCCTACCAGTTGGACATGCCTGGATTACCTCTAACAGGAGGTGCCTCGAAGGCATCCTGATCAGATGCCCGAACCACCTCAACTGAGGTTCACGTGAGGTCTGATAAATCGCCCATCTCCCCCAGAGAGCAGGTAAAGTGTAACCAGCTGGGGAGGGGGGCGCCCCCTATGGATGACGGCACCCTTAGCGTTTATTTATATCACCTATGCCTAAGGCCGGCACTGGATGATCTGGGTATATCATAATGCAGCACTGACAGGGGTTCATGCTTCACACTTTCAATACATTTTGCTGCCAGTATTTCTGTACTTTTACAGGACTTTTAATGTAATGCAGTATTTTACAGTATTACACGTTTTACTTAAGTAAATGATCTGAGTGCATCTTCTACTACTGATTAATACCATGCTGTCCTTTCAGTTTATTATCTGTCACACCCTTGCAATGCAGAAATTTGTTTCTTAGACCTACTGTGAGGTAACGACAGCTTCACTTAGTGAGAGAAGTTCAAAATGAACATGTTCTCCCACCTGTCTGGGTTTCAGAGGGAAATTTTAATTCATGGCCTTTTTTTCTGCAAAGAAGTGACAGCTTAATCTGATGCGATGGTCAAATTAACATTATCTCAGCGAAAAGAAGTTCAGACTGAACATAATGCTCCCTTCTGTCAAGGTTTCATATAGAGAAATGAAAACCATATTCATTTAATTCATGGCCCTTTGCTCCTTTCTAATGTGAATGTACTGTGTTTCTCTGAAGCTTCATCTGATGCTTAAATTAATGTTATTTCAGTGAAAGACGTTCAAAAGGAACTACGTTTCAGCTGTTAATCAAATGAGGCCATGCTGCCCTTTTAATTTATGACCTTTCCCATGTAGAAATTTGTTTCTTAGATTTGACTGGATGGCATCTACTGTAATGTTATTTAGCAAAATGTGTCTGTGCACATGCTTCACCAGCCCAGACGCTGTCATTGTACGTTTATGCAAACCACAGATATATTACATATTTTACATATCGTACATATCGTATTAATGTTTGTAAAGACACGTAATATATAGGCTAACTTTGTCATTGAGGTGGTGGTGATGGCCAAGCTGCAGACTACTAATTGAGACCAACAAACAACGAAACTGTTTGTGATTTAGCAAGTCCTTGCTGTGCTCCAGCAGCTGTTTAGGCCCAAAAGGCTAGTGTTTTTTACAGAGACATTGCTGCTTTTCCTGCGGGGACAGGGGCCTGAAAGTAGTTGTTTTTTGGAGGCATTGCTGCTTTTCCTGCGGGGATAGTGTCATGAAAAGTGGTTGCTATTACAGAGGCATCCCCAGTGTTCCTGCCGGGATAGTGGTCTGAAAAGCAGCTGTTTTATACCGAGATATTGCTGTGTTTTCTGCTGGGATAGTGGCCCAAAAGGCTATTGCTTTTACAGAGACATGGCTGTTTTTCCTGCAGAGATGGTCGCTCTAAAAGCATCTGTCTTTTACTGAGTCATTATGCCCCCTGATTTGCCATAACATTTCAATGTATCAGCTACATAACAACATGCATATCTCTGGTTTGCAAAAACATACAATGCCAGCATTTATTCTGGCAATTGCGTTGCCTTTCTAAGCATAATAAATGCAAACTTTGCTGCATGACTATTGACTGTACTGTATAATAAAGTGAAATATTTCAAGTGTTTCTTGGGTTATTGTGTTCACAAGGTTATGTCACACAAAGTGGCAGAACATAGGAATATGTAAAGAGTTTTTTTCATCCCAGCTGTAGTGTCACATCCAAGGCCACGGCCTCCTGCTGCCGTCCCAAAAGTAACAACCCCCCATCCCGAAAAAACCCCCAGATACACTCCATCCCCTTGGAGGAAGATCAAAAGCCAGCTGGTCAAACCACCTTGGAGAAGGTCTAAACACCCCGGGACTCAGAATCTCCTCTGCCTGAATGGGATGTGACCCAGAAGAGGGCAGAGGGAGAGGATGGAGGGCCAGATGTTGAGGCGCTACGCTTCAGGGAGCGAGCGAAAGGGCTGAAGTGAGCCCGAGCGAGCAAGTGAGTGACAGGCGGAGTGACGTATGTGGAGTATGGCACTGTATCTGTATGCAAAGGGATAAGAGCCACATGTGAGCCTCTTGTCAGCACACAGGAGCTTTACCCTGATGTGCGTCCTTGTAGTCGCTCCTCTTTTTTTTTTTTTTTTTTTCTTTCAACAGATGCACCGGTGACATCTCTTAAAAGCCGAGAGGCAGCTCAGTGAGAGGTTTTATTTCACACAGCTCCTCAGTATTAGGCTGAGGGGAGCTTGAAAGCTACCGAGGCTCAAAGTCTCTCAGTTCGCTGAGCCAGTCACTCTCAAATTGGAGGAAATGTAAATGACTTACATAATCAGCAGCACCCTCCTCACACACACACACACACACCAAAAACTGTGAAGTCAGCGCTTAATAACACTGTTGATAAGTGTGTAAAAATAGCCAAATATAATCAGTCATGTTCAGCAAGTCAATTTACGGTTTGACCAAGTGAGCAGAATAGAAGTGACATTTTCTGTGGCTTCCTCTGCTGCATAATGAGGCTTATCCCTGACCCAGAGTCATGATCATCATGTGGGTGAAGTCGGAGCTGTTACTCTGTATTATTCATACCGTATTAATCCATTTCTGCATGTTGTGGGTTTCAATAAACTAAATATCCAAACCACTGCTTCTTAAAAATATGTACCAGGAGCGTGACGGTGCATACATTTGGCCCGTATATGTGCACAGGTATTACAGGAGCAGACAGCGAAACAACTCTTCTCAGTAGCGAGTGGATTTGTTTCACGGTTACAGTGGGGGTTTTTTCTTCATGCTGGATTATTCCAATTAATTTCAATTTCAGTTGGCAGCCATTGACCGCCAAGACAATAGACTCTTTTTTCCCATTTTATTGAGACAGATTGGCCCAGAGTGCTGCTGCCATCTACAGACTCATGATCACATCTCTTAC
>NC_065506.1:42067069-42084476 GCF_006386435.1 Epinephelus moara | reverse complement strand
ACACACACACACACACACACACACACACACACACACACACACACACACACACACACACACACACACACACACAATGTAAACAGTCAAGGCCTTGAATGAAAATGACCTGAGATATCTGTGCCTGCAGCGGAGACGTTCAGGATGCAGAGCGTACATACAGCGAAACATGAGAGCAGATTATGTTTGGACCTCCTGCAGGAACAGTCGCAGGCTGAGCTGGCTGAGAGCTGTGAAGGTTGAGCCCTCGTAAAATATCCTGCCTGCTGAATCACCTGTAGTGCGTGTCTGACATCACCGTCTCTGTGTATGGAGTGTACTCACACAGATGTTGACACACAGTTGTTCAGTAGTTCCTAACCTTTGTGGCATGTGACCTCTTCAAACAATGTAATGTCTATTTGCAGCCCCTTGTCAAAGGTTGCATATCTTTACCCAGTGTGGCCAGTTAGCTACTGAAGGGGTTCCCAGCCTTTTTCCTTGAGAGACTGCTTTTCTATCTTTAGGTAAACTGACAACCCTCTGCCTATGTGACGTATTTTACCAGAACAACTGATAAACTGTACAGTTAATCTAAACAGTGAGAACAATAACTGCAGGAAGTTATAAAACGAGCGATGTGGATGAATTTAGACCAGATTGTTTCCTGTCTTTTGTGTCACTTTGTGGTCGTTTTGTTTCGCTTTGTTGTGGTTTTGTGTCTTTTTATGATCTTTACGCATTGTTTTGTATGTCTTTGTGGTCATTTGTGTCTCTTAGGACGCATTCACACTGGCGCTATTTGGTCCGCTTTAAACGAACCCTGGTCCGCTTCCACGGATAGTTCGGTTCATTTGGAGTGGTGTGAACACTCAATCAAACTCTGGTGTGGACCAAATGAGTAAACCCTGGTCCGCTTGAAAACTGGGAGTCTCAGTTCACTTGCAAGTGAACCTTGGTGTGGTTCGCTTACAGTGGCAAATGCAAACGGACTATCCAGCGAACCAAAGAGAGGAAGTGAACTAAAGAGAGGAAGTGATGTAGAGTGCAGTGCATTTTGGTGTTTTTGTGGAGACCAAACCGGCTGAAGGGGATGGACTTCCTGCTCAGTAGTCGTTTCGGGCATTACGGCCCCATAATGAGCAGCTTTTGTAACTGCGTGACGTTGTCCAGGTGGTTTGGTCCGCTTTAAAAAGTGCAGTGTGAAAGTGAACCGAACCAAATGAAGTTTGGAAATTTTTTGGCATTCCCCGCCCAATCGAACCGAGTCCCCCAGGCTATCCTGGTGTGAATGTTCCCTTAGAAGTAATTTTGTTTCTTTTTGTAGTCATTTAGCGACTCTGTGTGGTTGTTGTGCCTCTTCGTAGTGGTTTTGTGTCTCTTTGTGGTCGTTTTGCAACTTTTTTGTTGTTCTGTGTGTCCTTATGGTTGTTGTGTGTCTGTTTCTAGTTGTCTGTGTCTCTTTGTTGTCATTCAGTGTCTCTTTGTGATTGCTGTGCTCGTATTTGTAGTTAGTTTGTGTCTCTTTGCAGTTCCTTTGCATCCCTTTGTGGTCATTTTGATTCAAATGACATTATGCAGGTGAAGTCCAGGTGGGCCCCTGACACTTTGGGCCCCTGGGCCTGTGCTCAGTAAACCCGTCCAGTAATTCATCCATGAATTTAGAGCAGATTGTTTCCTGTCATGGGCAAATTATGAGACAACAGGCCCCTGGCCACAGATATGCAAAGGGTCCCACCACCTCTCCTACACAGGAGCCAAACACAAAGACTCTGTGGTGGTTTAACATCTCTTTGTAGTTGTTATGCATTTCTTTTTTGAGGTTTTGTGTCTCTTTGTGGCCACTTTGTGTGTCCTTGTGTGTTTTGTGTCTGTGTTCAGTAGGTCCGTCCAGCAATTCACCCACGTTTCCTGTAAATATTTCTTAAGAGATTAGTTTTCCTAAGACTTTAAGGAATTTAAATACAATTCTGTCTGTATTTTTTAAAATGTTTAACAGTCAAATGTACTATATGGGCTTCTCTTTTGACACATTCAATGTTTTCTTCTCCATGTCGCTTGTCCATTGTTCTCTACAGTTGTTTTAACTGTGTACTTTGCTGATGCAGAACGAGGCTGTTTATCACAGAGTTAAGGCTCTGTGGTTACAACTTGTGTTCAGCTTTTCACTGTGCCTTTATTCTGTGAGATTTTTTTTTAGGTTTATATCTTGAATTACAATCTGAATTTATAACAATAACAATTTCATTTGCTTTTCTTTACAAAAATAAATGACATACGGAGATACAGGCCTCCTGTATATTTTTATAAAATGTTTTCTTACACCCCATAAAATCAGCCGTTCACTCCAGATCTGGCAGCGTCCTCTTAGCTTCACTTTCACCCGATGTCGGCTTTAGGAGGACGGTACGCTCACCTCCCAGCCCTCACCTTTACTGCTAAGGGCTGACATGGACCCACAGTTGTACTATGAATAGAACCACGTGCATGTTTGTGTGACCGCAGCTGTCCATGAACGTTCAACGAAGGAAGTATGTCCGAACCGTAATGGGGGTCGGGACCCCCAGGTTGAGAGCCAGAGAGCTAAAGGGTCATTTAATTTAAGATTGATTTATTTTTTAGGGGCATGAGGAGGAAGAATTATCCAGTAAACCACATAAAAAAGAGGAAAGGCTGAAAAATGAAACACTATATTGAGCAGCAGACAATATTGTTTTCTCTCTACTATTAATCATCACGACCCCTCGGATTTATCTCGCGACCTCTTTGGGTGGTCCTGACCCACAGGTTGGGAACCTCTGCAGTGTTAATGCTTATTTCCTTTTAGGAAACACTAAACTTAACTATACTTACCTAACCTTAACCTTTACCCGACCCCCGCGCCGACAGAAACCGTTTTAGCTCGTGATTTATGTAACTGCTGTGAAACCAAATCAGAAACAACAAATTCCTCAGCAGCCGAGGTGTCCCCAGCCAATAAAGTTAAGGTAGAAAATTATGTTAATGTACCTAAAATTAGACTCCCACACACAGGTTCCTGTACCCTTGGGTTCCCCTGCCTTTGGGTGACCCTGGGAACAGACGCTTGCATGTTCCTCCTACTGTCACCAGCTGCAAACTGTAGCACAGCTCCCTGTCCGCACAGAATCACCCCCCAGGAAAAAAGGTGGACGGAGATGGGCATACAAGCCCCCCCCGGACTGAAAATAACATATCTGTCTGCTGGATGGGCCAACAGGTCGAGGTGCAGCGGGCGGGTGACATGTGCACTGAATGGACAACTGAGTATTGGAGGAGATATTTTGGAAATGTCATGCACTGGCATTATTAACATACCCCTTGTGTTAGCCTGAATGCGGGCTGTCACAGCAAGCAGGCAGAGCAGGCAGGGGAGGCCTGCACGGCTGGCGAGGAGGAGGAGGGAGATTTATTATGGTTTTCATCGGTGGGGCACAATCGGTTGGGACACACTGGTTGTTCAAAGGCTTGTCATAATTTCTGTCGTCTATTTAAAGTCAGACTCAAGCAACAAGCAAAGGCAGAGGCTGTGTCAAGAGCAGGACTCGCATTCCACAGATGTCTGCTCGTTGGAGAAGAGCCCTGTTAAAAACTGCCATGTGCTGAAATACTTTCACTCCAATGGAAACTGCTCAACCCCCCCCCCCCCCCCCTCCCTATGAGGAAATAAAAAAACACAACTCACCCGCTCATTTTGCCAGGGATGACTCAGCTTTCACGAGGTGTGCTGTGAGAGCACCTTCAAGGGGTGCTGTGACAATACACACAGATTTCTGTTGTTTCATTTCACCACGTGTTACACAGAGGGCGCAAGTTTTTACCTCACAGAGAAATGGCTTCATTTGCATTGTTAGCGGTCCCAACGGAAACCAATTAGTAGTCTGTGGCTGTGAGCTGACCGGTTGCCATTTGATTATTTTTTTTTCCAGCTCATTTAATAGCACACTGAGACGCATATTTCTGGATGGATGAATTGTGTGTTTTACACAAACAAATAAGCAGGTAAAGTTCAACGTCCAGGTGATATTTCTTATTGTGTGCACATTTAAAAAGCCACATTTCCATTTCCCCTCTTCCTGAACACTTTGGGACACCATATTAAAGCTTTTCTGCCATTCTGAATTAGACACGAGTGTGTTTAGGGAGGGGGTAATCCTCAATCGCCTCTGGGTGTTTTGCACACACTCTCACCAGCTGTTTTCATCAGTGTGGTGTCATGGTGGTGAAAGCCTGGCGGGTGCTGCCTCCCTGTGTTTGCACGCAGTAACTGCTGCCACTCGCAGTAATGACACCCATGCACAGTCACTCTCAAATGTACACGGGGTCAAATGAGCTGGCCTCGCACCCAGCAGCAGAATAACTCCCATTACACACCATATAGCTGTCATGGTATAGGTAATACACTACAGCAGCAGCTGTCAGTAATATGGCTCACATCCCAAATCACTACAGTACAGTAACATTAGGGAATTGACTGTGGGTTAATACACTAATGCACCTGTAAGCTGGTGCCAATTGTGTAAGGGCCACTGGTTACAGGCACATGGTTCTGTCTTTACACAATGGTTTTTTTTGGCAGTTTTTGGGATGACATGAACTGATAACTGTGAGGTGAAGGACGTCGCTCAGCGGTGCTGCTGTTTAAAGGTCCAGTCTGTTGGATTTAGGGGGATACACTAGCAGAAATGGAAGACAACTGACCTTTTGCTATGCAGTCTGTGTTTGAAGGATATATCCAGGATGTCAAACTGACTCAGCAGCAACAACAGGTTAAAAAGACAAAGATAGTTAGAAGCTAAAGCCGAACTATAGGCTACAGATCACAGTGTAAAAGTGAACCACCACATCACTGCTGATCGCCACACAAGACAATGAATATAAAGGGAAACTTTGCTGATATTGAACCAGCTGTGTGGCATCGCAGTGTGTGCAGATGAACCGTGTTTGGATTCGCCCCCATGCCGCTGCCGGCAGCTGGACCTCCGTTTCTGGATGGGCTGGGATCTCTGGGGAAGTCAAACAACGTACATCTGCACACACTGTGATGACACACAGCTGGTTCAATATCAACAAAGTTTCCCTGCTTCCCTTCACTGGTTCCTGTACAGCAGGGTCGCTCTTTGTTTCACTGTTATAATCATTAAAAAGCAAAAGCAGGGGGTCTCATTTATAAAACAATGCGTAGGATCTGTACTAAAAATGTGCGTATGAACAAAAGCCAAAAATGGCGTGCGCCAAAGAGTATTTGCCAATTTCTACTATCAAGCTTCTACCTCACCATCTGTGTCGGCAATTTCCCGTCTCCAAAATGTTCGTAAGCCTGGGTCAAAGTTTCTCCCGTCAAATCTGTTTTTATAGATCACAACTTTTGCTTGGGAAGTGGCGTACGCCTCTTTCAGGCCTCGTTTTGTGTGTTCGCAGTGTTTATAAATGAGACGCCATGTCTGTTTGTTCTGGAGAGAAAAAGACCTCTGCGGATAATTCAGCTCAGGAGCAATATCCACTAAAGGAATTCTGGAGAAGTCTGCGGGAGAAGTTTCATCTCTTCACAATGTGCAGTCCGCACCACTAGAGGCCACTAAATCCCCCCATGAATCTCACACACTGCTCCTTTAACAACTATTACAATATTTGGTATATTTGTCAGTTAGCGTTTTTACAAATCATAATCTCTCGCACTGAATAAAGAAAAATGTTCTTTTTACACCGCTCATGTTGCAAACTGCCGCCTGACTTTTCCTGAGGAAGCAAACACAGCAGAAGCAAAGTGTAGTGTCGATCAACGTTTATTCAAACTAGAATAACTCCTGGATTATCACAAAGACAGAAATACAGCAGATTAATTCAGTGTCGTCTTTGAGGCACACGGGAAAAGATCATCGCCAACAGTGAGTGACTATCATTTCCTACCAATGTGTCTTGTTAAATACAATAATATATTCATGGTTTATAGAAAAGTAAAAACAAAATCTTCATTTATGAAAACAATCTAAGAAGACATCAGTAGATACGTGAATAAGGCTGGAAGAGATACAGTAGGTCCTCACACAAAGTTACGGTCGACAACTTTGGCATCAGTGGATAAGTCCCTTGTATAAAAAAAGAAGCAAACATGAGGCACTTTCCTATGAGCGATATTAATGGCACTGCTTGTAACATTTACATAATCACTTCATTAACATCAGCCTTTACACCTCAGGGTTAAAACGCTGTCGTTGCCGTGTCAAATGGCACCAGTTACGCTGTTGAGGAAGGCACTAACTCGTGACCCCTCACTCAGCAGATACTGTGTGCTTCTCAGGAGGTCGTCGGGGTGGCAGAGTTGATTAAAATCATGATCAAACGCTGACGTGTCGCTGGGAAGGCAAAAATAATAGCTCATAAGAAAGCACCTCAAGTGTTACAGAAAACAATCATTTACAAAATATAAAAACTAACAATTTAAAAGTTTAAAAGGCCTCTATCGAACAAATAATTAAAATGCATGACTGGCTAGTTAAGGTGGAAACAAAATGCTGCTGCAGTTGAAGAGGGCCCCAGAGGTAGGCTTGTTAAACCACGCTGCTGGGGAAGGGGAAGCTGCTGCTGCTGCTGCGGCAGCCGGGATTAACATTTCCTGCGAAGTGCCAGTTTTACTCCGCTGGTCTTTACGGCACTCTCCGGCGAAGCACCTGGTCCGCAAACAAATGTACATCGAGGGAATCGGAGTGGAAGAAAACTACAATGTTTTGAGTCCCAGGGAGGCTGTCCCACACTAATTTACACAATCTGTGTTAAAATTCCCATCAGTTGCTCTCTGAGGCTTTTTTCTCACAGCGCTGTGATCTTGAAGATGTAGCTGAGACTGCAATTTGAGTGCCTAATTACTTCAAGAAACCTTGTAGTGTTTTTCCACCCTTTGTTGACCAAAATGAGATCCTCAGATGTGCGATTTTGATCCCTCGCCAAATTTTCCTTCCCCTATGTGCAAGGCAAAGAAAAGAACCTATGGGCTATTTGAGTATGGCATGCGGTGATGAAGTTACCTCCTTCACCCACACACTTTTCTTCTTCTGCTGCTGCTGCTCTTAGTACGGCTCTGCCTTTAGACTTCGATATAGGCAGCATGTAAACACCATTCCTATGACCTGGGGATTGGATGGTGGGGAAGGAAAACATAGTTGAGGATATAAATCTCTGTTTATGTGCAAGCGACTTCTTGAAAAAGTTCTTTGCCCACCTGTACACAAGCAATCCCAATGCCCACCGCTCCGATGATCTTCAGATGGTCCAGGATGAATTTCTCCAGTTTGGTGATGCAGCCACCCTAAATGAAAAACAAAGAGTGTCTTCATGTTGCATCAGTTGATGTGGGAGGGCTGCTGGAGTCTCACTGCAAACAAATGTTATGTATACAGCTCGGATATGAGGGCTCTTCTCTCTCTGCTACTCTGACACCACACAATCTCAACGCTGACATACTGAGACATGACAGAAATACCGATCTAGCCACCGGCACTGAAAAGTCCACCCCGTCGACGCCCCCCCTCGGCACCCTTCATCCTCTCACCTCCACCTTGTAGATGTTGGATGGGTGGTCCCTGCGGCCGCAGAGCTCAGTGGGAGTCTTACAGCAGCTGTCAGGCACCATCCTGCTGTTTGCGTCTCTGGAGCGAATCCAGACGCTCTCAGCCCAGTCGGATGAACTGTTGCTGCCACAGCACTTGAACTGACGGGAGACAGAGGAAGACACATTTTCTATCTTTAGATGGGGAGTTTTGATGGCAGCAAAGAAGTATAAAAAGAAATGTGAAGCATCAGAAGTTGTTTTATCCCAGCGGATAAAGCATTTGAATACTGCACTTCACTAAAGCAAAGACTCAAACCGCAATTTGCTGGAGACACAGTTTGACATTTTGTGCTTATTTGTTTTCTTACTGATGGTTACATCAGGAGATCAATACACCTCTGATATTTGTACAGTAAATATGAAGATACAGCAAGCAGCTGGTCGGCTGAGCTTAGCATTAAGTCTGGAAACGGGTAAATTACTAGTCTGGCTTTGTCCAAACCAAGAATGGGACTATTTCTTGGGGTGGGAGCAGTAAACTTCCTGAAGTCTCCGTTGGCTGCCTGGCATCTACCCCGAGTTCTAAAACAGTCCAGCACTGACGCCTGTAAAAACACAGTGTGCTATTTTGGCCACTTGGCCCTTACTTAACTTAGTGTGAGCTAAATCACTGGCAAGATGGCTGCATGAGCAACAGAAACTCACAAACTTATTTTCTTCTTCAAACGGATTTAAAAATTACAATAACCATCGTGTTATCTTACTTGAATCTTAATGTATTGGTCCTTTTCTTTTAGAAATCGCTAATATGCTGTTATCTTGGTGGCTAACCAGCTAGCTAACTAATGTTACATTGTTATTGCTGATGTGGGCATGACAGTCACGCATTTTGGCATATTTCCATGTCACATTAGCCCTTTAGATGGTAAATGACATTTGAAATTTAACTTAAGTCCAGCAGTGAAGTTGCTGCACTTGTTACCGCTCAAACTTCAGTTGGGAACAATCACAAGCGTCTTGACAACCGCAAAAGAAATAAAAACTGCAGATGTCGGCATACTCGCAATAACACATCTGTTTACGTATACAGCAGCACACCGATGACGCATCAGGGTCTTGAAGTTTTCAACCACTACCCCTTGTATCTCTGTTCCAAGAGGCAAAGGGGCACTCGAAAAAGAGGGGTAAGGGGTAAAAATATGAAATGGGACTGGACCTAAACGTATTTCCCAAAAATGTAACAAGTCCAAACTAATTTTTGAAAAGTTTAGAAGAAAGAACAAAGAATAAATGTTGGCGTCTGACAGCCCGGGGCGTCTCATATTTAAAACACTGAGCATAAAAAATGAACTAACTGGAGTCTCGACTGCTGCTCAGATTTATCCGTTCCTTCATGTGCTGTCAACGGGTATAAGCAAAAGAGATGGTAAATTACAGCACCGGGTGCAGACAAGCCCATCATGCTTAGCTGAAGTCAGAGCGACTGGAATCGGATTTGTTTTGACTCGCCCTCATCACCAAAATCTCTAATCTGATGGGATGATAGGTTACCAAAACACTGTCCAATCAACAGGCCACGTGTGAGTCCATGTGACTTTTACTTAGAAGCTCTGGTTCAACAACTACTGTCCAGTATTTTGGGTCAAAGAAAAACTGTGGGTGTGACTGCACATTCAAAATAAGATGACATTAACCTCTTCCTTGTGAAATAGGTGGTTGTATCCATCCATCTATCCATCCTGGTATGCAGACACTCACCTCCTGCTGCAGCTTGTCCACAGCCCTGGTGATGTGCTCGTGAGTGCTCTGTTGGTACTTCTGTGTCATGGTGTCTCTCAGGTTCTGCTTCAGCTCCTCATTCAGCTGTTGAGACACACAGACACATACATTCACTAAGGAGCAACACAAATACCTCAGGCCAGCACAGAGCATGGCCAAGTGTTAAAAGGAGTTGTAATTGCTGACTCTGCTCCTGATGAGATTTACGGCACACAGAATTTAAAGGCCCTCCTGACGATACACGACATGGACAGCAGGACCTAACAACAGAGGAGCAGATGAGGACGGAGCCGGGGCGATGGCAGAGGAAGTCTGTGATTTTTTTTTTGTTCTCTAGACCAGTGGCAGAAAACGCTCGCTGGAGGAGTGCGAGGTCTGGGGGGCTCAGTTTCTATGGCAACAAGCCAGCTGGGAAACCACTGTAAATCAAAGCGTGAAGGAGATATCAAGGGAATGAATGATGAAGAGAGGAAGGGAGGGGCGGAGAGAGATGAGAGACGGGAGGTGAAGACAAAGAGGAAAGGAGAGGATGAGGAAGCAGGAGGGAGGGAGGGGGTTAGCTTTTCATTTTACCTGTTGACAGTTTTGGAAACACTGCGGCAGCGAGGTGAAAACAGCAATCCGAGGTTTAAAATGGCTCAATAAGTAGAAACAGCCGGTGTGTGCGTAAACAGCATTATGTGGCATTAAGCAGATACTAATAAAAGCAAACATGAGTTCAAGCATCTACTGAGGCGACGACTGTGAAACCAGGGCTGCAGGTCTGAACCCTGCAGCTCCAGTCCAACCTGGACCAGCTGCTCTACAGAAAAGTAACAACAGCAGCGGTTTAGACCTGCAGATGTTGACAGGTAAATGTGTGCCATCTGCAGGTAGGGACGGTTATAGCATGTGCTGTTCTGACAACATGTGACTGCTACAGCTGCAATATTTATCTTGTTCAGGGCTGGTTTTTGACATCTTAAAAATTTTAAACTCGTAAAATGTAAGAATTTGTTGATGAGCATACTTCTGGGTAGTGAAGGGCAAAAATAAACAAACAAATCTTTCTGAATGACTCTTTTTAGTGTCTGGTATGCAGCGGGTCAGACTGTCAAACGTCTGAGTGCTCATGAATCCCTGACTCCCACTTGCCCACTCACTGTTATTAACGTAGCACAGCAACAACACTGACTGAACGAGCAAGGACTGATTAAATCTCAAGTCATGACCTCCGCCAGCCAAGGCCAATGCTGCTTTCACTGACTCCTCAGATGGTCGTTCTTCTGACTTTGGTGTGTTAAGGATCTTTAAATTGTAAGGTGGAAACAACATGGTGTGTTTTATTGCTGAGCATTTCAACAAAGAGCAACGGAAACGAATCAGGTGAGAAATATGATCTGAAACTTGTTTTTCAGAATATTTTGACAAGAACAAAGGAATACTTGGCACATCTACTTCCCAACAGGTGCATAAGAGAGAGATGAGCAGAGCACGACTGGAAGAAAAACTCCTGCACACTGTCTAACTTGCTTAAAATATTGATTTTAATGCTGCTTGTTTTGGTAACTAGAACTTTATCAGGCAAACAAGCTGTGTTCAGAATATTTTGACACCACAAACAACGACACATCGTTGGTCAGTGATATTTCTGTGACATCGAATTGAGCCCACATAGCCTACCTACAAGTGGCATGCTTAATCAGTGCATCAAAATGATATTTTATCTTTCTTAATGTAAACTTATACATGATGACTGGTTAGAAGAGAAGTTTTGAGGGGTGGGAAACACCAGCTGTCAAAAATGCAGGTATTTTAACGGAGCCTCAGAGAAACTGATACCATATTTTGCAAAATGTACAGATCACACTATTCTTTAGTGTCTTCAGTTCACTCAAACTGTACTGTTCGTTACTTTGGAGAGGGAAGGACTTTTTTTTTAAGATTGTTTTTGGGGCTTTTTGCCTTTAATGACGGGACAGTTTCAGGCATGTGGGGGGGGGGGACAATGCAGCAAAGGGTCATGGGCTGCAATCGAGCCAACAACCGCTGCAGCATGGACAGTGCCTTTGTACATGGGGTGCCAGCTCTACCCACTAACCAGACTTTGTCCAGAGACTTTACGTTTGGGATACAAAGGAAAAGAAAAAAGTGAATGTTGATTGATGAATTGATTGCTAAACATCTGAAATTAAAATTGATCACATTCTTGTTAACTCGCAGAATAGTTTTCTTTGGACAAGTGACTATTTCTGGTCTCATTTGGCTTCACCAGTCTGCTAATCAAGCGCCTGACAAAGATTTATGTTCATTTCAGGCCATACAAAGACAGATCAGACAGCGTAAGTATGAAATGTAAAACCTCACATAATGAAAACAGCAGCTATAAAACAGAAAGAATGGCAGATGGAGCACTCATTACCATCAGCGGCGGAGAAAAGTTGAGCAGCTATTACTTTCTTTGCCTGAAGGAGGCAACACTGACGACGTTTCAAGCACACTAATATTCCACTATTGTTCGGAAAATGGCAGCATTCAGTCAACAGCACATCAAGTTTGGATATTCTGCATTATGCCTTTTCCCCAAATGAAACATTTCCTAATTATGCAATGTGGGATATGCTCATATTAGTCAGGTATTAATAGCATTCTTTGGACATGTGTGCAGCCCACACTACGTGACATTTTTGTCTGTTTCGACAGTCCTTATGTCAGATCAGGTGATTGTGGTGTCATAATATCGTGCCGTGACTTGGCTGACAGACATGACAGACTACACTTTGGTTCGCAGTCAATCATCCCTGGTTGTCTTTCACGACGTGCGATGTCATTGGGTTATTCTTGTCCTATTTTTATTATCATTACTATTATTTCAGACCCTGTGTCTGTTCACGTGCCAGCCGAAATGTTTTTGAAGTAACATAAAAAGTGTCACCAGATGGGCGGAGCTACATTTGAAGTACCAAATGCAAACTATGCAAGTCACTGAATCCTCCACAACGAGTTCCTGCAAATGTTTCACAATAAAAGCATTTTTAGAAAATGAAGGGATTCTCTCAACCAAAATGATGAGCGGCTTTTAATTTGAAACAGATACAGGAAGTGTTGAGTTTGAAATGACGGCGCAATGCATTTAACTTTAAGGCAAACAGGAGCGGATAAAAAGTAAAAATAGAAAAATAGAGAGGGAATAATAAATAACGGCCTGTTTATAATTCAGTCTGTTTTAAAATTAAGCTGATACCCGCTGCAGTTGTGGTGAGTAAAAGCCCCGCCACTATTTATCAATTATTATTATTAATTTTAATACTTTTTGTCCATCTTCATTATGAAGTAATAACATTCTTTGCTAGCTTGATGCTAACGGCAGTACTCAGCGGGTTGATAAAGTGCCTCTGCTGATTGACGCCCTCATTTTTCCATTTTTACTCTGTGTGGTAACGTCCGTAGAGGAAATATCTAAAACCCTGGGGTGTTGTTGCCGCACAGTTGTCTACGGCAGCAGATCGCTCTGTGTTTCTATTGGTCAAAGTGACGGCTGTGACGGGGGAAGTCGTGAACGACAAAAAGAAAATCAAACATCCTAGACTTTCTGTCAGGACATCGTGAGGTGTCCCAGATACTGCATGGGTTGGCGTCTACTATGACACACTACACGAGATGAAACGATGGATGGCACTCATTGTCGTTCACAATCTGAGCCAACACCGTACGACACTGCGTAGGGCTAGAATCGGGCTGATATTGTGTGGTGTGAACCCGGCATAAGCTGACGTGTGGAGAATCTGCAGCTTGCTCTATGTGATAAGTGTGTTTTCCTGTGAGTTACATGCTGGTTTCATGAGGTTTTAGTCATCTTGAAATAAAAAGCTCTGAACTAATTATCAGAGAGAATAAAGAGAAATTATAACAATGGATGAAGAACAGAGGAAGGCAAAAAGAGAGGCTTTAGAGATTTTAGCAACACTTAATTAATGCAACAATCTTTTGAAGCGAATATGGGAGTTAAAGCTTTAGGAAACAGGAGAGAGCCGTGGAGCTCAGCGACTGCTCATGTTCAGACAAGTTGTGTATTATGAATGAGGCTGCTATAATGAAAGCAGTGCACCTCCAGACTGAAAAAATGTCCTGTTGCTGAGCTACAAGCCACCAGGCTTTGAGATTTGTCGGGGTGGGAGCGACGCCGGTAGAGAGCAATGTCGTGTTAATATAACGCAAGTTTAAAAAAAAAAAAGCCTCTCATTTGCTTGCCATGCAGTCAGTCATAAATATAATGTCAATTTTAGTTTAGTTTTTACATCAACAGGACTGCATAAGATAAAACAATCACTTGTGAGCCTAACTGAGAGCATTTTGTAGTCGTTAGCGGTATTTTCACTCTCTTTAGTCTCTGACCTGTGTCAGCAGAGTGCTTCATTTCTTTGTTTTTAAAAGGAACAGCTCTGTCTGAGTGTGGCTCAATCCAAAAGCACAACAAAATGCTTCTAAATGACTCTGACACAGTGCATTCAGCCTTGTTATGTGTACCACTGGAGGCATTTTCATTCCATTTGGACTAAATGTATCATGAGTAATATGGTCAGTCTGATATTTGTATTTTTAATGGGCTGTCTCATATTTCTTGCCCGCAATCTGATTTATCGTGCTGGTTCTGTTGTGGTTAATATTACAGCGTAGCAGCTGCCACGTGGGAACTGAAAACAGTCGTCTGTGTTTTATTACAACTCCTCTGACTACGTGCTCAGATTAAGGAGGCACAAAACATGTGTCAAGCATATTGATTGTTTTAGTCTAGTACATCAGAGCTGCTACACACACACACACACACACACACACACACACACACACACACACAGATATTAGGTTTTAATATCAGATGATACATTTTTGTATTCTTGTGATAGTTTTATTATTTACTTCAGTAACAACAGACTGGATAATTTATCCAAACAAAAAAAAAAAAAAAAAAATAAATAAAAAACTCATGAGATTCCCTTTTGTAATCCACCAACACATTTCAGTTACGACTGCATTATAATATGACAAACCTTAACTGTGTCTCGTCTTCCTACATCTGTCAACTACACTGCCGTCATTCCAAACATGCATCCGAACATACATTACAAATCCCAGGGTGCATTGTGAGATACATTTCAAAGGACTCTTTTGTCATTTGCCTTAGGGGGGGATTACCTGCTGGTAGTAGATATAAGCCAGGACGCCGGCCAGGATCTCCAACAGGAAGATACACAGCAGCAGGACGAAGTACTGGAGAGCAGAGGAGAAGAAGACACAGTTAGTGGACGTGACAAAGCGACAGGTGGCTTAAAAATCTGATGTGGGTGAAGTTTTGATGCAGTACAAAAACTTTACTTGATCACGAAGGCCAAGGTTACAGTGCAAATCTCACAGAGACAAAAAGGGTGACAGCTGACTCACATGAACAGGTCCAGCATGGGCTGAATATGCATCAGCAGGTTTTTGGATTTTTAGAAACTATTATCATCTGGTCATATCTCGCTGTGTCCACACACCATCTCAATTCCTCTTTCTCTCTGTGCAGTTCTTGTTCTCGTACAACTTCAGTTACTTCCAGTAACGACTAAACAAACGCCACGTTACCAGCTCAGTGTTGATAGGCTGTTACTCGTGACGTGTAACCACAGGACACAGTTTGGATTAGTTGTGGGGGCTCACTGGAACCACCCAGTGGACGAAGCCAAAAATGCACGAGGGGATTTGAATGTCTTTATTTTATCTATACTTTTTATACATTTAGGCAATGAATGAATAATTAGTTACACTATCAACCTTGTCAAGATAACAAAATAACTTTTTGTGGTCTTTTATTTACTCAGGTAAATTGAGTCCTTGCATTGGAACAGACAGCTCCTGCTTTCCTGAGCTGGCGACCATGGTTGCATTCGTAAATCCAATCTGACTCTTTAGGCTTAAATAAGAGTGCTGTTGGTTGAAGGAATATAATGTTCTGTTTCTATATGAATTAACAAATGGTTCAGTTCATCACAGATTCACAGCTCTGCCGCTCTGAGAGTGTGGTGCTCTGAATATCAGACCAGCATACTCCAATAGTGCTCTGAGCCGGCAACTCTCGTCGACTCTGGAGAAACTGGGATCCGTATCTGGTTTACTGTTGAGTTTTGCAGTTTGTGCAAGTTCAGGCTCACTGGTAATTGTCGCAATATGCCATCACTCATTAGACACATTAGTCGGGATATGAAAATGCACCTTAGGGCTGGTATCACGATTAATATTCATGTAAACAAAGCCTCAGTTGTACACATGACAGTTCCTCTAGATTTTCTTTAACCCCCAACCTTAAAAGTTCAAACTGCGCTTATGTGGGTGGGACATTAAGTGAGGCTATAGAGTGGTGCCTGCAGACAAAGACAGGCAGCTGTATCAGAGTCAAAGTAGACAAAGGGCCACCACGAATGAATCAATGTATGAGAAACACTGGGTATTAAAGACTTAAACCTGTACCTGATTTCTTTAAAAATAAGCTGTGAATGCAACATAGACATATCATCACCTTTTTAAGTGAATATGGGCAACTTGTTAGCATACAGTTGCTTATTTACAAAGAGCAGCAACATTATAATTCATTTGGAGTTATGTTTGTGTCCACGGGATGAATGCAAGTCCAATATTCACTCTCCTGTAGCTCTGATTCAAATCTCTACCATCTCCTGAGGGAAATATCTTTCTCTTTAGCCACTAAATGCTCCACTATGTCCACCAGCTAGTCTCTAACCGTGTCTGTCTGCTGTTTGGAGCCTAGCAGGTAGTGTAAAGTGGGTTTCTCGAGCTTGTTTTCTGTCTGCTGCGGCAAAATAAAAACGCTATGGGAGTGGTGAGAGTGAACCAAAACAGTAAAGTTGTGGGCTGCACAGTTAAACAATGAGCTGAGGCTCACCGTAAAGCTCTGAGAAGCTGAAGGGAGCTGCAGATTCAGGTGGTAAGTCTGTGGTACATCACTACAAACGACCCTTTTCACGCTGTCTAAAAGTTTTCACATGGTGATTTGACATTATGTTGATTTCTAGTAAAGTATGGAACTGATCTCTGATTGTCTATGACCTTTATACATGTAAATATGATGCAATCAACTGCACCACCATGTACGGCCTAGAGAAGCTCATAAAAGTAGGATTTATTGGAGTGCTGATGTTCTGGATTGAATTACACTGTACAGGTGTAACTAATTTACCGGTTAATAATAGTGCATATAACATGTACAAGTGTGCCAGCCCATAAAAAGAGGCCTCACAACAGATGATGACACTTAACGTTAGTCAAACAAGTGTTTTCTAATGGCTTTCCATCTATGTTCAGCTCTTCTGCTCAAAGTTGGTTTATTAAAACCCAAAACTGCAAAAGTTATTGTTAACTGGCACATCTCACACTCTGCGCCTTTGCGTGAGCTCTGCTGTTTATCTCCAGTATCTGATTCATGACCAGGCCCATGGGAGTTAGAGGGAAGGTTTGCTTTTCGTGCCATGTTTCTGCAGAATTAAAGACAAGAGGAGATACTATCAGCCCGAAAACCTTGACCCAAATTCCTCTGGCCTGCTGCTATCAGAGAGAGAAAATCAGGCCGGTAAAGTGGACTTGGTCTTTGATTTGATAGCTGGGGCTGATTAGACCTCTGTGTGGCTCTGAGCCTGAATGCTGAACAGACTCTAAGATGCATTTTGATGTTGTGTTGATGGTTTAAGAAGCATAGCAACAAAGATAGATAGCAAATACATAGGAAAGTCACATTAAACGGTTGAGCTTATGACACTAAACAAGGCGTGTGAGGATTTGATCCGACCGCAATTTATATCAGATCCTTTATGTCTAGGTTGTTGTACATCATTGTTGCTCAAATTGCAGCCCAATTGACCTCTCGCTAAGCCACGCCCCTTTGTGATGGTCTGACAAGCTGTCAGAGTAAGCATGGAGCCCACACTGTAACTAACTGCACTCCCTGAAGAAATATTATCATGTTTTAGGAAAAATGAAAGAGTGATTCCAGAGAGAAGCAGAAAGAGGGGTCTACAGTCTGTGTTTGAAGGATATATCCAGGATGTCAAACTGACT
>NC_065506.1:42007121-42066984 GCF_006386435.1 Epinephelus moara | reverse complement strand
GTTTGATTTTGGTTTTGGAACAGGGAAGAAACGTATATCTTTTTCCAACCTCTCCAGGTAACGAGTATCATTAATACACGACGTGCCCCAGGCACAACATTTAGCTCCAAATCCACAACACCAGCCTGAAAATGAAGGAAATCTGAAACGACTGCATTAGAGTCAATGGAGCACAGCTGTGTTGTGCTTTTTTTCGTTCAGGGTCATCTGGTTCTTTGTCAAATTAGCCAAATTGCACTTTTGTTTGTAACAGTGATGGGCTGGTCGATCATTTTTCACTGCACCGTCAAACAACTTAATATGCTCTGCTATTTTTCCGTGCAGCGTGGGATGGTTACAGTTCTGACTGTAACAGCAATATTTAAATATCAGTAACAAAACAAATATTGGTAACTTATTTATTTTGGGGTGCAAGTTTTGCAGTTTGTTGTCCTTCCCTTTTATATGTTAAAAAGTGGTTGCCATTGATGGCAACCAAAGGCTAGGAATTGGTTGCTGATTTCTCAAAATGCAATGGGGCTGCACAGTTAATCAGAATATTATGGAAATTGCAACATGGCCAAGTGCAATATCCAAATTGCAGGAGCTGCAGTTTTTTTCATAAAGGTAAAATGTGTCACAAAATATTATAAATGGAGCATTGTGGTGCTACAGAGATCCCCCAGCCTACAAATCATATTCTAGGCGTAAGGGAACATGCTTGTTTGTTGCAGACTCCAGCAAAATTTGTTTTTATATTTTTACAGTGAAAATAAACACAAAAATGACCATATCCACGCACATCGCAATCCCAATATCTGTCAAAATAATTGTATAAATGTAATATTTAATATCATGCAGCTCTAAATGGCAACCTGGCAACTGTTACTGTCGTGTTCGGACTCTACCATACTTTGTCTTTGCCTGTGCTTTATTTTTTAAACACACACACACACAGACAGCAGCGTGTTTCTCAGGCCGATCCCATTTGGACAGTGATGTGTACAGGGTGTGACAGAGAGAACCTGTTGTTGGCTGTAGAGACAGAGGCGCCTGAATTACTGACTACAGTGACTCCAGAGGACTCCTTATGATCTCAGGCACACACTCTCTCTTTCACAGACTCATTTTACGTCTGAGCTGCCATTCTTCTCCCGGGCGACGTTAAGGGCACAGTGTAATTACTGCCAAAACGACTCTCAGCAGGTTCATATGTACAGAGCCTTTTTTAAAGCTCTACACGGGCTTCAGACTTCCTGGCTACACTACAAAATGTCTAGCATCTCGTGGTAAACTCAGACTCATTTTGCTGAGGCTATTAGAAAGTATCTGATCAGTTTCTTTGGCCATTTGTGTCCCTCTTTCACAGCAGCCCCTTCTCTCCTCCAGCATACATAAATGAGCAACATTTAACTGCAGCGTGGATACACACACATTTGTATGCAGCTCCGTGTTTGACTGTGTTTCTATTTTAGACTTCATTAGAAGTGTACTGCTGCCTTTACAATTACAGAGCGAGGGGGAGTTCAGAGTCACGCTGAAGGTGACTTTAATCAGACTGATAGCTGTTGGACATGTGCTGGGTTTTGAATGGAGTCATCCCGCGTCCTTTCGCCTATATGGTGAACTCTCTGGCCACACGCAGCTAATCAATCAGAACTTTAAACTGCGTCAGCGCGATGCAAACTCTATAAACCTGTGTCCAGCAGCTGGTGTTTATTAAACTAACTTTAGCCTGGTGTCTGAGCAGCAGTGAAGCCTGATTTTTCTTCACACAAAGTGTAAAAACGGAACCTTTTCTTTCCCTAAGCCACTGCAACACACTAATCTTCATTACAGCTTGGTAAACATGTGATCAACGGTCACCTGCTGGGCTGAATCACGACTCCAACACGTCTCTGTCACACAGATGATGGTTTACTAAAGTGGTGCCTTTGCTGTCTTTGTAGTGGCTCTGCTAGTTTTCCTGAAGCTTACTATGTTTCTTAGTGTATTTATTTCTCCTGCCATTAACAGAGGTGCTCTTTACTTCAAACGAGGAGTTTTACTTTTATTTTAATTATTCTACTTATTATTGTCTAAATTATTTATTCAGTCCATTTAGGTTCAGTGTGTAGAATTTAGGGGGATATATAGGCAGAGAGAATTTAAGTATTTTCTTAAGTGTATAATCAGCTGAAAATAAGAACTGCAGTGTTTTGGTTACTTTAGAATGAGCCGTTTATATCTACATAGGGAGCAGGTCCTCTTACATGAAGATTGCCACGTTGCACCACCATGTTTCTACCGTAGCCCAGAACCGACAAACCGAACACTGGCTCTAGATCGGGCCATTCCTGTTTTTGCTTCCACCACCGTAGTTAGCAGCCCCTCTACAATGAGCAATGTCGGGGAAAAAAACGCCTATGCTTCAACGTGAAACTGCTACGTGTTTTTACATTGGGTCCGTTTGTTTTGGAGAGAAAGAGACCTTTGCAGATAATTCAGCTCCTGGTAAAAAACCTCCTGAACAAAGAACACTGAAGGCATCATGTACGGGACAAGTTTCAGCTGGTTGCAGTTTGCAATCCTTACCACTAGATGCCTCTAAATCCCTCTAAATCACTGATAACACTGGACCTTTAAATATCAGGAAACTGTCAAAAATGCCACACAAACATCAAAGGTGACTTCTTCAAATTGTTTTGGCCAAAATCTAAAGGTTTTTTTTTTTAATTCACAATAATTAAAACATAGAAGAGCACAAAATCCTCACATTTGAGAAGTTGGAAGCAAAAACGAAAAAGTTACATATTCATTTTCTGTCCATCTACTCATCGATTAATTGTTCTTGCTCAATATCAAATCTTCTTAACAAAAGCTAAAGACAAATGCGTCATATTAATGCTAAATACATACAGTATTTCATTAGATCGACTTTCTCCCTGGAACATAACATATACAGCTGTTTATATCAGCCTACTGGTAGTAAAATATAACTAGGTATGATATGAGATTTAATAATTCCACGTGACGATGTGGCACTGCAAATATGTCGAAACAAGTAAGAAACTATAAAGCCAGCAAATGTAGTTGGATGATATATATATTTATAAAAAAGGGATAATCAGTTAGATTTATTTTAGAATATAAGCCGGAGATTTCAGCTGTAGTTTTATGGACAATTTGAAAATTCATGAATAAAAGATTTTGGATGAAGACGTTCTAACGACTTAAAAATGCAAATGCGACTAAATATCGGTCTGTGAATTTGCTTCTTTTGATGCGCAACATAAAACCAGCATAGCGCCTGTACACTCACACACAAACACACACATACACACACGCACAGAGAACTCCATTATGTTCTCCATCTTTGGCAATCTCTTGTGATTCCCCCCCTCCCTCATGACAAGTTCATTCCTTCACCGTGATTCATGGCTGTGATCTCAACTCTTCAAGATGCACCATGCATTCAGAAAACACGCACAGAGAAGGTGCGCATGGATTTCAAACTAAGCATGACCACTTTGCACTATAGACCATATAACCTGTACCGCCTTTAACAGATTTTCGTCACACAGTTATTTACACACACACACACACACACACACACACACACACACACACACACACTGGCTATATTTGTTATTCAATACCATAAAGAAATCAATTTAAATGGGCGTTTAATATCCTCTGTCACACAACACTGTATGCAGATCCTTTCATCTCTCGTCTTCCTCTTGTTGGAGCCTACAGAATTGTCCTGAGAAATGAGCGATGATCATAACTAAGTCATGAAAGACTCATCAGGTTGCAGGACAGGCGGGCTGCGAGCTGAGCAGCCTGACAGAAAATGAACTCTGAAGCAGCGCCCTCTTTAACCTTTTCTTCTGCTTGCAGCTCTGCCAGCTTGTTGCCTCGTATAAATAAAATTCAATTGAAACAGCGAAACACCAAATATAGTTAGATAAGAAAAAGCAAATACAAAACGAAATGGAGTGAAAATAGAGGTGGTGAAAGACAGACAGTGAGACAGAGAGTGGAATAAGTGCTCCCATGGAGCATCTGTCCTTTTCAACTGCTTGATTGATTATAAAAATAAGCAGATGACGTCACATTTTTAGGGGTTTAAGCCAGAAGGGCTGAAGTCTATTGTGTTTGTGCTGGTTTATCGGTTTTCTTCAAAAATGATTCAAAAAGATGGTACATCATAGACACGTGACATTTTACCCCAATTATTGGAAGTTTCTGCTCAAGAATTATAACTCTTATCAGCGTGAGAGGGGTGCTATAATTAAAGGTCATCTTCAGAAAGTCAAAACTAGTACGTTATAGGTCCGATAAAGCCGGATCTGGGTGTGTCGGCAACGGCCTGCCCTGCCGTCTGCTACAGAGACATCAGTATTAAACTGAGACTGTTTCTTAGCGGGTTAAAAACTCCTTGCGGTCACATTAAATAACAGTCCACATCTCTGCTTTGGTACAGCTGGTGTTCACACCTGATGCAAACTGTACCAGTGTACACTTAACCTGTACTTGAGACTGGACTTTGGGGTCAAGTGTACTCAGATCCAGGCCCGAGTCCCTGATGTGAAAGCTTTCTAAATAAATGCCCCAAGTTATAATTAGAATAAATACAATCTGTAACTTTAGATAAATCATTGCTGTTAAAATGGAAAAGACGAAAAGAGAAGAAGGAAAACAGGAACAGATCAAGTGAGACAGACAGAAAGAGACATGAGAGAATGAGGGAGAACTAAAGAGAAAGGCAGAGAGACACACTCAGACTTGTAATATGTCCGGTCAAACTGCATGAAGTCAGTTTCTCCACAGGTGGATCCAGCGTCTGTTCGGACTGCTTTCCATTTGGCTCTGTCATTTGGAAGGAAAGTTTCTCCCTCCTCTCCCTGAGTCATTATACTGTTCTGTCGCTCTTCTCCTACAAAACAATGAAGCTTTGTGTTTGCAGACACACACCACACCCCTCTTCCCATGGGAGAGTTTTCTTCTTTTTCTCTTCATCTCGGTGACCTCTCTCATACTTTGTACCGTACAAACATCACTAACAGCCTCACAGACAGTCTGATATGGCCTCCCCTTTAATCTAAAGGCAGCTGCAGCTGGTTTATTTAAGCCTTACTGCTGCAGAACTTGTGACCTTTAGGTTACAGCACAGTGTAGCCAATCACTGCTGCTCTCATGTACTCTCAGCAGGTACTGGGCACTCTCCACATACAGGAAAACAATTACTCTACCTCTCTCCCCCAACCACCAATCTGCCCTTATGTTTGCCCTCTTTAACAATCTCGATAGCATCTCTCCTTGCCGACAAGTTCATTCCTTCACTGTGATTCATCGACCTAATCTCAACTCTTCCGGATGCACAGAGCGTTTCAAAACTACACAACACACAGGACAAGAGGTGGCGAACACACCTCAATTTACACACAAGTACCGAGTTATAAATCAAATAATCTGGACAGAGTGGGGACTAAATTTATTGTGTACCGCTCTATCTACAGACGTTTCAATTATGTTTTAAAGCCTCAAAAAATAAATAAATAAAATGTAAAAAATCCCCAGACTAGCTGCCCTGGTTTCTTCAATATTCAATGTGGACAAAAGCAACAGAAACTTCCTTAAAAATCATAAAATTTAAAACAATCTTGGCTTGTTTATGTGTGTCATATTACAGTATCATCAGCATACCCTTTCAACTACTGTCTTTGAAGACTTCCACTCAACTAGGAAGCAAAATATCTGGTTTTAAAGGTCCAGTGTGTAGGATTTAGGGGCATATATTGGCAGAAATGGAATATGATATAATTAGCATGTTTTATTGAGTGAATAATCACCTGAAAATAAGAATCATCTTGTTTTCGCTACCTTAGAATGAGCCGTTTATATCTACATAGGGAACAGGTCGTCATCCCAGATTGCCATGTTGCACCACCATGTTTCTACAGCAGCCCAGCTTTGCATTTTTGCGTTGGCCACCATAGTGATGCGATGCTCATTTTGAAAACTCTGACACTATTTTATTCAGTATTCTTACCAGTTTAAATCACCAGGTTCATTTGTCTTGGAGAGGAGGACTTCTCTGCAGATAATTCAGGTCCTGGTAAAAACGTCTTGAACGTCCGGATCTTACTTTAGGTGAGCACATATTAGCAGGTGCTGGACTAATGGCCCATCTCCAACAGGCGAAACAACGTCACCTATTAGTAATAGAAACTACTTGATTCAGTGTTTTTACCAGTTTAAATCACCGGTATCTGTTTGTTATGGACAGGAAGGGACCTCTGTGGATAATTCCGCTCCTGGTAAAAACCTCCTGAACAAACACAAAATAAATTCTAACCAGGAGAAGTTGCTGGTTGCAATCTATGATCCTCACCACAAGAGGTCACTAAATCCCCCTAAATCTTACACACCTTTAAGTAAAAAAAAAATGGTTTTGCTATTTTACTCTTGAGTTGAGACTTGTGTTAAAGACATCAGCCATTGAGATGTCCGCCTTCTCTTCAGTGTAATGGAACTAGACGGCCCTCAGCTTGTGGTGCTCAAAGGGCTAAAAAAACATTAAACAAACAAACATAAACAAACAAGAGCAATGTCTCTTTCCAGAAATCATGACTCGGTTACCCAAGATATTTAGGTATTTGCTTTCTACCAGACTACACCCATCAAACATAACACTGCACAGGGGAATGTGCACCTATTACTGGCGCACCTAGCACCACTGGGCTAGCTAACCTTACAGCTCAGCCAAGGAGGACGCCATTAATGTTAACTTCTTGCAATGTCACGAGCACAAGCCTCTTGTCCATGAGTAGATGCACACTTCCTTCTGCGCAGTGACATGGTTGGGGGAAAGAAGAGTTCCCACATGAAACTGCTCACAACAGTCTGTGGACTGTCTTGAGTAACTGGGTCATGATTTCTGGAAAGAGACATTGCTGTTGAGTTTTTCAAAAGCATTTTTGGCACTTTGAGCACCACAAGCTGAGTGGCATCTAGTTCCATTATATTGGAGAGAAGGCAGACATCTCTACAGCTGACATCTCCAATATTCAGCAACTCACACCAAAACAAACCAGACTGATAAACAGCACTTCAGGTAGGAGGAAAAATACCTATATGTAATTTTGATTTTAGGGTGAACAATGCCTCTAAGAATAAAACAGCAATTGTATTTGTCCTTGACTGATAATTCTTCATTTTCTGTCTATGTTTTAATGTTTAAAAGATATATATACAGATACCAGTGTAGGTGTCCCAAACTTAACTGGAGTACACAATTACAAGTTTATTTTTCGTTGCTACAAATACTAAAACGAGCACTGACAGATGAGACAGTCGTTGCATAATTTGAACGTAACTGACCAAAAACACAAATATCAACGCCTCTCTCGTTTGTTTGTGTGAAAACTTAAAAAGTATGTGTCATAACTTTTTTTTGGTTGCCATCCTTGTCATCTAGAGAGTTCTTGCTACTTCATGAATGCTACAAATAAATACACCTGGTGGGAACTGGCTATATTTTGGCATCTGCCTCGTCTCAAGCTGAAAATAACTGGCTCTGCCGAATTCTTGTGGACTCATCACCGGTGAAGAGTGGATAATGCCAAAGATGACGCATGAGTATATGCATAAATGTACCATGCTGAAATGTGTGGATGGAGTCTGAGCGGTGTGCGAATAGTACAGTGTTTCTGGGTGCATATTTAGTGCCATGCAGGTCTCTGTTGGCGAAACATTGTGCTGTGTACAGAGTGTGCCAAATCAAATATGGGCACAGGCTCCAACTGAATGAAGTTTTTGTTTTGCCTGAACTGAACCCAACCGAGGTTGACACCTTGGCCGTGGTGTGTGTGGCACCACGGTGTCCTTCTAACGACCTATTACTTCTGGAAGTGTTATACAGTGTCCTATATTTACCTTTTGGCTTATTCTAGGGTGGAAAAACAAAATCTATTCACATACAAAGAAAGATGTCAGTGCCCAAATAAATTGATGTTCATCCTACTAAGGAATATACAAACCTGTTTTGTGTCTGAGTGCACTGAGTTGAGTCTTTATCTAGAAATTCCCTCATTTACTTCACAATGGATGTTAATTTGTAAGTCTTTTGAGGCTTCACATCTGCGTATTATCACCACATGAGAAAATTGTTTTGTCTTCCAACAATGTGCGAGCTAGCCATCTGGCTGAAGACAGGACAGAAAGACTGCCAGTGTGCGAGTTACTGCTTCATGTCGAACACAATAACAGGCAGCAAATAAAAAGCCTGTGTGATACAGAACCCGTGTTTTCCTTTGTGTTGTACCTGGACATGGGGTGGTCTATGGGGGGCCAGTAGGGACAGAATTTAAAGAGAGCACATTCCCCAAGGCTGTTCAACTCTTAAATGGTACAACTTTGGCATTTTTAAGGTAAACTACACAGGATTGTTGGCTACTGTTCATAAACACGCTCGCCAGCGAAACTGAAAGTAAAAGCCAACCCCAGATTCACTCTTGTTTGGCGTTTTGCCTTTCTAAATTTACATTCTTTTGGCGCTGTGTCTTTTGGATGGTTGGTGCTTACAGTCTAGCCCTGGCTGCTATCTTTTTCAGGTTCCCTACAGCCGAAGGCAAGTTAGATTTAGGGCTTCTAAGACTATTTTAATGCCACTCATAATGAAATTAAGGGTGCTTTCACACCTGACCTGTTTGGTTCAATCGAACTCGAGTTTGTTTGCCCCCTGAGTGCAGTTCGTTCGGGCAGGTGTGAACACAGCAATGGCATTCGGGTGTGCACCAAAACAACCGAAACAAGACCTTCTTGAAGAGGTGGTCTCAGTCCGGTTACAAATGAACTCTGGTGTGGTTTGTTTGTGGTGAGAACGTGTTCCGACCTAGATCTGAACCAAGTGCAGTCACATGACACATTGTTTGGGTTAAACATGAGCATGTTACAGTCCTGGAGGATTATTAATGTGCACCTCCTCCTGTACTGCCTTAATATGCACATTCAGCACATCCAATGCATCAAAACATTGTTTTCTAGTTGGAGCCGCGCCTCGTTTTCAAACTGTATGGTTTGACTAAAATGAACAATGACAGCAATATAGTCCACGATGAGCAGCGCTAAAATCAACCTGCGTAGTTGTCCCTCCACTGTGACATTAGAAAGTGTCACATTTATCTTGCAAGTGTACTCTTCTTCAACGTTTGCTTTACTTCCTGGATTTTTCCCACATGGAAATTCTGACCAATCAAGAGCAGCTTTCTGTCACAAGGTATTTGATCTGGTCCGCTTGCTGCCGTGAGAACACGAACCAACTCTAGTTATACAACTTTGGAATAAAATAAGTCCCTGATTTGGACCAAAGGAGACAACTCCCCTCTGTATAACTATAACTATAACTATATACTGTTTTAAACCGGTAAATCCCGCCTAGTATATCTTTAAGGGTTCTTTGTCTCCAGCTTAATTTGGTATTTTGTGGATTTTAAAATGTATTTTTTTGTATAATGGTTTTAGTATTTAGTGTGCTGTCTTGAATGTTGCCCAGGCTGTCCGTTCACCAAGGCAAGTTCCTATAATTGTAATTAATGGCAACACCAAGGCAAGTTCCTATAATTGTAATTAATGGCAATTAAGTTAACTCACACCAATCAAAATCTATAGACTGCTGTTCATTTTCATGAATCGTGAGTATGTTGTTACATCTTTTATTTTTATCTTCCAACATCATTTTTGGGTTCATTTCCAACTATATTTGAAAATACAATTGGTCATGAAAATAAAGTTGTCCTCCAAACAGGGGTGGTGGTCGCAGGAAAAAAAATCAAAAAAAAAAATCAGAAAAACAAATATGCATATGTAACAAACTCTTATTATCCCACGGTTTGTGTTCAGGTTGCAGAGAACAAGTGATTTCTGTTTCACACACTTTAACATTTTGCCAAAGTGTGCAGCTTCTATTATATCTCTTGCCTGACATGATCTCTTACCACTCGCAGTAGCTTCCTCTGCTCCCTGAAGGTGGCACAGCAGCCCAGCACGCCTGTTACCATGACGATGGCTCCAGCCAGGACCAGTATGTAGGCGGAGGCAGCGTAGGTCTTGGAGGAGAGAAGGCTGATGTAGTCGCTCTTCTCCACCAAGGTCCAAACGCCCACTGCCATCACAACACCCCCTGCCAACTGGGAGAAGATTACATGGTTAGAGTCTGATCTCAGGCAGTGACCGGTACAGAAGGACTGAGACTCTGGCCCCCAAAACGGCACAAAGTACAACACCGAGGAGACAGAACCTGAGAGTGACAAAGAGGTTTGACTTATTCATCACCCGAGTCGGCTTCAAAGTGAAGAAGAAGTAAATGCCTGCCAGGGGTTGATTGTGACCTGATACAAACGAGCCATCACTGCCACACAAGATAATCTAATCTTGAATCAGTCCATGCTGGCAGATATTTGTGAATGAGCCGAATGGAGCTGCTCAGGTCAGTAATCCAGGGCTGTCACTACTCCTGTGACACGTTTGATGAAAATATGAAATTTAGCTGCAGCAATTAGTCAGCTGACAGAAATGTAATCAACTGTCATGATAATTACTTAATTGTTTCAGTTATTTTTCAAGCAAAAATGCCAAATATTCTCTGGTTTTAGCTTCTAATATGAGATGCTTTCCTTTGTCATATATTACGGTAATTTTAAAGGTCTTGTGTAGAATTTAGGGGGATATACTGGAGACAGGGGAAACAGGCAACACAGATGGTGAGGTGGTGAACTGAAGCCAGATTGCGGAGATTAGATGTGAGAGGAATCATTATATGTATAATAACCTCTCACACGTTTAAATTTATCTCAAACGTTTCTATAGATCCACTTCATAAACAATTAAACACAGCGGTGATATTTTGTTTGTGCCAGTCTGCCATAACTTTTCCATAAGCACCTTTTAATTGTGAAAAATGTGTCACCTTAAATCTCAAATCAAATTCCACTCAGTATTTTATTAGAGCTGGCTCATTATCACATTCCTCACCACCGGAGTGCAGAGGAGCGGGTCGGGGCTGGACTGTGTGCTGCTGACACTCGTGGTCAGCTGTGGAGAGCACCACGCACAGCTGAATGATGCCAGGCTGTGGCAGGTGACAGGTTAATAAGGATCTGAAAATAAGCGTGAATATACTGCACATTTCACCTCAAAAGCATTTTTTTTTTCCTCACAAATTTTTAAATGTTTCTTTTACATTTCATACTCTGGACGATTCATTGAGACAATAACTGGCAGATTCATTTCTATAAATTAGATGACTGTTAACTGCGGCCCTGAACATTACTCTTTTTCTACTTTTTGGTTGAGGAATAGGCATTTTTAAAAAGGTTCTGAGTTTAAAGTCTGAGGAACTATGAAAATCAACAGAATAACCAACCAGCATAAAAACCAGTGCTTCCATCCAGAAAATAACGACTGTCACAGTCTGACATCTTCAGCGTTATCAAAGATAATGGTTGATGAAAACATGAGGAAAATTAAATCAGTAAGATATCACTGTGCCGAGTCAGCAGATGGAGCAGCACTGCAACAGAGATCTGTCACTGTGCCAAAGCCTTCAATCTAACAGCCGGCCTAATTTAGATTTAATTTACAAGAAGGGAAGACGATGGCTTCAGACTGTACCACACCCAGAGACAGTGTGGCTGGTAAACACACACAACAGAGCTAAACAAGATGCTTTAATCAACACTCTTTACTTACCATTACTATTTTAAAAAGTAACCATAGTGCTTTTTTTAATTGGCAGGAATTAGCTGCAGTACCTTCTGTACCAATGCTTTATATGCTATTTATTTCAGTATTTTTCTTTCAGTCCTTACAGGTGCAGTTTATAGGCGCAGTTCAGAACACAACCTAATAATACGAGTCAGGGATTCTCAATGTTTTTGCTCATGACCACTTGAATCAAAAGCTACGTAAGGCCTCCTGTAACCAGTTGCTAGTGAGATCAAAATATATGTTTCCCTTTAAGATGCTTTCAAGAGAATATTCATCATTTTACCCACAAACAATAAACAATATAAACAATATATTTTCAAAAGCATACATAGAGCAAAGCATCTCACAACTTTTCAAAAATCATCTTGCTACCCACAGAAAAGATCCCAGCCCAGTAAACCACAAAAGAAGCAGAACTGGGTTTTTGTCTTTGCAGTAATCACTCCATGTGTTGAACATGATACTTGCTGTAGCTTCACCTGCTGTTAAAACTCAATGAACCACAGGAATTAGTGGATCTTGTCCAAGTCTAATTGAAAGCTGCACAACAGAAGTACAAACTTTGGCGACCTCTAGTGGCTTCAACAGGTAAAAACTGAGACACAAATAGATCTAATGGACCCTGAAGTGAATGTGTGATGTTGTGTCGGCGTATATGCCCATTCACAAGAGCTACTGAAATGAATTAGAATAAATACAGTGAATGCACGACATCTGTGCCTTCATGCACAAATACACATTTGCATTTCAATTTTTTTTGCATTTTATTCTAAACTTTTGATGCATTGTAATTGGCGCCACAATGATATCCATTATCAAAACCATTGCTGCCAGTATGAATGCTTTGTGCTGTGCAATGTTAACATAAAGTTATCTCCCTGGCCTTCCAGATTACAAGGTTTGTTTACGCAGATATGGCTTTGAGGTCCGATTGCCAGTCATGTTTATTTTCCATCTTCAAGTCAACCGTATCTTGAACGTAGCTGTTGGTGAAATGTCTGAGATGTAGACTGTGGTCTGAAAATGTTTCATCAATCCCAACACAGTATATTATTTCAACCTAAAACCTCAAACAGAGGAATATCTAATGACCTACTTCAAATGAAAACACTGAAAGAACCCAAACTACATTTTTACAATAGCGTTTTACTTATTAGTGTTGATAAGTTCATGAACCCAAAGTCAACATGGCCAAACAAATCCTTGACTGTGCTTTTAAATGCATCACCAGAGGGGCGTACGCAAAGCAATATCAGTGGGTTAGTGAGGTATGTTGATTGTTAAGCCAGAGTTTTCTGTGTCACAAAGGTGGCTCTCTTTTCACTTAGCTATGCTGCATGGCTAACCGCGTTGGGACCAGTTTTTGTTCCGAGTTTCAACTTAAAATCGGCTAACAATGGCCTTTTTAATCAACTCCTTTGGAAACAGTGTCACTATATAGTCAATAGTTGATATATGAGCAATATAGATTCTTTACATTATGTTTTTATGCTTTGTCCTGATTTGCTGAAATCCATTTTACTCAACTGAACAAAACTTTTTTTATGAAGCACAATTAAGAACAACTCACGCTGACCAAAGTGCTGTACAAAGGGAATAAAACGCTAAAAACACACACGAGAGGCAACATAACTGTCAGGTACACAGCTCACACATTAAGAGACACCATAAAAGTAGGTTTTGAGCTTGGACTTTTACACTGCTAGTATATTACACCAATTAGAAAACTGATGTATTTCCCACAGATAATATTCAATCAATAACATTCAATTTACTTTGATTTGGTCAAAAACTTCATTGTGCAAACACATCTGTTGCATCAAGTTTAAAGTTTAAGAGGTGCAGGCTATAATGTTAGAGTGTCATGTTAGAAATAAAGGGAGTGGTAAAATTAACAGGGTGCAACTTGTGAATTCACACAATTACTAATTTCGTGAGCGCTACTGTCTGGCCTTACTTGAAGCAACAGTGTTGTTTTTTACTGTAAGAATTTTAAAATATTCTTTAAGGTAAAAGGATGCAGCACAGGCATCGATCACTTTAAGGGTCAAATGATGCTTTGACTCGCTTTATTGGAACGCGCATCAAGCCTGAAGAAGAAAACCTGGATTAACGCAGCCAGTTGATGACCACCTTTGTGCCACTTGTTATCTCTGACCAAGGTTTTTAGGGATTGTTGAGCCAGCTAACACAAAGAAAAACATCCTTGTCACTGCCGACATAAGCCGCAGACACAAAAGGCAGACAAACAAAAATCCATCTCATCCTGCTGTAACACCTGTAATGCCTCAGCACTGATTCTTTTTTTACTCAATTTGGTGTCTTGATTCAAAATTCAATCACACCAACAGAACATCAATAGAAAAAGGGACATATGGTACTCCTGAGGTAAATGGACAGCTGCCATTCAACAAAACACTTTTAATATAGTGCTGAGGTGTGTTCATTTCGGCATCTGGAGTTCAGAAGTTCTCTTTACTTTCAATAACTGTGGTTCATGTAGCTTCACTCAAGGATTTTTTAAAATTTAATAATCACAAGGAAATACCTACAATATCCTGAAATATCCATAGGCTTGTAACACTGGTTCAGTGTTGCTTGTCTGCCAATTTGAGAGGGATCCGATTCTTTGGCAGACAGATGATTATCACATATGGGCAGAACTGCGAGTGAGAATGAGTGAGAAACTCTTCCTTTGGTGCTGCGCTGATGTTTGACTCTGTTTTTTTCTTTCACAAAGCACATCCAAATTACAGAAGCGCTGATTTGTAGTGCTTTTCTCCCGGAACACCACGTTCTTGATATTGGAAAGTTTTGGGGGAATTAGGCTTTGAATGCATCTTCTGTGTCCTCTGTAAAAGTATGCAACTTGGCTTTGATTCCATGAACTGAAATAGCAGCAGGCATTCATCTGCTGCCTGAAAAAGGAAGGCTTTGTAGAAAGGTTCAGAAGAATTTCATCTGCTAATTCTTCCTATTTACGCCACGTAAAAAGAACACTTCTCGTGTCATCACAAGGACATTATTGCGAGCATGTGTATTACTGTTGTAAAAGAAAAACTAGAACTATCGAAATATTATCTCCTTATCTTTATCAGGATTTGGTTTGGATGTGTTGTCTGAATAGTTTCTAAGATAAGATAAGATAAGATAAGATAAACTTTATTGTCCCGCAAGGGAAATTTGTCTTGGGCAGTATAGTGCAAACAGCTGCAATATTCACATACATACATACAATCAACACAGACAAGTTGCCAACATAGTGCGTTGAGTGTGTTACAGTTGCAGACTACTGTTGCAAGAGTAGTGCAACCATTTGCCTTGTTTGTAAGGTTACAAACAAGGGAACTACAGGTATTGCACTGGCCTATCTCAAAGTGCAAGTGAGTGCATATAATACAAAAAAATACAGAGGTCAAATAAAAACACCAGTAAACCAGTTAAAATTATATTAAATCAGTTGCGGGACCATAGCGCAAATAAGAACAATACTAGATAAGAACAACAATAACCAGACCATTTAGGCATAAATAGCCCTGCGCACTACTTGAATCAATATCACAGTTTGGCTTGTTTAGGCTCTGATAAATGATCAAGACCTCTGTGTTGATCCCCCTGGCTTCTTCCTTTTAACACCAGTTAGACATATTTGTTTTTATGGATTTAAGCAACTGACACATCAGAATCACTGCCAACACTGTAGAGTACTGCAGACACCTCACATCAACACAGACAAACAGGTATGGAAACGAGGTAAAAATGTTTTTCTAGATAATATTTTCAACACAGTCAACATCTCAGACAATCCACAAACTTTATCTATGATCTACATTCATAAAATATTATTGGTTAGGTATGTCTTTGTGAAATCATACGAATGGAAAGTTGAGAGGAAAAGTGCCTGAAAAATTAATTTCATGCCAATCAAATGAGGGGGGCTAATTTTAGACTTAAAACCAATCTGACCCACCTCGATGGCAGATACCACACAGTTTAAAGGGAAAATCTGGTTTACCATTTGTGTTTCACTTTGATAGTTTTGACCATCATTCAGTTGTCCGGTATAATAAAACATCCAAAGCAACTGCTGAGATGTGCAACCACAACAAAATCACTATAATGATTTGACAAACAGTCAACAGATTACAGAAAGGTTGTAAACACAGACTATATAAAAGAAGTAGACATAGCCACCGCGCAGACTACAGTTTTGAGGCTTTGAGTATGGTATTTAGGCCGCTGCCATCTTGTTATTTTGGGACCAGAAGTGAGCATATTTCAAAAAGAGGGTGGGGCATCTGACTGAGAACCTGAGGACGCCATTGTGGAAGCAGCTTGTCAATAACACGGTAACCAGACCCTAAGTAGGGGTGTTGCCATATCATCTCGTTCATGATAACACTGGTATAATTTTTAATATATACTTGCCATATTTCGACTTGTTGACATATTGACGCCCATGGCAACAACAAGCATGGCTGAAAGCAAAATTATTACTGACTCGGCAGTGGTTCCAAAAACAGGAGCAGCTTCAATAGTGTGGAATAAACTGTGGCGTCCTGAATGTTTTATGAACAGCCCAGGACTTCTCAGACTCTTTTAGTGACTTACTGCTCAGAGGGAACTCATTCAGCGGCTCCTCTGGCAGCAGCACAGCGTCTCTCCCTCTCCTCTCTCGTGAGAGTCTGTGTCGTCAAGTGATTTTGTCATAAACCGTTGGTAATGTAAACCTACGTGACGCTCACAGCTCAACAAAAACTGAATACGTGAAGGCAAACTGCCTACTATAACTATATAACTTATTTTGTTGCAATTCTATGTTCTTAAATTATTATTGTTATTTTTTACTAATTTGTCATATCGTCAAGAATATTATTATCGCAAAAATACCCTGAAATATTGTGATATTATTTTAGAGCCATATCGCTTAGCCCAACCCTGAAGCATCCCCTGCTTTATCAATTTACAAACTGAACATCATGCTGTATTGAAGAAGACTTGAAACTAGAAACTGAGCCCATGACCTCATGAGAAAAATGTGAGATAATAAATCAAGCGCAGAGTAGGGTCATTTTCTCATTGACTTCTAAACAATTGGACTTTTGCTTGCAACCAGGGGAGTCGCCCCCTACTGGCCAATAGAAAGAATGCAGGTTTCAAACCCTGAGATAACCCCATGGTTGCAAACACAAATAAAACAACGTCTTTATAAACAACTCTGCTAAATATCTAAACCATTTTATTTGGAAGTCAAACTCAGAGCAAGTGCCTCCGAAATGTCACAGGAAATCTGTATGAGAGTAAAACTACAGCAGCAAGTACAAAAGGTCAAAGTTATACCAGGTCTCTAAACTTTGATGCATACTCACACTCACTGGTAAATTATTTTACTGTTGGTGAGTACAATTTTATTACAACGAATAAAAATTATGTCCAAATCAACAGACAAAAGAGACCGTACGATGAGTTACACATCCTGATCATAAATGTCTTAAGACACGCCTGCGTTTTGGAAAGCGTGCAGGTGCTTGAGAGCCACTTCAGACCAACACAAGCACATGTGTAATTAAATCCCTTGTGCAGGCTCAACTGCGCCAGAATGGAAACTTACCCAAAAGAGAAAGTTGAAAGTAAACAGGAGGTATTTCAGGCAGATGGTCCCACATGTTTCCTTTTTCTCCTCGTAGACCCCCATGCTGCAAAAGACAACAGATTTTATGTCAGTTATGACAATTACAAACAGTATGAGCCATTTTCAGTCAACACAGCCGATACAATCTGTGATCAAAAACTTAAATCTTCAGCTTTCTCACAGAGAAATGTGTTGGTAAAATGACTGTGACAAACATGACTCTTTTGCTGGCTGGATCTGTGTCTTGTAATCATTTGTGTTAGCATTAGGTATGGTTGTAATTCGTTTAAGGCCAGTCCCAATATGAAGATTGAAAACTTTCTTTGAAACCTTAATTTGAGAATGTTTTCTTTTTTTCATTCAACACGGGAAGTAAAAATAATTATCTAAACACGAGAAGCTGCACAAAAATATTGCCTACATACAACACTTTATAAAATTTGTAAAATTAGCTTAACAAAAATTGACGAAAAAAATGAAGTGCTAATCACATAGAGCATTTGATGCCAGCTTACAGCCCTCATTGGTTTTTGATACCCAGTGCAATAGACACGTTTTGGTCGGTATTAAAAAAGTATTGACGTTTAATTGCCAGATAACTGGTTATGTTTCAAAGTAACTAGTTTGTTGAAGGTCATAAAGTCAAGATATCAAACTGAACTAGGGCTGCAACTAATGATTATTTTATTATGAAATGTTTACAAAACTAGAATTACCACCTCGCAGTTGTATGCCTTCAACAACCAGTCAAGTTACAGGTACAGTTTACATCCACTATTGTCCAGACCTATATGCAGCAAAAACAGTGGACAATGCTTGAAATATAAATGTTGCTGCAGAGAAAACATGGACGTTTCATGCACATCTTCAACCCGGCAGTACACAAGATCTATACAATCACCACAGTTTCAAGGTGAATCCAAAACGTGTCCTTACAAAACATGATGTCACAGTAAAGCTGACCTTTGACTTCCATCACTTGATCATTTTATTTCATTAGACATTTGTGTAAAATGTTGTCATAATTAGCATATGAATTCTTGAGTTATGTTCAAAATATGCTGGCTGAGGTCATAGTGACCTTTGACCACCAAAATCTCATCAGTTTGTCCTTGAGTCCAAGTGGACATTTGTGCCAAACTTTAAGAAACTCCCATAAGGCATTCTTGACACATTACATTCACGAGAATGGGAAAAATAGATAAACAATGCCTCCGGACATGGCCATTGTTGTTGTGGAGGCATAAAACAGTGAAAAGTGGTAGTGATAACTTCTCAGAGTCCATGGTGATGGCCTCATTTTGCTTTATTTGTCCGAGTGACACTCCAAAACCCAAATACATTCAATTTATTATCATATGACAAAGAGAAGCAACAAACCCCTCATATGTGAGAAGCTCAAACCAGAGAACATTTGGCATTTTTGCTTAAAAATAACCGAAACTTCTAATCAATTAAGAAAATGGTTGCAAATTTAATCAGTTCATTCTAATTGATGCAACACTGAATTGAATGATAGCTCAATTATACCCCCCCACAACTCTAAAACAAATAATTAAAGTACAATGCAGGCTAGTAGTTGGCACGGAGGATACAGAATTAGATCTTGAAATAAAAGCCAACCTTCCTTTTTATGGCGAGGTGCTTTTAACAAATGAGATGTTACAGGGCTAATGCAGAGCATGGGGGAGTAAGCATTAGATCAGCAGTGTAGGCAGAATCAGTGAGCTGAGTTATTACATGTGTATGCAGAGAGATCCATGACTAAGCACTGAGTGGGAGACGAGAGTCGGCCAAAGGCTGGAAATTATAACCACCCGCTTCCCTGGTGCCTGCTCCCAACATCCAACGCTTCGAGAAGCAAAAGCGTCTTTAACGGCAAATTAATATTTTCAGCAGGGTGTGTTTCATCAATCAATAAATTTAATAAAAATGATTACTTGTACTTGCGTTGAAAGGTTAAAAATGTCACAGTTAAATCAGATTGAAGCTTATCCAAACGATCTCTGTATTTAAACCGCTGTAATTGATACCGTTTTAAAATCTGACAATGTTTTAATGCTAAACACGACTGTGGATTGTGATGTTTGCAAGATTTATAGATTCCAATCACAGAACAAGACTTACTACTTGCTGCCTTCATGTAATCTTTGTTCCCCAAGTCTCACATCCTTTTTTTTTAACCCCACAATTTTCTTGGCTTACTTGCCAGTCAAGCCCAGACTCGCCCTCCTCTGACTGCCTCTTATCAAGCTCGCCTTCCTCTCCCGCTCCCCCCACACCCACATCCACCACTGTCAATGCACATGAGTGCACTGCATGAATGAGCGAGTGTGTCTGGGCTCTGTCTGGTGACCATCTGTTATCGTGGGACCACTTAGCGTGATCTTGTTAATTAAATTCAAACAAGGCTGAACTGACAACTCCTTAATTTCAGTTTAGAGCCGGTTCGGAAACAACTGAGTCAATACAGAGAGTTTACTGTTTAAAGTCTTTTACAGTACAAAAGAAATGTCCCTTCTATGTGGAGGGTCTAGCTTTGGAGAACGGCTGAGTTTCAAAATTATGCATCTTATTAGCTTTTGTTTGTTTCAGGACGTGATATCTTTACTCAAGGGCACATTAAAGTTTACTGTTGCCTGGTAAATAAAGCTGAGGTATGTCACCTGTCTGACACACACCACATATTGCATTTTGTAAGAAAACAGCGGTGAAATAACTTGGAAGAGGGCTAGAATGTTTATCTAAAGCACCTGTGTCTACACATTGTCATTGTTTTACGTAATACTGGCAATACACCTTGAGTTTAAAGGAGCAGTGTGATGCTGGATTTAGTGGCATTAGCGGTGAGGATTACATATTACAACCAGCTGAAGTTTTTCCGATGTGCCAGGCATGAACTCCCTGTTCAGTTTCCTTCAGTGTTCATTGTTCAGTAGATTTTTACAGGGAGCCAAATTATCCGCAGAGGTCTCTTTCTCCCCAAAACAAACAGACCCTGTGATTTTAAACTATAAGAACACAGAAGACAGCAGTTTCACAATAAAAATCTGTGTTTTTCCTATGCTGTTCAGCTTATCGCAGATGGGCTGCTAATAATGTTGGCCAACGCAAAAATGCGAACGGCCCTTTCTCAAGCCAGTGTCTCATTTGTCCGATGAAACGTGGTGATGCTCCTTATGTAGATATAAACCATTCATTTTAAGTAAACACATAATGATTCTTATTTTGAAGGTGATAATCCAATAAAGAAAACAGACTTATTATATTTTATTCCATTTCTGTGATTATATCCCCCTAAATCCTACACACTGGACCTTTAAAATGAGACATCACCAGAAGCAGTGTACTGATGCTTGAAGCATTTCCAGGATGCTCATAATTAATTGGCAACTATTTTGATAACCAATTAATCATTCTGAGTCTGGTTCTAGCTTCTGCATAATTAATTGCTGGTTTTCTTGTTTCTCTTTAATTGTAAACTGAATATTTTGGGGTATGGGACCACTGGTCGCAGAAATGGAGACATCTGAGGATGTTATCTTGGACTCTGGAAAACTGTGGACATTATTCACTGCCTTCTTTCATATTATAGACAAAGCAATTAATTTGAGACAATAATCCAAAGAGTAATTTTTAATGGAAACAATTTTAGTTGCTTCCCTACTTTAAATAATTTCAATATCTTCAGACTACAGGCAAATCCTATATTTTGACTTGAGATGTAATACAATGTGTGTCCACACACTTATGTTTGCGTTTAATTTGAGCAGCCATACAGAGACAAGACGCTCAATATTTCATTTAAATTGCACTATGTACAACATCTGCAACTGGATCATCTGATTTGCCATAATGTCACTTTTGCACTGAAGTCTTGGAGAACGACTGTGTTGGAAATCCAGTGCAGTAAACAAAATATAAGTAGCATCCTGCACTACAACATTTTAATCAGAGTCAACAAGGATCTTCTTTAGATCTGAGCCAGTGGTGCAGTGGAGGGTATACAGATTAACCTTCAAAAAAAGAGTTGAAGCTTTGTGAACTGGTCTCTCCGTCTGGGTTTAAAGAAGTGGGCTTCCTCTGTCAGTCCACACAGTCTGTGGTCCAGACTTGGAAAAACAAATGATCTGGTTTCAATGTGAGTGTCAGATTTGTGCCACCAGTCTGAACACAACCTTTCATCTGTCCTGAAAGGTTCTAGTTCAAATTAGTCACTTTTAAAGCCATATTAATCACACCGTATCTCCTACATTTAACCAACAGTTCACTGGAAAAACACCAGCAGCAAAGTACCCAGTTGTTTGGTTAAAAATGGGTTAAGTAAATAAAAAATACACAGGTATACTCACCTCTTCTATTTATAGTATACACACCTATCAGCCAAAAAGCCATTAGAATACTCATTTCCTCCTTAGTTATCTACCCAGTAGTACACCCACCTCACCACTGTTCTGAGCTATTAAAACTTAGAAAACCCTTATATATCCCTAATATACCATTTGAGCTAAGGTGGTGAACAAACAGATCCCCTCCTGATCAAATTAATAATAATCAAAGGCCTGAATAAAAGTCACAAACCAAAGTCTAGGTCTAATGTTTGAAATATATTTCCCTTTAAAAACCTACTTCTGTCACTTCACAGTCTGTGGTCCAGACTTGGACAAACAAATGATCTGATTAAAGTGTGAGTGTGTCAGATTTGTGCTACCAGTCTGAATACAACCGTTCATCAGTCCTGAAAGGTTCTAGTTTAAATGAGTCACTTTTAAAGCCATATTAATCACACTGTATCTCCTACATTTAACCAACAGTTATCTGGTAAAACACAGCAGCACGGAAAACAGTTGTTTGATTAAAAATGGGTTAAACAAATAGACAAAATACGCAGGTATCAGCACCTATCAGCCAAAAAGCCATTGGAATATATAGGAGAGTATACACATTACCTCCTCAGTTACCTTCCTGTCTGCCTAGCAGTACACCCACCTCTATTAAAATTTACAAAACCCTTTTTTAATATATCCTTTGAGTTGAGGTGATAGACACACAGATGCCCTCCTGGTCAGTTTAGGTAACAAACTAAGGCCTGAATAAAAGTCACAAACACAAGTCATAGTTTTAAATAGGTTTCCATTTAAAGCTTAATCTTTTATTATCATTATTGTTTTTGAAGTTGGCGCGGGCTTCTTTTGTCAGTCCACAGTCTGTGGTCCAGACAGGAAAAACAAATGATCTGGTTTCAATGTGGGTGTCAGATTTATGCTGCCAGTCTGAACACAACCTTTCATCTGCCCTGAGAAACAGAGGTGAAGTTATGGTAAAAATGAGTCATTTAAAAGCCATATTAATCACACCTTTCCTCCTGGATTTAACCTGCAGTTACCTGGAAAACACCAGTAGCATAGTAACCAGTTGTTTGGGTAGCTGCCATGTAAAAGTTACACTGAACATAACTAAAATTAGCTTATTATTAGCAGCCTTGGTGTACTAGTGTTACCTGAATGTTACCTAGCTAGCACTGCCTAGAAGTTAGCTCAACGGCTCAACTGTAAAACCACTGGAAAGTAACGTCTTTTTGTGGTTTTTCTGAAACGTTTGAGCTCACAATAACTATCTATAAACCTCATACTAAAAACGAAGGGTAGCCTCTATCGTGTATTAATCTAAATTACCACACAGCTACATAAAAACATAGTTTGTATGTGATTTTAAACTGACGTTGCAGCGCATCTCTTCGCCGGTGTAAGCTAACGCTAAAGTTAACTGTTAGGTCTTTCACTGCCGTCTGAGCTGCTGTGCGGACACACAAACACCTATTTTATGGAGGCTGGCTACTTTTAAAAACAGCAGCAACATGATAAAAACCTGTCTGATACCTGAGCATTTATAGAAAGCTACTAAACGTTTCGGTTGTTTGGGAAAAAGACGACAACACTGCCTCGTCTCAATGCGACACCGCAGTGAGGAGCTAACATCACCGAGCACTTCCTGTTTCCACTTACCTGGCGTTTTCTTTGATTCTCTGCCGATGTAAAGCGATGAAATGCGTTTGAAATATTCCTATAAGGAGTCTGTTTTCATTCCAGTTTCCTCTGATAGAGGCCTGTCCGTCAGCAGAGTGGATCTGGAGGCCACAGGAATCAAAGTGCTGAGCTGAGGCAGTGATTGAGACAGGAGCTGGAGCTGACTCCACCCCGGGCCACCTTACTGTGGCTGCTTTTTTTCTGTCCCGGGGCGATGCTTTGTGATGCAGGCAGATACAGACGGAGAGAAGAGGAAAAGTAAGCAAGTTGAGGGATTTATATGCATTTTTTAAATCTTCAAATCTAGCAGTTCATAATATTATTACCAGCATATTACAGCATCTACAGATGTTTAATTCGGTCCCTAGAAAGTCAACTAATGTCTATTAAATTATAGCTTAAACCTTTTCAAAAGGCTGAGACAGTGCTGGAAGAGGTAGAAATTTGTGTTTGGCAAATTATTTTTGATATAACAATGCTTCTTGTCAATAAGCCTCATTATACCATTGGAAAGCCTGTTTATTTCCCTTTTAAATGGTGCCACACTGTAAGGAACATACATTTGTGGGATGAGCAGCAGAGCTGGGTATGTGGGTTGCACCCATGAAAAATTTGCCAAATCTTCCCTGCCAATGCCAAACAGCTTTTTTTTTCTTTTTTTTTTTTGATGTTGCTATTGACTCCTGTTTTGAGCTTCTGGTACCACCAGGTGCTGACAATCAGGTGCCCCAAATTCTGCAACCAGTCCTCCAAGATGACGACGCTCGCCCCCACAGAGCGGGGTTCATCAGAGACCACTCCAGAATTTGGGAGTGGAGAGGATGGAATGGCCTGCCAGCAGTCTTGACCTCAACCCCTTTGAACACTTGTGGGATCAGCTTGGGCGTGTTGCTCATGCCAGAGTGACTAACGCAACCACGTTGGCTGACTTGCGACAAATGGTGTTTGAAGAATGGGATGACATCCTACAGCAATGTGTGACCAGGCTGGTGACCAGCATGAGGAGGAGGTGCCAGGCTGTTGTGGCTGTGTATGGTTCATCCACATGCTACTGAGGCACCTGTTTGTTAAATGAAGAAATTGTTAAATTGCCAATATGTCTTGTTTCTTCAGACTTCAATCATCCAATCCACAAAACACCACCAAACAAGAGTCAACAGCAAGCGTTCTGTAGTGCTCCTCAGTGGTCTCTGTCTATGGCTGAATGTGCTCTGATAGGACTCCAGAGCAGCAGAGGCGTTATCCAGAATACTGAGTAGTTTTCTCAGCAACCTCCTCTCTGACACCTTCACTGAAGACTCCAGTTCCACTCCCAGGACACAACCTGCTTTCCTGATGAGCTTATTGAGTCTGTTAGCATCAGTTGCCTTCACCCTGCTGCCCCAGTTCACTACAGCAACCAACAAGTTAATGTGTGGTTAGGTTTCAAAACCGGTTTTGTTGTTTGTTGGTCTCAAACCATAGTCTGCAGTGGACTGCAGCTAGTTATTGCTCTAGTAAAGAAGTCATCCATTAAAAAAACTACAACTGCAACATTCACCAGTTCAGTTCAAATAAACACAAGAAGTTTGTGCTCTAGAAAAGGATCAGCACTCAGTGAATAACCTCCTAAGCCCTATGATAAGCTATTATGGCAAGGCTTAACTATACAGACCAGTGAGCAGTGATGACTAACATGTCTTTGGGGTCATCGGGTGGGAACCTCCTTTCACCAGTGTTTCGTCTAGTTGGTCCCACGACACCTCCAGGAGGCTAGACAGTGATCTCTGGCATCCCAGAGACACTCCCCTAATGCCAGGTCTCACTGCTCCCCACACCGACCCAATGACTTCCTTTACCTTACTTCAATTCAATCAATCAATTTTATTTATAAAGCCCAATATCACAAATCACAATTTGCCTCACAGGGCTTTACAGCATACGACATCCCTCTGTCCTTATGACCCTCACAGCGGATAAGGAAAAACTCCCCAAAAAAAACCTTTAACGGGGAAAAAAAACAGTAGAAACTTCAGGAAGAGCAACTGAGGAGGGATCCCTCTTCCAGGACGGACAGACGTGCAATAGATGTCGTACAGAACAGATCAACATAATAAATTAACAGTAAACCGTATGACACAATGAGACAGAGAGAGAGAGAGAGAGACAGAGAGAGAGACAGGACAGACTCCGTTTATGCGAGCTCCAGGTAGTGACCATGCCTAATGAAGAATAAAACTAAAACTAGAAATTATATAAGTTAGATTCTTCCCCGTTCCAGACCTCTGAACTGCTGTCTAAATCTCAAATCTGATTTTTTATTTCAGCAATTCAAATAGTTGGAGTAAAACAGAAGTAATAAAGTACATCAGTAAATTAAGTCATAAAAAATAAAGGTAATAGTTGAAGTTAAATAATCTGAATTAATCTGGTGACATGGTGACACACATTATGTACCCCTATAGGCTGTCATGACAATTATATTTACAGGCCTACCTAAACTACATTAGATTTAATCTAATTATTAAAAAACAACTGACACTGCTGGCTCCTTATGGTTTATGACTGTGGGGCAGTTGCCCACTCTGTCCATTACTACAGTCCTTCACCATGAAAAACAGTGCAGCTTTGTCTGTGTTTGTGTGTGTAGTGATGCACACTCACCACTAGATGACAGTGGTTTATTCTGGCTCGACTCCAGATACCCTTCCTAGAAGCATTACCCATGGAAATGTGACTGAAAAAGCCAGAGAAAGCTCACACAGCGTCCATTTATAACACCTCATCAGCTGCTCATACGCACACAACCTTAACCTGTTGTAATAAAAGTCAGTCCATAGTGAGAAAAAAACAACTTTACCGAACAAAGTACAAAAAGAAATGGATTTTACATTATTTTTTGTCATTTAACTTTTGCTGGTTAATGAAAACTCTCATGTCAGGTGAGAAATTCTGTCACAGTAAAATAAAAAGACAATGTTACAGGAAAGCTGTTGCTATGCGTGGCATCGAAACAGGCAATCCTATTGATCTTTATTTAGGTCCAAAAAAGGTCCCAGAAACTTTTTAATCTATTGAGCATTGATGACATCTTCTCAATCTTTCAACGCTATCTCTTAATCCTACATTAGTCAAAAGCTGCAGTATGCTGTCATTAAGGTGCATGTAAACAATCTAACCACAATGTCATGGCGGAAATCCCGTGCCTGTCTATTAGGTGTGTGTGTGTGTGTGTGTGTGTGTGTGTGTGCGTGTGTGTGTGTGGTGGGGGATAAACCCTGTGACTAGGAAAGACAAGCTGTCACTCTGTGCTGCACACTTGAGTTGTTTGTGACCACATGCATCATTTGGAAAGATACGACTCCAGCCTCTGACATCAACCTTCATTAACAGGTACACACACTTTTGTTTTTTGGTTTTATGGTGGTAGTTTATATTCTGAAATAGTAAAAGGGAGGATGTGTTGCTTCTGTGTAAAGCAACAAGCTGTTATGGAGTTTCCTAAGAAGATTAAACAGTACTAAGAACTACAAGATGGAAGCACATGAACAACAACAAAGGCTTTTTAAATTGTGCCACTATTCTTGTCGAAGGAGAAGGAAATATCTGACAAACTGACAAATTGTTGATTATATTTTATAAGAAAAGAGAAGAGACATTTATGTCTTTGGAATGCCTTGTTTCTGCCTGGTGTAATCTTCTCTTTGTTCATGTACAAAGATGTTTCGCCAAAGAGCTACTCTAGTCGTTCTGCTAACCCACAATTTCAGTGGGACGGCTTTCACGAATAAGTAGTCCTCAGGTTGATGCTCCACTGTCTAGAAGTAGCCCTAATCTTCCTCACACCTGCCACGGCCATGTCACGGTATAAGCACGGGGTTTCTAAGAGGATCCATCTGCATGGTGTCAGTGTGAAGGAGCCATGTTGGAGAGTGATCCTGGCTCACAGGATGCCAGAGGAGCCAAGGCACAGAGTTACAGTACCTGCTTCACTAGTGGTGGCAACAGTAGTGAAAGGAGGGAATGTGTTTCTGTAATCCACAACAAACTAGTGAAGAAATAGTTTTAATGCTCCTTTGAGAGAGAAGCTGCTTTTCTAAAGTGATGTTTAATGTTTTAAATGTCCTGATGTAGAGTTAGCTGCATTTCAATTAAATAAGTGTTGGGGCTTGTTTTAAAGGTTAAAATGTGAGTAGCTATGTCAAGATATTTACAAAAAAACTACCCCAAGTATCACTGATTTCTGGTTAAATTTTGTTGTGCTGAAAGGTTTGGTTCACCGAAATTATTAAAAGATATTTTCCATGCAGATAGTTTTGGTTTTATTCGTCCAGGTGTTGAGACATATACAGGTCAATACAGTGAGTTTCATTTTTGGTGCTCTCAGTTCTAACAAAATCAAGGGCGTAGGTTTCCTTTTCAAAATGGGGGGGGGGGGGGGTGGACCCTTATGAAATGGTGAGGTTTTGGGGTCCTCCTCCAGGAAATTTTGAGCGTCAAAACTAGGGATGCACGATATTGGATTTTTTGCCGATATCCAATGTGCCAACTTGTAACAACGCATTTAAACAATAACCGATACCAATATCAACATTTACTCAGTAAAGTTTGTGAATGCTTTTTCCCTCCTGATTAATGTAATAATAAGATTAATACTAACTTGTAAACAAGAAACATTTGCAAATTAATCTAACATATGATAATATTCCTAGCTCATACAACTCTTTGTGAATTAAAATTAGGAATAACTGAACTGATTAATATTTGTATTTTTGTGTCTTATCATTTACATGACCCCTCCTTCATGATATAATGGACACATTTATCAACATCAAAGCAATAAATACAAGCAGCCTTCATTGTCCTGGGAGATATCTACCAATGATATTTAAATAAGTAGTAAGTAGGGCATGATATTGGATTTTATGCCAATATCCGATACGCTGACATATAACAACTTATTTGGCTGATAACCGATACCCGATACCCAATAATTTTAGTGATCAAGTTTCTTCTGTAGTGGAATTAACATCACATTATGGATGCATACTCTTATCGTGACGGCCCATCAGCAGATGGAGACATGAAATACAATGCGTTTTAATGTATGTAATATTCATTCATTGTGCAACTTTAAAAAAGCATTTTTGGCCGATTCCGGTAGTTGATTTTAAACCCAATATCAGCTGATACTGATGACGTGCTGATATTATTGTGTATCTTCAGTCAAAACACCTAATTTTGCACCAATTTGTGCATTTTCTGATCAAATTAAGGTGGAAATGTCTTAAATTTAATCAAAATAAGTCATCTGCTACTTTCATATTCTAAATACTGAGAGGGACATGACCCCTGGGTTCACCCAGAGATGTAGGCTTGTTGACAAAATAACATTTCAACAACACTTCTCTCTCCAGACTCAGTGCCCCAGTCTGGCTTATTCACAGAAAACACCGTCTCCAGAGGGACTATTTCTTTTAGTAGGAGGTTGTTCCAACAAAAACTAAGAAAGTGAAGGAGAGACTGAAATCTGAGATGGATATCTCAATCTGCATGGATCTATACCACTAGAGACATAAGATATATCTTTTTATTTCTACTCAATTAAACTGAAACTAAAATGACCAAGCAGGTCAGTCCTAATCATTTGGCAGGTACGGCCTCTCCTTAATGGAATGTATCCAGTCATCAACATGCCAGTAAATGTTAAACTCATGGCCTTAGAGCAGCCCAGGTTACTCATACTTCAGTCACTGCTGTATGAGTTGCTGCTAGAAACAGGGATGTCCCTCCCTTTCAAAGATTCAGGGACCGGTTGCACAAAACACCTCAAGTATGACACTTAGGGCTTAATTATTCCTAAGCTAAAGGACTTGTAAAGTTGCACAGAATCCCTTAAAAGATTTCCTTAGCAAGGGGAAAATGTCAACTCATTAACTGTGCTGAATGAGATTTTATAGCAGTAGAAGTTTCCATGGAGATTGTTTGTTTGCTTGGACTCATTCTTGTGACGCCTGTTATCGTCTCACAAAGTTGGTGTAGAGTTACATAGTGAAAAAAATGGCAGAAGAAAAGAAGACAAGAAAACCATACTAGTCAGAGGAGGAAAAGATTATACTCCTGCAGGAATACAATCACATAAAGCACAAACTGCAAAGTACATTTGATTCCAAAATACCAGAAAACAGAAACCGACTGTAAGAAATGAATGAAAAATGAATTCTGTCAAACTTATGGTGTAAAATAAAAAGCATATCCACTGGGTTCTCCTGGTCTCAGAACACTCCTCTCAGGATTTGTTAGTTTTTTCTTTTATCACCACAAACGCCATCATGTTGCAGTTAAGAGTCAGAGTCAGACGGACCTTCATTTTTTTTTACTTTGCTTTGGTTGCAAACGTCTTTTGTGCAACAATCAAGGGATTCCTTGAGTATAAGACCAAAGACGAAAAGAGAAAAACATAAAAACTTAAGTGAACATTTTAAAGAAACCTTAAGGAGAAGACTTAAGGGTGTTTTGTGCAACCAGTTTTACTTGGAGGAAACCTTAGCTAGGACTTTAAGGAAAATCTTAACTCAAGGGGTTTTGTGCAACTGGCCCCAGTGATTCACGAGGTTTTTACCATGAGCCAAATTAAACGCCTCCTCCTCTCCAAAACAAATGGACCAGGTGTGTGACCCGCCAGGTGATGGTTTATTTGGTCATCCTGTTCCTCTTAATGCTTTTGAAGATGACCACTATTGATGCTTTTTAGCAGCCTGTGTTCACAAGGTCAAAAAGGCACGGTGATGCAGTGTTAGCATTGTCAACTCACAAAAGGGTTCTTGGCTCAAATCCAAGGTAGAGGGTTTGAACCCTGGGTGGGGGAGGCCTTCTGTGTGCGGAGTTTACATGTTCTCCCAGTGTCAGTGTGGGTTTTCTCCAAGTGCTCCAGCTTCCTCCCATTGTCTTTAGGTGTGAATGTGAGTGTGAATGGTTGTCTGTCTCTATGTGTCAGCCCTGTGATAGTCTGGCAACCTGTCCAGGGTGTATCCTGCCTCTCGCCCAATGTCAGCTGGAATAGGCATTATCTGATTTTTGCCTCTCTTTCAAATCAAGTCTCTGGTTTCAGTGCTCGTAAATCTGCAGCAGACTGAGAGCTGTGCTGTGCAGTAAATACACTTTTTCAGCATGCTGTGTTCCAGCAGAATACTAATGTGTTTCCTCTGTCTCTTTCCACACAGTCTCTGCTGGAGTTACTTGGATGGATTGTGGACTGTACTGTGCTACCACATCTGTTCATGTTGGAGCTATAAAAATCAACATGTTGATATCAGTGATTTCCATGCAGCTCATCCCAAGGCCTGACGCTGTTTCCTATTTTGAAGGGACTTCAGTTTTTCTCAAGTGAACAGTCTAATTTTGACAAAAGAAAATGGAGCCCTAATGCATCAATCAGACGTCAGAGTGGAGTCACTTGAACGCCTCACTGAGACCCCCAAACAGTCAGGACTGTTGCTGTGTGTGGATTAATGTTTCTATGTAGTGTGTGTGCGAGCGCAGTGCAGCCTTGGATCCATCGTGGAACCACCACGGTCCGCCCGGGCGCCCAGCCTTCGGGCCGGAGACGCTCCAAACCAGCAATTACTCTCTGGTGTTACTGATTCAGCTCAGCCTGCTCTCCTTCGACCTGTTTGTAAACTCCTTCAGCGAGCTGCTGAGGACTGAACCGGCTGTGCAGCTCGTACTTTTCATGTAAGTTAGAGTTTCCTCACGGTTACAGCAGCCAAGACATTATCTCTGACTTGAGGGGGAAAAGCTAAAAATAGTACACTTCAGTTGTTTACACTGAGTCATTGGGATGCTGGAATGAAATGAAAGGGCTCTGTGTAAAGACAGTAAGCTGGTAAATCTTTCTGTTTCTGTCCCTTTTGTTTCTGCTGGTCACACATTTCCCTCTCTCTTGTCTTTTCCTTCCCTGTGTGCTTTTCTTCAAAAGAATCCAGGACATTGCCATCCTGTTCAACCTGATCATCATTCTGTTGATGCTATTTAACACCTACGTGTTCCAGATCGGCCTGGTGGCCATATTGCTGGAGCGATTTAGAGCTCTGCTAATGCTCTCTGCTCTCTATCTGACCTTCAGTATCATACTCCATTCCTGGCTCATGGTACGTTCTCTACGTGCGCACATGGTCAGAGATAAATAAGAATCGAAGTCCTAAGGATATTTTTTTATCATTTCAATTGTCAATTTGTTTCTGCTACATTTATGAAAATGCTAAAATTATATTGTTTAAAGATAGATGAGGGGGCAGTAGTAGTCATTTTAGCAGTTTATTTCAAACATGTAACTATTCTAATATATAAAATTAATTATTTATTTTACAAAAAAATTGTCTTACAGCAAGATATAAATAATTACAAAAATACTTACAAACTAAAAATTCATATATATATATATATATGTATATATATATATACCCTATTAAAAAAATAATCTCATCTTTCTATCCTTATCCAGTCATGACAGATGTGTTTTGCTTTGTCAAACTCTGTATATATATATATATATATATATACATACTCACACACACACACATACAGAAATATTAGTCTAATTTGAGTGAGTTAAATTTGAACATATAGTCTTTTGTACATTGTATATTTCTTATGAAATATGTAATATATGCATATTTTATCATATATATTATAAACACATTACACATACTTGTACTGTGTAATTATTCTCATATCTATCATGGTATTCTACGTCATAAAGTTTAACATTCCTTTACAATTTCCTACTATGCAATATTTCACCACTTACTGTGCAATAATGTTTATGTACTTCTATACTTTTCTGATTATTATGATCATCCTATGCAACTATGAATCTGGGTGTACAGTCCTTTATATGTGAAAGGGGTATATAATGTAACTTAACTTAACTTAACTTAACTTAATGTAACTTAATGACTTTTTTCTTTCTTCTAACTCTTAACCCTTGTGTTACCCCAGGACATTTTTGTCCATTTCCAAAATTCAAAACTCCCTCACAGACAAATTAAAAGGTCACAGGGGGGTGATTTTTTGCATGGGGGTGTCATTCTGGGTGAAATTTCAAAATCCTAACTTTCAGCATGAAAATCCGTTATTTGACCCTGTAATGCATTTTTATCCCAGCAACAATAACAAATGGCTAAATGACAGGTGGACATTTTTGTCCACTTGAAGGGTCATGGATGGGATAAAATGCATTACAGGGTCAAATAATGGATTTTAACCGTTCTGTAAATTTCAAAATATCTTCGTGAAATCAAAAGATTTCACGAAGATATTTTGAAATTTCACCCAGAATGACACCCCCATGCAAAAAATCACCCCCCTGTGACCTTTTGTTGGACACTACAAAAGGAACATTAAGCTGCTGTGACGTGAATAACGTGTTAATTTCCTCTGTGTAGGATTGATAAAGTCTTATTAAATCTTATGAGTCTAATAAGGACCCTATTAGACTAAGGACTTATCTTAAAGCTATGACATCAAAATGATTATTAATTATTTCTCTGTAATCTTTGCAGAATCTGCGTTGGCTAAACACCAACAGATTTATTTGGACAGACGGCCTTCAGGTGCTGTTTGTCTTCCAAAGAGCTGGTAAGACGACATATTATTACCTTCTTTATCATGCCATACGAATGTATTTATTTTAATGCCTACTGCTGCCTCCAGAGCTTCTGTTGTGTTTATCAAAATCTGTCTTCTGTCAGAAAAGGGAGTTGGTCATGCCATAATACCTTGAATTGGTGCAGAAAACTTTCTGAGCATATGAATGGATGAATGAGATTCGGATATTCTGCACAAGTTTGTAAATGAATATTTTGATGTAGTTTTGCTGTTGTTAAACACAGTCCCCAGTCAATAAATAAATCAGTATGTTCGCCATTTATGAATGGTCATTTGTGAGTTAAGCATTCCTTTAAACTTAAAATTTAAAATCTACAAGCCTTGATTGCTTCTCCTGTTTCATTTAAAGTTTGAATGAAACAAGAGAAGCAATCAAGGCAGTACTATGTCTACAAATGATCTTTTATATTTGGGAATGAAGAGTGCAAGTGAGAAATAAATTATCGGAATACATCAGAGCTTTGTGGCTTCTCTCAGATGAATATGAGACGTAAAAGATAACATACGGACAATTTCTGCCTCAGAGCAGAAATATATACAAGAGATTAAATGCTGATTGTCAGTACAAAGACTAAACATTAGTCTTATTTGAAGGGCTAAATAACCTGTACCATAATTTCCCTCTTTACCTTTTACCCACAGGTTGCTGTGTGTATAAGTATGCCTATGTGCATTGAGCTGTTCTTTTGTCACCTGGTTTCAGACCTCTGAACCACTGTGCACATCTCTAATTTGACTGATGGTTCAAACAGAACAAAATGACATTTCAATTTTAGTTTTCATTCTCTGAAGCGACAGAAAGCTCATAGTTCTCATTGTTTGTTTTTTTGTCTGAGTGTGTTAGTCTTTGTTCTTCTCTGGCTCCAGGCAGTGATCTCACAGCACCATGTGGGTGTGATTTTCATACACATATAAGCTCATAAGTGGATAAAAGGATTTATTGTCTTGTTATTGTTCTTCTCTGCAGGTGATCCCATATTAAGTATGAGAACGGACTGGAGCCATATTTGTCTCTCTGTTTTGTCTGGTACTTAAGACCCACCCAGACGCTTACTCAGTGTGTGATTCAGTGTTGCATCACCTGTTCACAAATTCTCTTTCATGCTGAACCTTCCTTAAGACACTGTAAACTCTGCTGGGCTGGGTTGTTAATGCTGGCGGGGATTTCCAATTTCTTTGTCGCCGTACAATCACAAATTATTTCTCAAGTACTTGTAATTATTGTGCAAAGTCATAACACAGGAGCCACCCACCTGAAGCGGCTGATTAATCATCCAAACTGAGAATAAAACTGTCCACAGTATGAACAGTAGTTACATGAGCCTCAAAACCAGACACAACTCAGCCCTGAGCAGAGTGACTGTCCTCTACTGACCAATCAGACTGCGGTGTCCACAGCTCCACCTTTTAGTACCAGATCTGTGTGCTAGGTACCCCAACAGAGGGGGGACCAAAAATGAGGACGGTACAGAACGGTTAAATTCTCTCAGAAAGAGACTTACACACAATAACAAACAGACCAGATCAGTGAAAGATGAGGAAAAATGTTTGATGTCTCTAGAGTAGAGTCCTATAATGTTGTCAGACACTCAGAATAATAATCTGAGCCCTTAAGTGGCAAAAAAACAACAACACAGAACAATTAAACCGTCTTATTAGAGATTCAACAGAAAGTACAAACCCCAAACTACAAACTGGTTCATCATTGAGTGTTTCAGATGTGTTGTGCAGCTGCCTGTTTACTGAAAGCACTGCCCTCCATTAGTTCAAAGAATTTGTGGGATGGGTGGAATTTTTTTATGATAAAAATGAGCTCAGGACAGAAAATATTTCTGAAGGCAGATATGTCAGCAGCACCTTGAGCCATCAGTACTTATCAACAGATCTTTCAAACCCCTTAGTCATTTTTTTGGTTACAGGACCATGACGTGGTAAAACAAGTGCATGTTCTGTATGTTGTGGTGCTTTTTTTTTTATGATAAAACCTCCTCACGAATTTTTCTGTTCACAGCCTCTGTGTTGTACTACTACTTGTACAAGAGGACCTCGGAGTATCTAGGCGACCCTCGCCTCTATGAGGATTCACCGTGGCTGCGAGAACTCTTTGCTCGGGTCAGACAGTGATCCCACTGCGACAGAGCATGAAGCCACTGAGGCCAGAACACGTGTAAAGATTGCACAAGAAAGAAATTGTCCACTTATGTTACACTGACGTATGCATATAAAAATCCATACAATGGATAAATAATTTAATGCAACTTATTTGAAAGGTTTCTGAGATGTATAACAATAACAATTACATTTGAGAAACATTCATCTTCAAATGCAAAATAAGACATACTTTCAGATCTAAAATGCATTTCTTGCAACACAAGAACTACCAAATCTGTCTGAGAGGAATCGTAGCCAATAAATTTAATCCACAGAACATTTCCTTCCAATGCAGGAGGGACTGTGCCAAAATCTGGTAAGTCGTTTTAGAACAACGACGTCTCATCAGGCTAGTTTTGCTGTTCAGAATTTAAAATGACGTGAAAAGTGAGATAATGATTCAAAATACCAGTCACCACATGCCCTATTTCTTTTTCTTTTTTGTTAATGCTATTGCAGTTGTTTTATACACATTTGACACCTTTTGTGTTGCTTTGAATTCTTGTTTGTTATGTTGATATTGAACAGGGTTTAACTTTATCATGGAACTTGAACAGTTACTGAACTCCACTGTCTGTAACATCTGACCCATCATGTGGATCTAAGCTGGCTGTGTTTCATTTTCAAAAGTGTTAAATGCTTAAAATACAATAAAATACGATAAACAATAAAAAATTTGAAATGGTGGTCATTTAAGGGCCGTACACATGCCACGATTTTTGCACCTTCAGATTACTGTTGTTAATGTAGACACGTGGCAGGCAGAGTGACGCCGTCCAATTACAGTTGACGGATATCTTTCCCTTCTTCCGTTAATTTCAGTCTGTGGTAAATATGGAGGAGAAGTTGATCATTTTAGTGCATGGCTGCCCCACAGACAACAGGCCCACACACAGTCCTGGAAGAAGATCAGCTCTGCACTCAGGATTTCAGGTAAGCAGGCCATGATACCGTGCTTGTTAATGTTGCTTAGCAACGTCAGGCGCAACCTGCCGTCGTGCTCTTGACAGCTGGCACAGAAAAGTCAAAAGAGTAGTGCCCTGCGCCTGACTTCACGTTTAAAGATGCAGCATGTGTACGGCCCCTTCAGACACTGCTGTATGTGTGTGTTTGTATGACATGTACTTGGTCATCTGATTCATGAGCTTGTTCCAAAGCAGGACTCCAGATGGCTGAAACGCAGCTGATCCTTCAGGTCATTGAACTCTTTGAGGAGTGACTCTTTCTGCAGCTTGAACTGGACACCAGGAAGAGACAAAAGTGTTTTATATTAGAGTTTCTTTATGTGAAATGAAAACAGAGATATGACTTTGAAAAAGGTCTCAGAGGACAGGGACAGATTTAGTCAAATTAAAGGGGAACTACCCCCATTTTCAAAATTATACACGTTATTCCTGTGGTCTAGGACAGCCAATTTTTTTTCGGAAACAGGAACAACTCTCTCCCAAATCCTGTGAGTGCTAAAACTTAAATTCGTTCTGGCCCACCAGCCGTATGTTTGACACCCCTGATCAATCCCCTTGTCCTCTGGATGAGAAACTCAGCCTATATGCATAATCTCAACTTCCCCACTTAAGTAATGTGGATATAATACATATGAAAGGTACAAATGTAACATATCTGCAGGTTCTTCTGGTAACTGGGCTGCTAGAATTTTGTCTTTGTATGACAACAAAACAAAAGAAACTAGGAAATCTTCATAAAAGTATTTTTTCTTTACTTAAAATAAATATCAAGTGCAGCAGTAACAATTCCTGTATTCTGACTCAAGGAAAGATAAAAAAATGTTTTTGCTGTGTTTTATGTTTAATATAAAAACATTTCTAAAAATAGATTTTGGAGCATGAGCAATAATTAACAATAAATTTATAACTGATCCCAGCCGTACTTTAAATGATTGATAAAAACATTGAACTAACTTACATGTGTTGCATATTTATAAAACTGCTCTGCCTCCTCTCGTCTGCCATTCTGAAAACAAAAGGTTCATTTCATGGTTAGTTCAGGTCCCTGCAGCCTGTCTTGAAAAATGAATTTGCAAACAGTGAAAAAGTGAATCTCTGCTGAAATGTGTCCCAGTTCTGAGGCTGCATTCCTGAGGGCACATAGGTCACAAAGGTGTGTCCTTCGTTGGACCTGTGTGTTTAGCTAGACTTGGTTTTCCTCCTCTAATGCAGTCAAATCTCACTGAACAATATGACAAGGTCATGCGATCAATAAGCAAAGGACCGTGGGATACCAGGATGAAGTGTCGACCTATTGTGTTATATTCTGTCCTGAAGTATAGACTTCAGGGGAAGCAAAGCTCAAACTGGGACATGTCTAGTGTTTTCAAAGAGTTATCATCACTCACCCTGAGGCAGATCAGAGACAGGTAAGCCCACACCTCTGCGTTCTGGTTGTTCAAATGATTGGCCTCAGTCAAAGCCTCCTCAGCTACACGCAGCTCCTCCAGCTACACAGACACACACAACCACAAGCAGGCTCACTTCAAAACAACTCCACAGCTGTCCAAACCATTTTTATAAACTTTATTTACAATTCTACAGTAACGTGACCTTCACCTCCGACCTCAGAGATCACAGTTCTTTTCCATCCATAAGTTAATCACTTCACTTTTCACAGTCAGCTTTGGTTTTGTATTTAGTGTTTAAGATGCTATCTGAAATCACAGAGCCCAGCAGCTTTGGGGTGATGAATAACCCCAATGTTAACTGCTTTTAACTCCTGGATGTCACAAGGCTTATCATAAGAATAAGACTCCTTTGGAGCCTTTCAAAATCAGAATTAAATCAGATTTAAATATATGTTCAGGTTTCTATCATTTTTCTGGAGGGGGAGATGGATTTTACCCGGTAACAGGCGGCACCCAGGCCCAGCCAGGTCAGGCAGGATGGAGACTGCTCACAGGCCTGCAGATAGGTAACTTTGGCTTCCTTAAACTGGAAGTTAAAACAAAAGTAAGAGATTAGTTACACTGTGGTTCGTTGCTTCATACAAGATGTTTGAGACGTGCTTTAGTGTAAATTCAGTAATAACTGATTTCTGCCTGGTTACTATGTAGAAACTTGACCCATAATCCCATTGTTCCTCATGACTTTATTATTTTAAAAAACATCCTAAGACTGGAATGCTTTATTACAATATTTCAGTTCCTAGTTCTTCCTGGAAATGCACCAGGTTGATTCATCAGCAGATACAGCACACATCGATAAACTGTCCGACTGATCAGACAGCAGTGAAGCTTGTCTCAATATCCGACCTTCCCCTGCTGGAGGTAGATGGATCCCAAGCGGAGGCGGACAAGATGAGAGTCTGATGGTTGCTGCAGAAGGATCAGGCTCCACTCGTAGCTCTCCTGGGCATCACTGAGAGCCCCCCGCAGGTAGTGACAGTGACCATTCAGAGCCCAGGCATCTGCATCCTGCTCACAAGGTGGACAACACTTCTCAGGTCAGAGTTCAGAAGAGATGCAAGTGAGAAACTGAGGTGAAAGATGTTCATAAATCCAAAACTAAACATAAATATTTTCTGCAGTTTAAATGTTATAAATTACAGACTGTGGACAGCTCAGACTAGCAGAGCAGTACAGAAGCAGTGAACCATACTGTCTGTCACATTCTCCACTCAGTCCTTACTCAGCGCTACAGCCAATGGTCAGTGTGAGTACCTGGTTACTGTGAAACAGCGCCTCCCTCAGGCTGGCGGTAGCACTGCAGTAGTCAGCTCTAAGCAGCTGCAACTGGGCCAGATGAAGAAGATAGGAGACACTGCGACCACCATCTGAACACAGCAGCTCCAGGGACAGAGCATGCTCCGCCATCTGACAACAAGGCAGAGACTGCTGATAATTTTTGTTGAAACTTTCCCAACTGACAATTGAAGTTAGTGTGTTTTGAGTTCCTAAGAAAAGACTTCCACAATACACGACTTTTCCACAGCCAACTGTCAGTTCACAGACGTTGGCGCATCAATTATGGACATAAAAAACGTTTGCCTCATAACATACAAAAGCCAGGGTCACAAAATAACACTGCATTTGTACTATACAATGTAGGTTAGTTTGATTCATATTTGACCTGTGTGAGTCCAGCTGGCTGCTCAGATGGCCAAACCACCAGACACTCTGTGTTTTTACCTGCAGTGCAACGTTCTGCAGCAGGAATTGAACCGTCTCTGCGAAAATGGTGGAGGAGAGTTTAAATGTAGCTGATCTGGAGCGAACACTTGGCACTGGGGGCTCTCTTTGCATCTCTGAGTCCTGGGCTCCACACTCTGGGTCTGAGAGACAATGGCGTTAACATTGTTAGGCAGCACTGGCTGCTCTGGGAAAACATACTCAAAGCCACAGGTCTTCAGATTGAAGTGCAGTGAGAGTGTATGATAGACAGGGGAGATGAGACAAGTCTTATTTTTTGGTGATTGTTGCCAGAGTGCATCTAAACAGTGTATAAGTAGGTATTACCTACAGACTATGTTGTATATGCCTTTTTTTATCTGGATTTTAGGTTTTTTGTCCTTATAGAAATGGACAAACAAAAATACTATCAGTTTGAAAAATGTTTTGGATGTGACTGTTAACAGATCTCAGTGTGCTTCATCATTTACCTGATGTATTAAAGATATGAGCAGAGTTTCAATATTACAGATTCATTAGAACGTAGGAGAACTGGAACCAGAAACACTTCAGGTACAAGACAAACCCCAAAATACCCTTTCTCAGTCACCACAGGCACAGACATAACACCAGAGTCGGCTCTAGCAATTCAGCTTTTCTCTCCATGGATGGCATTAAGAGAAAACTAACACATCACTGCAGTCAGATGAAGACACAGTTTACTTCAGCTCACCTTGTTTAACAGTGGGAGACTGACGTGTTGCCGTGGCCATCTCTTCCTTCTCTTGCTGCTCTTTCTCCTTCTTATTTTTCTCCTCCTTGCCACTCTCCCTCTTCATCTTCTCCTCCTTCCCCTGTGTTTGCTTCTTTGCTTCCTTTGCCCTCAGCTGCCTTCTGGCCTCCAGGAAAGCCCTCTCAGCCAGGATGGATTCGCTCTGGCTCTCATGGAGCAAACCTGGACAGCAGACTCAGAGACATGAAATGAAACTATACAATTCCAAGCATGCATCTCTTCTGTTTACTGCTTTGGGTTATTTTGGGTCAGGTGGTATGAATATTTTTCAAACAAAGTTTCTTAGTGTTTAAACATGTGCTGATTTCTTTGGTTCTTCGATATTTACCATAATTGTGTATTTCTGAGGTATTTTCTTTCGATTTTCCTCTTTTATCTTCACAAAAAGCCTCTGAAACAGCATTTAAAAAAAACAAAACTCTGTACTGAAACCTGACTTATAAATTTAAAGTTACCAGCTTGTAAAAGTCGCCAGAAGACAATGCTGGCATTGTATGCATGTTTTCTGAAATCCATGAACACGTTACATTTGCATGTTTCATACCTATCATATCAATCCTTCTAAAGTGATGTAGTATATGAGTTGACAGCGTAATCGGGAGGAGGATGAGGGCATGGTGTATGGTGTGACACCTAGGCCACACACCTGCAAAGCTGCAGTCCACTCTTCAACACCAGCAAACAACAAAACCGGTTGTTATTGTGACCCGATTTGCCAACGGAGATAGTGCCATGAAGAGTGTTTTTTTTTTTAATGAGACATCACATTTGTCTTCTAGGATTGGGCCCCCAAACCAGGTATTTTAAGCCTTAACTTAATCTTTTCCTAACCATAACTAAGTGTTTTTATGCCTAAACCTATAAACACATTAACCACAGCTTTGTTGAAATGTATAGAAAAGTAAAGTTTCAACATATCTCCTATCTGTTGAGGGATAGACATCATTGACTGGCTGTTATTGACAAAAGAGTGTCAGTATTAGCAGTCTTATGTGTTGTGTTGGCAGCAGTGAATAGAAATACAAACTTATCTCACCCAGCAGTGTCCAGGCCACCACACTGGCTGGGGCTAAGCTGATGGCTCTCTCCAGGAAGGTCTGGGCCTCCTTGTGTTGCTCAAACATGGCCGCCAACACCCCACACATCATCAGGCTAAACAAGTGGATACAGACACTCAAGGTTAACTTCCCGGTTCATGTGTTTTTGTTGCTGACATCAGATTAATTGACTGAAATTGTACAGTTTTGGGTTAATGTTCATATGGTTATTATCAAAATTCTGGGCTATGACAAACCTAGATCATGCATGGTATTGTACTTTGCAATGTAACAGGGGGAATTGTGTCGAGAAGATGGTACAAAGCAGAACCACCAACACAAGATGAATGGCTGAAAATTGTGAACAAAATATTTGATATAGAATTGTTAACTCATAGGATAAGAGCTCAAGAGGAGCAATGTCAAGAGGAATGGGAGACATAGGTAATGTTTACATGTCAACGACAAGAGACTGAAGGTATGATTAGGCTTTGTGAGACAATCGTTTCCATCCCACGCCACTGACATGTTGCTGTCTCGCAGTCGCAGACACTTCTGGTACCGTTTCATCTCATATGATACGAAGCAGCCTACTTCATTCATGGTTCTGATGATGTCGCTCATAATTAACACCCCTGCCTCATTCACATGAACGCGCTCATGGCTGGATAGGAAAACTCACGAGTTGACTGAACTGGATGATAACCAGCTTTGTAGTATTGGTTATCCAGATGGCCAATGTGACGGGTTAGTCAAACCAGGTAATGAGCCGATATCCTGGGTAAGTTGAACTGGCTTCGTAGTACAGGTCTCTGTTTCTCCTCTCTTGAAAACCAATAATTTGCTCTTAGTTTAATATTCTACAGATATTTTAAGCATTTCTAACCTGGGTAGGTGTGCCTGCTGGACAGACACAGCGTCACGGAAACACTCATGAGCCTTCGTGTAGTCTCCAGTTCGCATGTAGAGGCCTCCCCACTCAAACTTGTGGGAGGGCTCATTGGGGTGCCTCACCACCAGCTGCATGAAAACAAATTCACAATGAAAAATTTAACCAGCCGGCGTCATTGTCTGCATAAAGATCATTAATCACTGCTGTAACATGATTTGTAGCCACCTGATACAATAAACACTGATATGCTCTGAGAATAACAGAACAACAGAGGCACAGATGAAGAAGAAGTACATCAAGATGTCTTTATGTCAACAAATCAATAACTGATGACTAAATCAGTTTTAGGCATGCATTTTGATTTATAGGTCTGAAAAGAGTGGATAAACAGAAATCAACCCTTCTCTGTTCTTTTCCTCATTTATTTTGGGTGAAGAGCAGAAGCATGGTGACGCACCTCTTGGTAGTACTGAACAGCCTGCTGATAATCCCCAGTAAGCTGAGCCTCTCTGGCAAAATTTCGGAGCTGAGAAGAACTCAACTGGATCTCGTCTGCGGAGTCATCGTCAACGTCATCTGAATAAACCTGGTGATGATAAAAATTAACATAAATACAGAATATATCACACATGCTAAGTATGTGTGTGTGTTACCTTGTTGAGAGCTAAGCGCATCTCGTCCACCAGGTAGACATAGAGCTTGCTGATAAACGCCCTATGCTCCTGAGGGTCAGTGAATGGCTCTGTCCGCTGCATCTTGTCACGTACGATCCCCGCCACTGCATGCTACACACCAGGAACACACATATTTATGCAGTCAAATAACGACAGAAGAGCCACCACCAGTACAAAAAACACCTAACAGGTTACAGATCACAGAGTGTATAAAACAATGGATTTAGCTACTGTGATGTCACCCATCGGTTTGTGGACTCCTGTTATGAAGCCTGAAGTTTGACATTTTGACCATCGCCATCTTGGAGCCACTGTTTTCTGTCTTTGAGTTAGCTGCTAACTGCTAGTAGCTACTTTAAAAATCTCCTGGAGGTGGGTCACACGCATAACACGTCGTCAAAACAACACACCTTCCCCGTCCATAGACCCATCCTGCTGACTGTCCCTTTTACACAGACGTCATTTTGGTGCTGTTACTTCCTCTGTCCCTCTTCATACAGAACCATGAGGTAGAAGAGACAGTGTAAAAGGGGCTATAGACTCAGTTTTTGGAAATTCCATATTGGCCTTATTTTTCGGCCCCGGAGGTTGTCACTCGCTGCAGATCTACTCCAAAAAACTCCTTCAGTGTTCCTGCAAGTTTTATCCATCCACCAGGGATGCGTGCAGTTGTTCTGACCTTTATCTGTTCCTTGAAGGTGAAGTATTTCCCAGAGACATTAAGCGCTCCCATTAGCTCAGTCTTCATCTGCTCCCGGCTGCAGTCTTCAGACGCCTTGGCTCCTGCTCCAAACAATTCCTTATATTGGTCTGAAATTAGGGCCACCGTGTTGCCTATCTGCCTGTGGTATTCCAGCACCGCCTGAAGGAGAGAATTCAGCAAGTGAGCAACAATCCACTGATGTGTGTTGTGTGTGTGTATCTGTGTGTCTGTTTATGTATATATATATATCTGTTTTACACTTTCTGCTCTGCTAGGACCCGCTGGATGTGGACGCCTGGGAGGGATCAGTGCCTTCACCCTGCAGGAAATAGAGACCCATCTCAGCACATTCACACTCATTTGTGCTCCACAGTCAGTCAGAAAACCGAGGGGCAATGACCAAATGTCCCCAATCTAGAGAGACAGTGAAATCAATACACCCAGGTACAACTTAGTGCTCACAGACACTTAGAGGATTTATATACCACATAACAGGCCCACACAGAATCAGCACCTGCAGTTGTGCTGTCACTACCCTGGTATTTCTAACGTCAACACAATAACCGGAAAAAGAGCGATTTTTGAAAATGAGGGCAGACAAATTAAACTATAACAAGGCTGTAACATGACAACTACTACTTTTCATTTCCTGATAAGTAGCAGAGAACAGCAGAATGAACGTCCACAGATTTTCCACAAATAAAAAAGACAATTAGCATATCTTAAATGAATATTATCTTTCACATTACAAGCAAAAAAACATTCCACTAAATTCTGCAGGTTTTCGTTCTGGATCACCACTGAAAACTGTTTAAAAAATTATGGAGATTCTGTCTGGGTCTGCACGTTACCTTCTGGCCAGCTCCTCTGGAGATGTTTTGGGTATCAGCGGTTTCTCCAAGGCTATCTCAATGATAATATAGGTTCTGGCCTCCACATACGTCTGCCATTAACAGGAATGAGGGGTTAATATGCTGAAGGCTTTACAAACAACAAGCATGTAAACTGGATATAGGTTTACAGTAGGATGTATAGTAGCAGTTCAAGCTTATCAAATCAAATAAAATAAATTTTATCAATGCAGCATGTTTAAAAACAACCGCAGTCGACCAAAATTGAAGTTAAAATTGAAATAACAATAACAACAATAAATGGCAGTAGAAATTAGAAAGTAACATCAACCAAATAAAACTGGAAATCTTGGTTACGTACATAAAAAGTTACAAAATACTAAAATATTAAAACCACTAAGAGCAACCAAAGGCCATTGAAAACATGTAGGCCTATGTCTTAAGTGTCAGTGGAGCGAGAACATTTGATTACAAGTGTGAGGCTATTCCTGAGTTCTGGAGCAGCCACCGTAAAAGCACGATCTCCTTTACCAACTAGGTTCGATAGTGGGACAGTTAAAATGTTGCTGCTGCGCTCACTGTGTCTGTATTAAACTGTAACTACAACCATAGCTTCCAGTAAATGAGGCCTACTGTGTTTGTGATTGCAGAGTTGTGTTGCTGTGTTGTGGAAGCTTACATTTTGCTCCGTACTGAGGTGCGGCTCAGTTTCAGCCAGGGCATCGGCCACGCTGTCGGCTACAGACAGCCTGCTCTGACTGCCAGGTTGCTGTCATAATGAAAACAGCGTACAATTGACTCTAATCCTCATATTCACAACAGATACAAAATGTAGAGACTTTAGAAGTATAGAATCAACTGCTGGTTTTGCTCGTTAGAAAGGTTTCAAAGCCTTTCAAGGACTTGTTTTTGTCTTATATGATTTTCCAAGCCCTTGGAAGTGATCTTAATTAAACTTTGATGTAAAAATGAATCTCAGCTGACCATCACAACCTTGCTGACCTTTTTGGCTGCCTCCTTGGATTCCTTCGTTCCCCTTCCATCCAAGTTCTTCCCTGCCTTCCCCTTGTGAGAGTCTGTAGCTGAGCCAGCACGAACTTTGACCTGTTTGGCTGCAGTTTTGGCCTGCTCCTTTAACACACTGACACTCCGCTTGGCCTTTAAGTACATGATCAGAGACAAACTCACTTTAATAGAGGCTTTACAGTGCATACCCCATGGGAACGGTGTTAGTATTATTCAGTAAATTATATTAAGTCAAGTCTTTATTTAATGTATGTCTAACACATGACACAGCAGGATTGTGCAGTAGTGATGCGTGGGTCGGGCGGTTTGGGTAAGCTTGTTATAAAATATCACAGGTTTCAGGAGGGTCATAAAGTGACAAAGCAGCATTCTGAGTGAATTATTATAAACCTTGTGCAATAATCTAACTTCCACCTCCTCTTCCCCTCTCTCTGTCACTCTCACACAACAAGCAGCTTCATCATCAGCGCTGCTGTGCTCAGGCTTCCAGTTATCTGGCTTTTGACCAGGAAAATCTGTTTAAGTCAAGACATATTTAAATGTTTCCGGTCATATGTTGGCCTAATACCGTATCCTAACAGCAAGTGTCTCTCTCTGTCCACACTGGCTCTGGTTAAGAAAGCTAGAAAGTGTTAATGGAATTCTATTTGAACAGATCATTTCTACTAGACATTATATGATGAATACATGAACAAAAATTAAAGCAAATAAGTTATATGTGTGTATCTGTGTGACCTTGTTCAGTAACTCAGCCTCAGAGAAGGGCTGAATGCTGTATGCTCCTCGGATGCGGCTGACTCCAGGATACAGCAGCCGACCCATGTCCACAAACGCCACGCCATGGAAGGGGATCTCTGGGTTCTTGTCAGCGGGCTACACACACACACACACACACACACACACACAAACACACACAGTTTGACTGGACGAATTTGCTTATCTGTCACTGAACTTTGCTTAAGCCTTTAAAACAGGAAACATGGTATATGCCCTCAAAATGTTTCATTTCAACTATCCACTAGAGACCCTATTAGCGCATCACACATCAACATCAGCTTTGATTAAACTAAAATGCAGTTTTGCCTGAAATGAGTGTGCATGTTGTCCTTCATTTCTTACATTTGGTTCAGACTAAAGGGCTAATGCCGAAGGGTCAATACATCATAATATAGCCCCCGTTTCCAGCAGGCAGTACAGTACGGCACTGTGAAAAGTTGTGGATGGTACCAATGGAACCGTTCCATACCGTCCCCACTTTTGGTCCCCCCTCTGTTGGGGTACCTAGCACACAGATCTGGTACTAAAAGGTGGAGCTGTGAACACTGCAGTCTGATTGGTCAATAGAGTACAGTCACTCTGCTCAGGGCTGAGTTGTGTCTGGTTTTGAGGCTCATGTAACCACTGTTCATACTGTGGAGAGTTTTATTACTGTAACTATAAAATGAAAGGATGTTTTGCTGCCTCTCACAGTAGCTGTAGTAAAAAATAACTTAATTCACTGGGCCGACTGTCGATGATTTTTTAGGTGGACCGTTAACTTGTAATGTTACTCAATGCATGAGTTGACGACTTGAATCCATCAGCACACCTTAAATTTCACTGTGACAACTTTGACGATTGCTTAAGTTTCTATATGACAGACACTTTTAGTAATGAGTGGATCGTCATCCATATATTCTGCATATATTCTAATCCTTACTCAGAGAAAAAAAAAAAAACGTCGCAGAGCAGCGTTCCTGTGGACTATGTCAACACTAAACCCCTGAGCTTGCCTGAGAAGGACTAAATGCACAAAGCCGCTATTTTTAAATATCCCATGGAGAGAGACTCTCACTGCACCCTGTTCTGTTTTGTTCTGAAAATGTCGGCGTGCAGCCTTGTTCTGTGAACAAAAGACAGGGTGCAGACTTCCATCTGTGTCACTTGTAATAAGGAAATACAGTAAGCGTTGGATGGAGCAGTGAGTGACAACAACCCCGCTCACATTGTTTGCGGTGGAAACGCTAGGGTCTAGGTACCATGTCTGAAGGGCTACTTTTGGTTCCAAAGGTACTGAAAGTGTTTGGTGGACACGGGGCATATTTCTGATCCTATTCTTTGATAACAAAGTCGGCTCACCGGCTTGGTTTCTGCTGCCTTAGTGAGCACAGCCGACGACCTCATTATCTCCACTGGCCACAGTCTGCTCTCAGTGATCTTCTGCCGCAGCCTGAAATTGCAGTCAACACTGATAGACATATTTTCACATCTTTTTCTGCATCTGTATCTGTATCTCTCTTTCTGCAATCTCTACTTGGTATTTACCCATCCAATGCCTTAGTTCACATCATACACATTCTGATGTTGACCTAATATATTATTTTCTCTTTTTTGGTTTTGCTACAATATTTCCCAAGCAGTTTTCTTCATAGGGATTCGACATTTATTCAAAGCATTAAACCTGTTAACTTGTTTACTTTGCATGGCCCTGAATTATTTCTCAATGATTTCCTGATCTTTTGGCCTGAAATTTATTGAATGAGGGCACCAAGTTTTCAAATACACTCTGTTATAATCCTGAAATTTATTTTGTAAAAAAAAAATACAGACACAGTGACAAGAAACATAAGACTGTCCCTTTTGGCCTACAGGTAGCATGATGGTCAGACAGGAGGAGGAGTGAGCTGTGCATGTAGCTGACCTGGTAGTTCCTCCTGCATCCAGGAAGCAGCGCATCTCTGTGTCCCAGCTCACCCTATGCTTTGTGATCTCTGCTTCAGTACGAAACTTCCGGTCCTGTAATAACAATGTCAAAATTCATACGTTATTTTTATGATTGAAGACTGACCAATAATTTTAATTTAAGTAAACATGAACCATTCTCTACCAAATCCAAAAACTAGAGCGCTAAAACATTCTGTGGGTCCACAATATCAGGCTCCCATTCACTGCCTATGAAGCAGCTTCAGACTTTATGCAAGGGGTTTATAGGAGTTGTAAGCACTTTCCTTTATCAATTATTGGTAAAATTAACGATTGATTAATTGCTTCATTTTGATTTTTAAAGAAACGTGAAAACTTTGCTTCTACATTTTTTACTTAATCAGAGCTCACAACAACATTTTACATATACTCTGACAGCACTTTATAGCCTATCAATTGATCAATCAAATTTTACTTGTTTGATCAAATTCTAAACAAACGATCAATCGATTAATTATCATCACCCCTACTGTAGACTTGGGTTTTGGACTCTGGTTTCTGTCTTTGAGAGAGAGGAGAACATGTTCACGATTATTGATTGAACTTTCCTCGGCCATGGATACAGTATACTGGAAATCTTAATTTATGTGGTGTTCCCCTTTAAATCTGGTCATGTCTATCAAATGAAAGCCATTTATATGACATCTATCAGTGCACCCAGGCATTTCACAGCAAGTGCAGGCCACAGCTGCAGTTACCTCTAAGCCAGTCAGCTCGCCATCCTCCTGTTCGATGGGCTCTGCCTGAAAAGAAGTATCAGGTAGGAAGTGGTTCCCTGTGACCAGCAGGGCCTGATGGGGCCTCTTCCTCTGTCGGCCCTTTTTCTCCCTCTGCCCCCCCGCCTTCAGGTGCCCCTCACAGAACACCAGCACCTGATCTTTCTGGGGGTCAGAGGAATCATACAGCCACACTGTTAAAATCCTTCACACTGGTTAAATCCAGATTTGAAGTTAGTCTGAATAGGGTAGCATGTTTTTTTTTCCATGTTTCATTTTGATTTAAAGGTCCAGTGTGTAGGATTTAGGGGGATATATTGGCAGAAATGGAATATAATACAGTAGGTATGTTTTCACTAGTCTACAATCACCTGAAAAAATAAATGGTTGTGTTTCCAAATGACCCATTTATATGTACATAAATTATGTAGTTTAAATAAGCAACATAAAATGCACAGAGTAACACTCACCTCTGCACTAAGTGGGACCTCCAGGGCAGCAGTGTATGAGCAGGGAGTAGTGGCAGGGCCAGATTGCAGAACCCATGACTCAGGGATGGAGTAGGCTGTCTCCATGGTTACCTTCAGCAGATTGGAGGCTGAAAGTTTAGCCTCAGACAGTATTGGCTCCGACACACTGACACACACATCCAGTGTCGACCTCTAAAGGGGTAAAATCGTGAAGCACATTCATGTTTTATTTATAAACTTTTACATCATAGTATTAGTGAGTTAATGGCTGTGATGTGTCTCAGTTTTCCTTCCTGAGGTTCAAAGTGCTGGTTGCCAAACACTGGTTGGGAATTTTCTTATTTGGCCTAAAAACTGGCTGTGGGATTACCTTCCTCTTCCACTTGAAAATGCCTTGGGCTGCCAACTGCTCCTGTCTGGCCTCAACTCCTTCCTTCAAATTCTGGATGAATTATACCAAAATGTCTACAGATTGACAAATATCTATTGTATCACTCTAAATATTGTCATAAACCATATTTTCACCTTTGTATCAGACCGGCCTCTCTGCATGACAAGGCTACAAATAAGATAATACTGCAGAGTCTGCCTCAGTTGATACTGTGCTTCTGTTGTACTCAGTGCTCCAAACTTATTAACAAATGTACATTTAATCAAATTACCAAAAAAACCCCAAAAAACCCAAACAACTGACACAATGAGAGTTTGGGGTTTTTGGGGCCTTTGGGGGATCAAGGCCACCGGGGCAGATGCCCAGTTAAGCTGAAAACACACCGGTGCCTCATGTGAAGCACGTCAGGTGCCACCCCAATACACACTGGACACATCGTGCTGCAGCACATCAACAGATGAAAAAACAAAGTTATTACTACTTTTATTGGAAGATCTGTACGTCCTCCACCTCTGCATTAGCTTAAAGTTATTGTGGGTCGTTTAGCTCAGAATATTTCTCAACCTTAACAATGGGTCTCTCCTCATCCATTGTTTGTCACACACGAGACACAACAACAGCTACAGAGTTCGAGCTGCTGTGGGAGCTGGTATGTACAAGCAGAGAGCGAGTGGGGGAAAAATGCATTTAATTCCAGGGGCAACGAGGCTGGAAATAGGACAGTGGCATGAAGTGCTGCAGGATGGTGCTTCCAGGAGTACCAACACGTGTCTAGCCGCCGCCGGTGTGGGTTCTTCATTGAAAATAATGGAGTCTTATTTTTTGATGCACTGTGTTTGCCGCCGGTGTGTTTTGGCCTTTAGTCTGCTTGGTAATCCAGGCTTGATTACAGGTATAGTTAAAATACCTTTCAGGCAAGATACATATAATAAGCATACAAATTTTTAAGGCACAACTTTGCAAAAACAAAAAAAATATTAATCTGGAATAGATGTCTCTGTTATCTAATGTAGCCATGACCCTGCCCCTAACAATAACTGGTCATTAACCATCTGACCTGGCTGCAGAGGTCTGGGGGGGACTCTTTGGCTGAAGAGCTGGTCACTGCATTCAGTGGAACTGAGGATGAGAAGCTGCACTGACCTGAAACGGAAGAGAGAATTACTCCAACAGTCAACATTTTGTCCTGTAAGAAAAGCTCTTTGAAGGCACTCTGATCTGACCTCCACATGCAGAAACTGGCATTCGGTACGTATAGACACAGACATACACCGGTTTGTTTTATTACAGTAACAACACATCACTTCTGACAGGTATAGCTGTACCTTGCAGCAGCGGCAGCAGGTCGATCACAGCCTGGCCCAGCACCGGTGTCTTCGCCTGCACCGGTGTCATCACTGGCACCGATGTCCTCGTCTTCTCAGGCAGGAACTCTCTCACTGTTACTGATCAAAACAACAAAACCAAGAAACAATGCTGTGAAAACTGAGAGCCGTATAGACAATAAACTCCAGGCCCTACTCTGCGTTTGTTTACCAGTGAGAAGATTACTACCAGTGTTATTGCAATAATTATTGGTAACTGTTTCAGTCTAAGCTGCAGTGGACTTGTTGATATGCTCAACTATTTTGGGATTGGTTCAGGGGACTGCTGTGTCAAGGCAGCATATCTGCATAGAATAGGTCTTGCATGGTTGACAAACCTACCAATTATTCTGTCGTCAATGTCGCCATCGGTTGACAACAAAATTGCAGAAAAAATCTGGTGATTTTAAAGGTTGAAGGCTTTTCCCCCACAATTAAGTGAAACATAACAGCAACAATAAATTAAAATAGTTAGCTAATGTGACAATGAACTCACAATAAGGCCACATATTGGGATTTTACTGCAGCTGGAGTTGCATCTACTGGTGGTAAATACTGAGTGACTACACTTAATGTAAGCACTCATTTAAGTTTACGAGGTTTGAATTTAGGGCACAACTGTCAGGTTAATAAAACTAGTAGGACTGCTCAAAATATGAGCGTACAAACTGCTGGCTGGAACAGGTTTTAAAATAACATATATCAGCATTATAAATTCTAAAGCATCAGCATGTGTTAAAGCCTATGCCCATGATGAAGGTGTTTTGTTTGTTTAGGATGTGTGACATTTTCAGTTGCGGTATCATGTGGACATAACCAGCAAAGTGTGGGCGTCAAAGAGATGCTGCTGGTCAACATGCAGAGAGTAACAGCAGCAACAAGAATTGACGAAAGCTGAAAGAAGAAACAGACCGACATCAGTGTCAGATATCAACACACTCAACTTACATATGACGGGTTTATGGGCTATGTCACTGAGAGCCTGATTGTTACTGGGGCAGTGGAAGCTGCAGGTAAAGTCATAGTCAACACACTGCTCCGCAGGGTTGACCTGCTTCTTGTCCGACTCTCCCAGCACATTTCCATCCAATTCAACCTGTAGAAAGCTCTGGAAGCCATCTGCCTTATTTCTTTGCTGAAAAGAAGAGGAAACAGAATATGTAGCATCAGGTGGATACTGTCATGCACACAGATTCTTACCCTAGCTAGTCTTCTAACGTTGTTCTGTTTGCCCAAGACATTTAAATTCCAGTCCAGTTTATATTAAACTACACAATAAAGTTTCAATCATATTGAAGTTAATAAAACCAATCCAGTTTATGTAACATGTGCTTGAGATAATGTCAAAAGCATTTCCCATGAGTGTGCCAAACACTCACAGGACCTGTAGCTGAGCAGAGGAGGCTCTTTGATCAGTTGTCTGGTTTGATCCCAGTGTGACATAAAGTCTGAAAATTGCATGGTGTTTGCTACTAAATGAAAAAAAAAACTGCTTTGAAGAAAAATATGGAGGAAGGTGATCTGGGCTAACATTTTGCAAATTTGAGACTGGTGCTTTACATGTTACAGAGTAAAATCTTGAATGCATCACTTCACATTTACTAAGCTTGCGAATGCTTTTCCCCAAGCTGATGATGACTGTTTTAATAAGATTAATGCTAAGTTGTAAACAAGGGGAAATGAAACAACTGAAACCCCATTAATGTAACTGTATCTATGTAACAAACTGAAGCCATTCTGGGATGAAATTTACATTGATCTCCATTACAGATCCCCCAAGAGTCATTGTTTGCTTCACTAAGAGTTATCCCTGAAGAAACTGGAAACATTATTACTATTTCTTCATTTATTTATTTCTTATTCCTTTTCCTTCCTTTTTTAATATTTCCCTTTTATCTGTCATTTATGGACAGTGTAACGTTAAGTTGTATTGTCTGACTATTGGTATGTTGGTCTTACTTGGACTGTGCTAATTGTCTTTTAATCAATAAATAATTAGTTAAAAGAAAAAATAAGTCAAGCTCTTCTGCTCAATACTGAACCAGGAGATAAAGGCAACTGAAATCGTGTGGTTGACTAACCAACACAGTCTGTACTCGCCCTCCTGACCGTTGCTTCAGACAGTAGTTTGAACGTTAGTCAGTTATGCTAAGCTAAGTTAGCCGTTGGTTAGCTTACTACGTAGTTTAAGTTAAGCTTAAGCTAAATTAGTTAACGTTAGCTCATGAGCATACGGTGAAGTTCGTCACTTTCCTTACACTTTAAGTAACGTTGGAGGAGCTTACCAGGTTATTAGCGCGGGTGACGGTTATATTTATAATTTTATAATCTGTTTCTGCGGCGTTATCAGGCGTCTCCATTATGTAAAGTTAGATTAACGTTAATGTTTGCTAACTGTCACGAGCCTTGCTTCTATATACGTTGGATACAGTCCCGTTTCCACGGCAACGACACTGCACATGGTGGTGCGTTCACTTACAATTTGAAATACCAGAGGTTTGACACACAGAGCAGCGATAGATGACTTCAACTCTGACGTAATTTACAAAGGGTTTTTCATAAATGAAAAAAAGATTAAAAAAAAAAAACAATAAAAATACACCAGACTCCCCTGAATAGAGTAAAACAACAACAACAACAACAACAACGACAACAAAAAAAAAACATTATACATTATTTTTGCTTCTATTGTTACATTCTTGTTACATTATTTTTGTTTTTGTTTGTTTTTGCTACTTTCATTGTATTAAGGGAAATTAGATACCGAGCTATTAATAGATATTGTAAGAGAGGAAAAATGCCCATTTTCAAAATCTATACATGTCATGTTCAGCGCTGAGTGGCTCATGTTAAGAAATATCAATCAAACTTTCCCAGGCCATGAAAATAACATATTGGAATTCTTAATATAGGTGATGTTTCTCTTTAGCACTGTTTTTTTTTTATTTACAATTTAGTTTTGTATTTTATTATGTTTTCTTTCTACCATTTGTTTCTAATTTTGTTCTTGTTCAACCTGAGACAGAAGTTATTTGCTGATAAGACTTGAGAGTGTGGCTTGTTTCTTTGTACTTATCAAGTTCTCAATAAAGAAGGGGGAAATCTAGCTGTCTGGCTCTGTAGTAGAGTTGGTGGAGCAGCAGAGGTCACTGCTCTCAAAGCAGACCTTGCTGGAGGTGCAGCAGTTCACAGTAGCCTGTTGTGTCATTCCTAAATAGGGACCAGTGTTTCTCAAAGCTCTGACGCCCTTTTTTCCTCAGTCAGTTTCTTACTATGAGTCATGGGTCTTGCAGTGCATATACAGGCAAACCTTCATCCCAAAATTAGAGCACATTTGGTTATTTCAACTGAGGTGACACAGATATTATTCTTAGGTAAAGGTATCAATACATCAGTGCATAAATAGGCTACTCTGTTACGAGCCAAAGTCCTCCATTCAAAATTTTATTTATGCTTTATGCTACTTATTCTTCTACACCACTACTCTCAGTAGAGTGATGATATGTGTGTTTACTATATACATAAATATATGTTTTTACCCTCATCTCTACCATCATCGTTAGCAATTTCTTCAAATTTAATTCCCATATAATATTCATATAATCCCAGACAGGTCAATCAGCTCCACCTCAGATATTGTAGTGTACAGATTTGGAACACCAGTGTACATGTTGTCAATAGCTCTTTATCCTTTGAACATTTTAAAAGGAAATTATCATTACATTTAATTCATGCTGGCTGATTATTTCTTGACTTGTATATAATATATATAATTATTTTCTCTGCACTCTGTGTGTCTTGGTTTTTATTGGGTTATTTTTCACTGACTGCTCAGAGTGCTTCCTGCTGTCATTTATCTTTTGTTGAATTTTTCTGTATAATGTTAGTTTAGTTATTTGTCTCCCTTTTAGTCTGTTTTTCTCCTTAAATTGAGGGGAGGTATGTTTGTATAAGCCTGTGGCTTCTTGACCTCTCCTGACACATATCTTTCTTTCTTTCTTTTTTTTTTTCCACTATTTGGATTTTATGCATGTCTGTGCAAATAAGATAAAAATAAAATAGGATTAAATAAAACAGAATAAAAATTAATACAGACTGAGATGTTATAAACAAAATATATGAAAAATGTATATGAATATGACACTGTGCTATATATTAAACAGTATATAGAGTCGTTTATTCATAATATGACTTTTGATATAACTCTATTATATTTACTATTCTGTGCAACAAGAACTAAAGTGCATTTTGCTGTTTTGTTACTTTTACCTAAGTAAACTGTGTGAGTACTTCACTGCTGAATGTAGTGGAGTACAGTATTTCTCTCTGAGTAGTAGTGGAGGCGAAGGATAAAGTTGCAAGAAACAGAAACACTAAAAGATAAGAAGTACCACAGTTTCTTTCAAAAACATGGAACGGAGGCAATGAGCAACTTAATGAGAAATGACCGAAATATCAGCATGATACTGTATAAGTGAGAAGTTACCAAAAAGGTGAATGATCACATAAAAGAAAATTAAAACAATGAAAACAGGGAATCATTTTTAAAAGGAGCCAAAATAAAAAAATAATAAGAAATAATAATATTAATATTTAATAATAAATAAAAAATAATAAGAAATAATAATATTAATATTTAATAATAAATTAAATAAAATAATAAAAAATAATAATAACAAACATACAGTGTATATAAATGTATATATATTCTGTTACCTAATTTTAAATGTATAATTATAATAATTATAAATACATAATTATGATAATTCTAAATATAATTTTGCATTTTTCCCTCGCTTTTTTTTTATTTTATTTTTTATTTTTTTTAAATATAATTGTCTAATAATTCTCTCTTTCCGTTTCAGTCTTTAAGTTAATTTTCAGGTAATTTTCTTGTCACTTTTTAGTCATTCCTTGTAATTTGCAGAATTTTGTACAGAAATCAAACTAATTTGCTCAGGTATCAAAGGTTTAAATACTTGTGAAAGGTGACTGAAAGCAGCACAAGCAAAGAGATGTCGCTCCAGGATTCAAAGGGTTAAGTGCAGTAATTTTCCTCTCCACCACTGTGAGACTATAAGGCCTCCGCGACACAAGGGGGCGCTCTCACTCAGAGTCACTACTCCTCCAATGCCGTTACCTCGCGATGCTAAACGGCTCAGCTAACTACTTCCGGAAGTTTTATTATCAATGATTTTGTCACTTGTGTGAGATTAAAACACTACGTTGTTGTTTGTCTTTTGTTGTTGTCAAAAATGTCGTACAACTACGTGGTGACAGCCCAGAAGCCGACGGCAGTCAACGCCTGCATCACAGGTAAACACCCGCTGCTTGTTGTTTTTCTCTTTTAGTTGTGCAGCGGTTGGAGATTTGCCACCTGCGTGCTAGCTGAGCTCCCGCGCTGCAAGTAAAGTGCTCCAGACGGGCCTGTAGCAGCCGCTAGCTCTTGTTTTGCTAAGTCAAATGTTTACCAGCTCGTCTTGGCACACTTGTGTGTATAACGTTACAAGTCATGACACACACGTCTTCGTATCGGGTTATGTCACGTATGTTCAAAGGCACATACGATCCGGTGAAGCTGTCGTTGGCTCTTCTTTTTCACACATTAGCTGCGGTCGTGTCTTGTTTGGTTACCACAGATCTAAATGCGTTTTCTCTTGGTTACAAACATGTCAAATAACCGCACAGCTGCTTCAAAGTGCGTGAAACATGCGGGGAGATGTGCGTTACATGTGACAGATAATCTGCCTCCCTTGAAAACATGACAGGAAGGCTGGTGCTGTCGTTTAATATCACGTATACAGGTCATAAAATACAAGATATGTGAAGATACTGTTGCTGATAACAACACATAGTTGGCGTTATTGAATCTTCTCACATCTCTGCCATGAATCACGCGACGTGAAGCTGAGCACGTCACTGCCCCAGTACTGTTAAACGCATTTAACTCCTATGTAACATCAAGCTAACGACTGTCCTAACTTCCTTTTCCCTTTTAATAATATTCCCTTTAATAGTAATAATATGATTCTAACAAGTTGCATGCTCTCATGACACCATATCTCTGTAAGCCTCCCTCATAGTTCAACACATAATGTCATTGTAGGGATGTGGATTTAAATGTTAAGGGGTCAGATATGGGCAATATACAGATATACAACCTGCAAATCATTTCAAGATTCAGTGTTCAAATGATTTCTTAAATTACTGATCAACTGGAGTGTCAAGAAATGCTGCTGAAGAAATAGGACATGCCCATTAGTCATCAAAACTAAGACTGCACTGCAGCAATATAGCGGTGTCAAGGTATATCAAATCAAATCAGGTATACAACAGTAATGCAGGTAAAACGAAAGTGTTTGCAGTGGGTCGTTCGAATACTAAATTAATAAATACTAATACCATAAAATAGACATCAATAAAATATAATAAAACCCTAACTATCCAGCAATAAATCACAAACTAAAAGTCCAGTATGACACACCAGCAATGACTACTTTCAGGAAGGTGACAATTGGCATTTGGCATTTAAAGTGACCATGTGCAGTGCTGTGCAATATGTATATGGTGCATTGAATTAACTGTTTAGCATCCTAACAGCCTGTGGGAGGAAGCTGTTAAGCAGACTACTGGTCCTAGATTGTGATATATCTAGGTTAATACGTTTTAATTATAGTAATACAATGCTTGTTCTACTAACAGTAAGCCGTCTGTTTTCATTCCTTTCAGGGTCATTCTGTCTGATAATAATATAAATTCTGTAATACCGTGAAACTGCGATATTTTCAGAGACGGTTTTTGTACTGTGAAAATCTCTTATCATTGCAACCTTAATCAAAGTACAAAGAGACGTCTTATTAGTCGCAGTTCTAGTCTGAGTATTATTTTTTTTTCTGAAGATATTTTTGTTAAACTTGTTTTACAAAACAGGAAAAAAAGACACAGCTAAATGCAGACATAACAAATAAACACCGAGTACAGACAGCCCAGTAAAACAAAAGAAACAAGCCACGCTAAAAATTGTTTTATAATAATAAAAACATAAAGAGATTAAAAATGGGAGCCCAGGGAACCTGTATCTATTTAGTGGTACCCAGATATTTAACAAAGGGCTCCCAGATCCAGCAGTATAAAAGGGTTTGTCCTTGAAGGCTGTGAGGAAAGCTTCAAACAAGATAATACTTGATACTGTGCGCAGCCACTGACTTAGAGTGGGAGCTTTATCAGTGATCCACATGACTAGGATACATTTCTGAGCTGAGTGCAACAGAATATGCAAAAGGTTTCTGTGACAAAGACATCTAAATATCTTTTAGAGGCATGGATAAGAGTTATTCCCCAAATATCACCACACTATAAATACAAATATTTGCTCAAGAACATTGGGATTTTTGATGTTGTCAACATTGCTCTTTGCTATGTGTGCACCTTTGTCAGTCGTCATTTCCTCTCTTACTCTCACCTAAACCACAGTGTAAATGACACAATATAAATGCTGACATGTCTACAGGTCACTTCACCTCTGCGGAAGACCTCAACCTGCTCATAGCTAAAAACACACGGTTGGAGATCTATGTGGTCACAGCAGAGGGGCTGCGGCCCGTCAAGGAGGTGGGCATGTATGGAAAGATTGCTGTCATGGAGCTCTTCAGGCCAAAGGTAAGTGTGGAGGATGTGTGCGGGTGGTAGCAATGTGTAAACATTTTTTTAAATTAACTAGTTGGTGGGCTGTTGGGGGAAAAAAAGAGGTCAGTTAGGCCCCGATGACACAGAAAGTGTTTTAGCACCTGGAGACGCCTAGAGGGCATTTCTGTGCTCTACGCACCTGGCGTTTTTGTCTGAGCACTGTGAACTCCTCGAGTTGAAAAAAAACGTCAACTCAGAGCGGAAAGCACCCCACCTCAGCTCTGCTTTTTACCCATTCTCCAATCAGATGATTTGAGAGGCGGGCCTTCTGTGGTGGACACAACAAGAAGTTTACAGTTGGTAAACAATGGAGGAAAAACTGGTGGTAGTGGTTGCTGGATACCCAGAGCTATACAGTCCGATGATAGACAGCAGGTTGTCAAACTGCCCCTAAATCATCCGTAAATATGCCTGGAAACATCCATCATGCAGGAGAAGCTCCTGGACCAACTGGTGGTACTCCCCATGATCCACCATCTTTTTTAGGGTCTCATGTACCCACACAGATCTCTGTTTATCTGCTGACAGATGGCATGGTTTTTTACTACTGGCATTCAATTACAAAAAAAAAAAAAAAGACAGTGCAATGTGCCTTGCAATATCCAACTTGCAAAACGCTTTCTGTTTGATCAGGGCCTTGGTCGGTCTCACTGAAGATCTGTATGCATGGTTGCATCGTGCACTAGTTTCTTGACCCACTTTGTAATGAGTATTGTCATTTGAGAGAGAATGCACATCGATTTCCTTCCATAAAACAAACCAAAAAAGTTTAAAATATATATCTGGTCTATTTTGTACCTCAGTCATCATTTTGATTAGATTGGCTCTCCTCTAAAATATTCCTCTGTGTTGTTTGGGGCTGTCAGATGAAAGCAGTTTGCGTAATAAAAGGAAATTTGAAAAGGGAACAAGATCAGACATCTCCTGAATATTAGTGGTCATTATGAATCTTGGTTATGAAAATAGACAATAACTCGAGAAGAATAAGTTAAGTTGTCAAAACTAGTCTTTTCCAGCAGGGCTCAACAATAAGGATTGCCCGGGGCAAGTAAAACTCAAGGTCGGGCATGTAAACTAACAACTCACTTGCCCGATTGGGCAAGTTGCTAAAAATAGTAAAAGTTAATAACTAATTGATAAAATAAATGTATTTTAAAACGTGCTCCTTCTGCTCTGATGCAGCGGTCTCTCTGCCTGAAGTCACAGGCACA
>NC_065506.1:41973746-42006808 GCF_006386435.1 Epinephelus moara | reverse complement strand
TGCTGTGTGCGTTTTGTGCAACAGGTGGATGTGGTAGTCTACTGGTAGAGTAGAGAGAGAGCTAAGTAGCGTTGAAGTACAGTAGAGCAGGGCAGAGAGATGGAAGCAAAATATATTAAACCCGGTGTTAATACAGCAGAACTGGAGAGAGGGGTGAAAAATAAATAGAGGTGGGCATGGCTCAAGTAGGGCGCAAAATTATAAACGGAGAACGATTGACAAATTTTTCACTTTAAGCCCTGACACTGTCATTTTGTGTAGAAATTAAGCTACAATACATGACATATGTTGTTTTAATTAATAAATACAGTGTGAATAAAGATCACATAACATAAAAATAACTGCAGTCTTTGTTATTTGATAGCCGCTTATATTAAACAATTTTTATAGGGCAAGTAAAAACTGACTTTGGGCAAGTAGATCTCTGACCAACTTGCCCGACCGGGCAAGTGAAAAAAAACTTTAGCGTTGAACCCTGTCCAGTTAACACTTCATCTGCAGTTTAGCGTTGAACCCTGTCCAGTTAACACTTCATCTGCAGTTGGTACATTATGCAGCCGCTTGTCTTCTAACTGGAAAACGATAATGGGATCACATAATACCAGTATTAGCCTCCCTCCACGGGCTTTCTGTCCATTTTTCGGATTGATATTAAGATTTTAGTGCTTGTTTAATATGTTAAATCTGGCGCCACCTTATCTAGCAAAACTTTTGTGTCTTGATACTCCAGTAAGAGGTCAAACGATTAGTCGCTCCTGGATGTTCCCAGACACAAAAATAGTGCCTGCCTCTGAACTATAGAAGAGCTTACCTATTGAAATAAAAACTGCCCAGACTACAGAAACCTTTAAGTCGCAGCTGAAGACCCATCTCTTCCTTTTGGTGTACAATTGATTTGAGCCAGACACTGTAATTGACTTAATCCTCTGTTGTGCTGCAATTTGCTCTCTATTATGTGTATTGTTCTTCTGTTCCTTTGTTCTCTATTGGTATTTTGTGCCTGTTCAGCACTTTGGTCAAATGTGGTTGTTTTTAAATGGGCTCTACAGAAAAGTTTCGCATGACTTGACTTGACTAAAATAGTTGCCGTTACTGAGCTGTTACAAGTCTGTCCCAGATTAGGCTGGTGGAATTAGATGAAAAGCAGTGCCTCTGGGTCTTTGATGACTTTGGTGTCTTTTCCCCCCGTTTGTTCAGGGTGAGAGCAAAGACCTTCTGTTCATCCTCACATCCAAGTACAACGCCTGCATCCTAGAATACAAACAGAATGGGGAGAGCATTGACATCATCACCCGTGCCCACGGCAATGTCCAGGTGAGTGAGACATACAAATATGATTACTAAAATTCACTTCATTATTCAAGAAACATGAATTTCAGGCAATTTGTACATTTTTTTATGGTTTATATGACCAACAGTATGAGTTCAAATGTGTTTTGACCTTCTCTCATTAACCTTGATTTAATACCTCAGTTCACTCTTGATTTATGTGCAAAACCGTCATTAATCAAACTTAAACTATTGTATGAATTCATCCAAATGCTGTGCAGAGTCTCAGTGTGCACTTACGGCATATGTTAAAAGAATATGGTCTAATTTAAAGGTCCAGTGTGTAGGACTTAGTGGCATCTAGGGTGACGATGCACAATTAAAAGTTGTGCCAAGCGTGTAGAGCCAGGCTGAATCCAAATTTCCTGACTTCACTGCACTTGCACACTCACAGACTTTGCGGGCGCTCTCATGGGAAGTCTGGGAGTGGTTAGGCCCGTCCAAATCTACAATTCATCCAGTCTGCAAAGGGCCGCAAGCTGACTCTGCAGACTTCAAGAGAGTCCGCTTGGGGTGCCAACTTCAGCAGACTTCACTGACTTATTTGTCCACAATTCATTGCAATATGGATGTTAAACAATTCTTGAATCATGTAGGCCAGAAATAATATTCAACAACAACATCATGATTAAGAAATATGTAGAAATATAGGCTAAGAAGATCTGTGGATGTAACTAATAGGCCTACCCGATTTATTTAGTCAGAGCCCAGTCCTTATTTACAATCATCTTATTTACATCGTCTGCAGTCTGTATGTTATACCAAAATTTATTTTGTTCACTTACAAAACACCACTATACATGGGATTTATATCTTGTTATCTACAAGGACAGATGAGCAGACAGAATGTGACAATTATTGTAATGATGACAATGAGTAAAACAGTCTCGAGGGCCGTCTATCAGCAGCTTGCAGTCTCTGCCCTCGCAGACTTTACATGATGACAGTGAACTCGTCACAATGTGTTCGACTGGGCTCAGGGTGGACATTTGGATGCAGCTCCAGTGTTCAATTTGTCAGTTTAGGGCTACTGAGAGGCAACATGGCCGACTCCGTGGAAGAGGGTCGCCTCAGTACGTAGATATAAACGCTCATCAGAAGGCAACAAAAACGTAACAATTCTTATTTTCATATGATTAGCAACTAATGTAAACATAGTCCTGAATACTGTATTTCATGTCTACCCTAATTCCGACACACTGGACCTTTAAAATCAAGAGGAATCTTTTATCTAGAATTTTGGAGTTGTTATTTTCTTAGTGTCCATGTCTGTAATGTTGTGGAATTCTTAGGTCTCATTTTCAAGTATGAAAGCTGAAAAAGATTCAGCAGCAGTCTGAGAAAACACCAACGGGACTTTTGTCTGAAGCGTGCTGCTGACCTTAAACTCTCCTCAACCAAACGCTGTTTTGCAGGATCGTATTGGGCGTCCATCAGAGACAGGTATTATCGGAATTGTAGACCCAGAATGCCGTATGATTGGCCTGCGGCTGTATGATGGGTTGTTCAAGGTGATCCCACTGGACCGGGATAACCGTGAGCTCAAGGCCTTCAACATCAGACTGGAGGAGCTGCAGGTCATCGATGTTCACTTCCTGTACGGCTGCCAGGCCCCAACCGTCTGCTTCATCTACCAGGTACTAGAGGAGGAGTATTACTTTGATGTGGGAGTGTATGTGTGTGTTTAAGGGAATAGGTATGGCCATGTTGGCGAATTAATACAAGTAGGACTTTTGCATTTGTTGTCTGACTTTTTCAAGCAGTTTGATGATGGAGGTGCTCCTGCAGGAGTTTTCCTGTAAACAACCAAAAGTTATGTTAACATTCAGTTGTATTCACTGAAACGTATCGTGTGTAACCTCGAGGTCTAACAAATGTCTTGAGTGTATTTCCTTCCTCATAAAACATTTGAGGAAAGAAATGCACACACCTGTGTTTGAGCTCTGCTCAAGTGGAGCTTTTATGCACACCAGTGCTCAGACGTGCTCATGGCGCGATACTGTAGACAGAAGTGTTTTATATTGTAGTGTTTTAGTAGAATGCATGTGTCTGAGAAGCACTGAACACACGACTGGACTGGACTCTTGTGTGAGAGTTTGTAAACAGATGTGTAGATGCAGTTTTGCCGTTGTTGGATGGAGAATATCTGCCTTCTCTGAATTCTCCGTATACCGTGGAGGCATGCGAGAAATACGTCTTCATGAAGTCAAGTAACAGACGGTTAGCAATTGATATACAGATGGTCATTTTGCAGGTGAGGTATTCTTTTAATGTAAGATTGTGCTCATTTTAGACATTAAAAAAATGTATCCTGTTGTGTCGTAGGACCCCCAGGGGCGCCATGTGAAGACCTACGAGGTTTCTCTGAGGGAGAAGGAGTTCAACAAGGGACCCTGGAAACAGGAGAACGTGGAGGCTGAGGCATCGATGGTCATCCCAGGTAGTCAGAGCTCATACTGCGTGTTTTATTCAGTTCAGTTCAATTCAGAAGAACTTTATTTATCCCAAAGGAAATTCCTGTACCAGAGAATGCTTCAAATTAGAGTAACCACAATTTTAACGATTCACAACCAGATAACCAGTGGGTTCTCCGGGTCAGGGTCACTCACTGGGTCCAGTTTTAGAACAATAGAGAATTAAATATCTGGAAGAATATATTAATATACAAGATAGAAGTGTTTTCAAGGAGCAAAAGCAAAAACCAGTGCCTGATAGAGTAACAATAGGAGTACAAGTACATTACGACAGAAAACTTAAAAGCGCTCCTCATCTGATCTTTACCTGGATTTTACTAATAGAATTGTTTCCTACCAGTTTTTAAAAGTTCAGAATAAAGATAACATTGAGTCTTACACATTAATCAAACAAAAAGAAGCTGTTTTAATGGATGGTTTAGTTTATGTTTGAGTTATTAGATAGTAGTGACATCAGTGTGTCAACATGAGCTCACACTTTTCATCTTGTGGTTGTGAAAAGTTCTAACAGGTCAGCAGCTTTTCAGACAATGTCTAAAAGTTATTAAAAACATTTGAAGCACCAGCACAGCAATCATCCACAGTAAAAAAACTTCTGTAATACATATTAAATACTTTGATTTTCCTCTCTAAACCCCTTTTGAACTATTCAACATACATAATTAGGCCTGAATAATTTAGTTTATTAATTGATACTGAAAATATCATTAGTTTCAGCCCTTCTTCACAACATGTTACAAATGCACACTGACTCTCCATCTCTGCCTTTGTGCTTGTATTATAGTGCCGGAGCCATTTGGTGGAGCTATAATCATAGGACAAGAGTCCATCACCTACCACAATGGAGACAAATACTTGGCCATTGCACCACCGACTATCAAGGTAAAGACATCAAATAATGTGTATTGATATGTGTGTTTGTCACCTGGCTCATTACGAAGGAGAATGTTTTGCTGTTCTTTCTAAATCCCTCAGCTCATTAATAACCATTCAGCAGTCATTGGGTCGCAGTATATTTCTGTGGAGTAGATTTACATTGTCTTTGGTCGCACACCAGGAATAATGTTGTTCTCACAGTAGGTGAGCGATGACTTTGGTAATTGGGAGGTGAAACAAATGACAGATCTTAAAGTCCTTTTTCATTTGAAGCTATTAACTCTGTAAGGAAGGCTGCAGAGAGACAAGGACATGAGCTTCATTTAAAACAAAGCATGTTTAAAGGCATTGATCATTAAAAGGTTTTTATAAGCCATAAACATTTCCGTTATGTAAAAGTATTGACATACTTTTTACCATGTTTGCATAGACAACCGACTGAATCGTGAATGGAGTTGTTCACATACTTGACTATGTAGTACACGTGTTGGAGGATTCTAATAGAGGGCACACGCATGATGCAAACAATAAACATAGCGACACCTGAAGAGGTTACTATATTGTTAATTCTGAGATCATGGCAAAAAGCAACAGCAGTGCCGTCATAGAGGTTACGTAAGGCCCCTATAACAAGCACGTCATGACAATGGAAAGTGTGTTCCTCACGCTGCCCCTACTGTTCGTGGACATGTTGTGTTATTTTCTGAGGACGTATACAACCAACGCTCCAAACGGGCCCAAGATCTGAGATGCAGCCATCATGCACACGCAAACACATGGTTCTTATTTTTATTTTATTTATTTTATTTAACCAGGAAGGGTCCCATTGAGTTGCAGTAACTCTTCTTCCAGGGAGTCCTGGCCAAGACTGGTGGCAAAAGTTACAAGTACACAAAAGACAAGACAATGGACACACACTAAAACCACTAGAACACAAAGTCAATGAGAACACATTACACTCAGTAACACATAACAAGGTAAAACAGACATACTATTGAAAGGCACCAAGTTAGAAGCAGTGGCACTGTTCAGTAATGGTTGATTTTAAAAGGTTTTTAAATATGTTGAAAGGTGGAAGTGACTCCAGATTTAAGGTGTTTTGGAGTTCATTCCAGGCGTATGGTGCATGTGAAGACAAAGCTGTTTTACCAAGTTGTGTTCTCGTTGAAGGAGTGGTTAATAGTATTTTTTCTGATGAGCGTGTGCTGTAAAAGCAAGTGTTTCCCTGGCTCTACATCCCAGCAAGAAGGTACAATTTGCAGGAACAAAGTCATTCGCAGAGTTGATGTAATGCACCGACACAAGTTTGTATTCTTACCTGTATTGCCCGATTTCCTGATAGTCATTAGGATCAAACTGTTATCGTTTTTAATATAAAGCAAAGTTCAGTTAGTATCCAGAGGATGGGAGAAGCTCCAGCAAAGTCTCGTCAAGTTAAAAAGAGGTTTTGCAGGAAATGTCCCAGGTGCACAGCTCTTTAATATAATGAAATGAAATAAAATGGTGGTAATAGTCATCAGAATCTGTATTACATGCAGATATTAATAATATTTTTCTACGTTTAGGAGACCCCGAGGTCCAGGCGTTAGAGTTTATTTGTTATGAACGTTGTGATTGATGTTGAAGGGGCATTTAAAGGCAACTTTATAACTGCTGTGATGATGACTTTAGCTCCCAGTACACCACTGCTTTTAGTTTTATCTTATCAAGATTAAGTTGCAGTCTGTACTGCTCTGCTCACATTTAACAAAGCCCAAGGCCCAAAGGAGCTCCTCAACAGCATCCCGCTTCTATAATTAGAGAATGTTCTCTCGCTGCTTTTTGGTACCATGGTCTCATAAATTTTGGAAGGGACATTTTAAGTTGTTCAGATGTAGTAGCTTCTAAATTATAGTTACACAACTTTGGTTTGTGTTCATGATAAAAAAAAAGATGTCTTTGCCAGAGTTATTGGCTTTGTTGATAATAAGGTTGGGCAATATGCTAAAAATGTCTAACTGGCGCTTGTCTGCCCAAATACTGTCGTGTGCCCCGTCCAGTCCTTGAACAGAAACAAAATTAAACTCACCAAAGCCATCTCGGTTAGTCTTTTTACTGTTCCAGCAATCACCAAGCCCAGTCTGGTGGAAATGAACCTTTAATTCACAGAGTTAAATGTAAGTATATATGCTGCCTGTACACATTGTTATTCCCTGCTGTCTGCTGCTGAGCAGCAGCTCTCACAGACCAATAAATTAGCAAAATAAACTGACAAAAATCCCCCAAAAATGTTAACCCCTGTATAACCCTGTCCAACACTCCTGCAGATATGGACAAGGAAAGTTTACAAATAACAAAATCATCTTTATTTGGATGTTGAGGCCAGCGGCAGGATTGCACTTCTGCCCTTTTGACAGTGAGATGTTAGACCTCATGGCTCCAACTTTGCATCCACACACACACACCTCCGTACAGAAGTAGTGTTCATTGTTCCACAAAAAGCTATATAAATGAATTGTCTCTCTCCTCATCCTCGTTATTATCTACTCCTGAATTCACTGGCTTCCTCTGCACATCAATTTATAAATGAAAATGTAAACTCTGACTTCTGAGTGGCCTGCATCTTTACTTCCATACAACAGCGAGCTGTGTGTGACGTTATTGTTACTGTTTTTTGTGCATGCTGGTCAGTTCACAGTGGAACCTAATGTTGGTCACATTTAAAAAAAAAAGAGAGAGAATTTCCAAAAATCGAAATTGAGCACTAAGGCTTGCAGTTTAAACGTAGCCTGAGGGTCCGTGTACACCAAAGTACCTCTGAGACCATAGTTTTTTTTAATGCTTTGAAGTGGGAGCACCGAATAGTTTTGCTGAGTTAAAAAACACCAGCAGTGCGACAAGGCGCTGGACGTGAATTCTGTGTAGAGCACTGCCAGTTGGGCTTTTTTTTTTTTTTTTTTTTCTTTTGGAGTGCCGAGAGTTGAAAAATTGTTGAACACTGGAAAACAATGCAGCGCTTGTCACATTCAAGTAAGCTCTTCAAACACAGTGAAGGAGGGACAAATACCGCAAAGACAAATCGTCACGTCTTGTACAAGTGCTGAACAACAACAACTACAGTTCAATGGTGGAAAAATCCGTTAATAAATTGTACAATGTTTCCTCTCATGAACCCACACAGACTGACGGGTTTGTCCTCTCTCCCGGCATACTTTAGCCCTGCCTCTCATCCAAAGCAAATACTCTACCTACTCTACCTTGTGGCGAGATGATCAATCAGAGCCGCCTGGGTGGCATTTTGTAATAGTTTTCAATGAGAGTGAAGTGTTTTGCTTGCTGCTTTCATGTTGCTGATGCTTGTTTTGTGCATTTTGCAGAAGCACCCTGAATGTCTCAAGTTGAAAAAACTTTTCACTTTCACTTTCCACTATTGGTGGCAGTAACAGCAAGTAGTAGTGTACACGGCTTGTGTAAAGCTAACATTAGCTAACTTTCAGTGTTGGTCCTTGACGTATCTAAACAGATAATTTCCTCAACTACTTCATAGCGTTTTACCAACCATAAGTAGGCCTGAAGACTCACAGCAGGTTGTCAAACTTTCCCTGACTCATCTTACAATAAGCCTGGAGCTGACCATTGTCCAGGTGAGGCTCCTGGACCAGCTGCTGGTACTCTGTGTGATTTCATGTCTTTCTGAGGGTCATGTTCCCACACTGTGAACAAAATACTGTTTGGGAGCCACCTCTCACCCTCATTCAGAGCCACAGCAAGTGCCCTCCACCTGTCTATTTATGCAAGTTTGAAGGTACAGATTTGTGAGTTTACTTCACAGCAAAATAGCAGGTTGAACTAAGGACAGTTGATGCGGTGGTTGCTTAGCAACAATTTTAAAAAAAGACACAGGAAGCTGCAAAAGCGCTCTGTTTAATTGGGGCAGGGTTAAACAAGAGAAGGCAGTGCACCTTACGTTTTGCAACCTGCAGAACTCACTCAGTCTGACTGGGGCCTTAGTTTTTCGCCGAGTGTTGTTTAGCTGCACATCAAAGTCGTCCTTACAGAGAGACAAAATGCAACACAAGTGTAGCTTAAAATCCTGCCAAGCCTGCTGTTGTCCCATTGTTGTCTCCTGGCTCATATCTGTGTCCTGCTGATTGGTTCACTCTTTAAAAGCTCCAAACAGCCTGCACGCTCACCAGCTCACAGTTGCTTTGCAAGCTGTCGTGTCTCTGTTACTACTCTGTTTTCACAGTAGCATTGCTCAGCAGATGTTGGAGAGAAGAGGTAGTGGGGCATCTGTTGTTGCTATGTGACCAATGAAACCCCACTCTAAATGAAGTTGAAGGTTTTTTAGAAAATCTCAATTTTGTATTTAATGTAACATCACACCCACAAACCTTTCATCAGTCTCAAGGAAACACTGAAGAAGCTTTTCCTTTGATGTGTAACAACATTTTTGGCAGCTAATTAATAAATTGTCATTTATGAGCGCAGAAGTGAAAAACAAGTGTGAGACACCAGAGATTCTGCCTGTGTGGAAGTCTGCCGAATGTGTCTGAGCTCATATAATACTGGTCTACGGTAGGATAGTCGACTGGTTTCGCTTGTAGAATCCAACAAACTAATTACCTGCCATTCAGTCGAGAGGGATGCTCGAGGTTTGTGACAATAAAAGTGGATCCACGGTTTGACAGAAGGTGTAAACAATACCACAGGCTGGAGGATTGTGAAAATAAGTTTTGTAAAGGTTCGATCAAGTGAGAAATTGGCTCAGCTTGTACTGTAGACATCGACAATAACAATAGCCTCTATTGAAGGAAAAGTGGAGGAAGCTCAGTCACACTCTGTGATTTTAATGCCAATTCCAATCATGGCTACTGTTCTAACCAGCTTATAGTGAGACAGGAGACTTTGGCTCTACAATAACTCCAGTTCAAAGCTCCTAAGATGTTTTTTTTCCTCCCAAACATATTTTGGGGAAGCCAAGTCTGGTTAGACTCATGTTGTGTGAGGCAGCCAAAATCTGAGAGTGACTCTGAAAATATCCCAGGGGAGTTTTGTTCACATGGAAAGACGTCTCGTCCTGTTACAGTTTGCGTCAGTCGAGTTTATCTAACTACCCTACTTTAACTCTGTTTGTGTCTGCAGATTTATTTAAATGTTCCATCTTGCATTGGTCAGACCACAAATGTCTGAAATCCTATAAATAGCCAGGTTGATATCATCAGCCAGTGTTAGCTTATCACCAGTGTATCGGTATCAGCACATATCAGCTGGTAAGTCACAAGATACTCCAGTAGAGAAATACTGAAGTTATGTTTCAGCTAACTAAGAAACAGTGTTGCATGTTTTGTCCTCCAGAGAGCACTGACAAGTTATTTTTCAACTATAAAATGTTTGCTCAGCACATATTTCGGGTTCAAAACATGTGATATATTCTCTCAATGAGGATCTAGACGGCACATGTTTTTTGTGATTTGTCATTATTCTCTACAAGCTTTGCATTTTTCCCACAGCCTATGGGTTAAGATATGTCACTCTGTGCTTTATATTAACTTGTTATTTTTTTTTATTATTGTCTGTTTGTTTAATCTGTCATGTCATTATATGGGTCATGAGATGGCCTCTGATTGGTTGCTGTCACTATTTAGGTGGGGGTCATACCTGTGTTGTATGCTGTGAAAGCCCAGACAAAGACTTGCAGTGGTCGAAACATGTTGGCTCTTTTGATAATTTAGCCACTACAATAAGGGCTTTTTAATATTTCCTTCCTTGTTTTTCTATATTTTGTGGAGTGCCTGGATCGCTTCCTGTCGATCCTGTTGTTCCTGTTCGCCACGATCACGACACAAGATATTGATCTGCGTTTGTATCTACGGAGCAACCAGTCGTCTCTCTTTTTCAAAACATGTATTGGCCTCAAAATTCCAAATCAGACTCTAACTCATATTTCAGTTGCACTCACAACTCACACCTGGGTAAAATTACTCTGCAGCAGTCAGGGGAATTTATCGGCTCGGGCTCTGATTGACATTAATGGAAACGCAACACCCGGGTGAACGCGCTAATGTTAGCAGAAGTAGCCACTGTCACATTTTCACAGGCCTCCACGTTGCTTTCTACTGTTAACAAACCTGTTTTCAAAACCTGTCCGTGATGTGGAACGTGACACAGAAAAAAACAAAAACCCCACACACAGAAAGGCATGCTCATCTGCAGCAACTCTGGTCTACTGGCAATGGGAAAGGAGTCTATGGTGTGGTGTGTTTTCATAAAGAGAAAGAACAAAACAAACATTGTGAAGACAGGTCTCTGCGGCTGTGCTTGGACATGCTCATATATATAGATAATGCATGAGGCGAGGATGAAGACTTCTTTTGCACTGATGTAATTCTTGGAGCTCCTGCAGCTCCTCCACTGTGAGTGTTATTTTAACGATTTGTTTGTGTTCCACTCTCGTTTGCAGCAAAGCACCATTGTCTGTCACAACCGGGTGGACCCCAACGGCTCTCGCTACCTGCTGGGGGACATGGAGGGACGTTTGTTCATGCTGCTGCTGGAGAAGGAGGAGCTCATGGACGGCACAGTGGCGCTCAAAGACCTGCACGTAGAGCTGCTCGGAGAGGTCCACTATCTATCTTATTCCCTATGCCTCTATCTCAATCTCTCTCCCCTGTGTTTATCCACCTGCCTTTCCTCTGGCACTTCTCCCGTCTGTTTCTGTCTACCTGGCTTGGCCACTGCTTCTCCTGCTGCCTTTTCCTTTTAATACCCTCTTTGTTACGATTGACTCTTTAATGGTTTATAGCCCCGACAGGAGCTAATGGATCAGTCTACACTTGTACTGAAGATGAGGAAAAAATGATCCCACCTCTTTGTTGCTGGCTTGCCACAGCGTCAGTTATCCCTTTTGAGTTGATTTAGACAACGACTGTATGTCAATACTGCTCTCGGAGCTAAATCTCATGTTAAAAGCGCACAGCATTTGGCTTGTGACACCTTCCTCTAATGGCTTGCCAAGGAGTTTGGAAAGGTGTGTGGTTGAGAGATGCTGGAGCTAGAAACAATCAAGGAGAGTCGGAGTGCTGAACTGGAGACAGATTGCTTCTCAAATCATTCTTAACTTTATTCTTGGGACCAGTCTGCTCAGTCAACAGGCGGCAGCAGGCGTCATTAAAATATCAGACAGAGAAACTCATCTTTATTGTCTGTCATTAGACTGTGTTCACACTGATGAGGGTGAATTTAAAAACATCATTTATGTGTCAAACAGAGCTCTGTCTGTTTTTAGTTCTCTTAAAAAAAAAAATGTAAAACACCTAATAGTGATATTTCAAAACAAGAGGAATGGTTTTGATCTTCCGTCTCTTCCATTTGGCAAACAACAAAATGGTGCATTAATACCTTTTATCTGTCATCGTTTTTATGACTTAATTTGTGTTTCATTATATCTGAACAGAGATGTCCTCAGTGACATTTCTATTGTCGCTGTCAGACGATCGCTCAAGTTGGGCTGCAGATAGTAATTTTTTCTCTTGATGAATTAATTTGCCGATTTTTATTTTATTTTATTTTCTGATTAATGGTTTAGTATGTTAAAGACAGCAATAATAACTTCCCATCTGAATTTACCAGAGCCTAAAGTGACGTCTCATGTGTCTGGTTTTGTTTGTCCAGCAGACAAACAAAAGTAAACAAATTAATAATCTTAACTAATCTCTGATGAAAATGGTAATTTATTGAATTATTGTTGATTGATGAATCATTTAATTTAAGCACTGAGTATAAGTACAAAACTTTGCAAATGCTGAATTGATGGGATTGAAGGTCCAAGTAGAAAGTTAAAAGTGTGTATTTTTTTTTAAATTTGTCTTGACTAGAGCTGAAACATTGAATAAATCAATAGTCAGAAAATTATTAGCATCTATTTTGATGATTGATTAATCACCTCAGTCGTTTTTCAAGCTAAAATGGAAAATATTCCTGGTTCCAGCCTCTCCAGTGTGAGGACCTGCTGCTTTTATTTCTCTCACATGCTGGTAAACTGAATATATTTAAGTTTTTGACTGCTGGTTGGACAAAACAAGCAATTTTAAGACATCACCTCGGGCTCTGGGAAATTGCGATTTCCATTTTTCTCTTCCGACTGACTGATGGACTGTGACATCCCTTGAGCCATGCCGCTAGCGTAGCTTAAAAATGCAATAATCAGTAGTTGCAGCCTCAGTGTGGAAATGGCCTCAGAGGCTGAGATGTTTTTGTGTCTTTCTCCGATGACAGACATCCATCGCAGAGTGTTTGACCTACTTGGATAATGGTGTGGTCTTTGTGGGCTCCAGACTGGGTGACTCCCAGTTAGTGAAGGTAAGCAGCAAAAGACAGTTTAATACCTTCTGCAGTCATTAATTAAGGGCTGTACTGAATGTCTTTCTCTTTCAAAGCTTCTATTAAGCTTCTTGTATGAAGTTTGAAATGTTTGTTGTTACAATTTATGACTTCATTAGATTAAGTGAGTGAGACTTTTTTATTAATCAACTTTAATAAATACAAGTAAATAATGGTGCCAGACAGCCCCATTAATACAGTTGATTGATGCGGGAGAGGAAATGTTGTTTTTGAAAAGCTAAACGCCAAAACTTTTGGATTCAAGCAGAATATTTCATAAGATAAGAGATATTGAGTACTTAGGAAATTATTCCATCTATCTTCTTTCAATAAATGTTTTACTTTTTTTTTTACTTTGCGACACTCTGAAGTTGTTTGAATTGTTTGGATCACACAGTCCTGCGCAGCCACCACTTGAGTCTAATTTAACAAGTCGTATGATACCAATAATATTAGTGTAACTTAATCTTTATCTGCAACCGTGCAGAAATACTGGGTTTAAACAGAATGAATAGACATGCAAAAAGAAGCTGTGCACCATTCAAATGTTGGTTTAGAAATTGAATGTGAACGTTATGAATAAGACTTCAAACTCTCAAGTACAGCCCCAGAATTTTATAACCTTGAAATTGTTCCATAAACTTGTTGCATCAGTAAAAGTGTTTGCTGCGGGTAATGAATAACATCGTGAAACAGGATGGAGTATGGCTGTATTTTGTCCCTCCTTTGGACGGTCTTGTTTTGACTTTTTTTTTTGCATTTTAATATCTTAATATAAGACATTTAATCTTTGTAGTCTTTAAAGGGATGTTTATCTGCGTACTTTAAAAAACAAATTCAGTTTTTTCAAATAAAAATGCTCACTTAATCGCGGGAATGTAGACTACAGCGCTGATGCCCTCCCTTCTGTCTCAACCCCCACACACACGCACTTCACTGACAGTGTAAACATGTAGAGTAGTTACCTTTATTTAAACGGGTGAAGACATGTTAAGATTCAATATAATGAAATACTGCATTTGCCCTGTGTAGACACATTTATAGATCCATAGTCTGTCTAATACCTACAGTAGTTGGCAGTTGTAGTTGGCAGCCACATAAGCTAAGCAATATACTGCAGTGGACGCCACGTTAGTTTGGTTCCAAAAGTCACACAATAACACAAACTAAATAACCGATTAGAGGCAGCGGTAGACCAGCAACTCCTTGTGTTCTGCGAGGTAAAATGACTGTTTCTGTCAAAGGAGTCTGTTGGCAGCAAGAATTATTTTAGCCTCCTAAAAACAGACCATCTAACTAAATTAATATCAGTTTAAGTGTTTGCTATATTTATATTATTTTTACCACTTTACCTTGCTGTCAGAAAGCCCTTTCCGACGGGGAACCGAAGCTATTATTTGCCCTCTTCAAAGCCACCAAACTCCATTGACAAAAGCAGTAATTTTACCTAACATCACACAAGAATTGCTTGCCTCCCGCTGACTTTTGTTGTTATGTGACTTTCGGAACCAAACTAACATGACATCCACAGCAGTACGTGGGTTTATTGAGCAACATCATCACGCAGAAAGCTACATAAGGTCAAGTGGAATTAAGTTTTTGAAGGGCTTTGGAAAACAGCATTATGATACTAAAACATACATACTTAAAGCTGAATTTTTGGGTTTGAATACATTAGGAACACGACTGGAAAGCTACAGATTGATATAAAACCCTAAAAAAAACAGGAATCTGTACAAAATGACACCTGTATCACCTCTGTTCTCACTGATTTGTAAAAAGGCCTCTGTTTGTCTCTCCGCAGCTCAACGTGGACAGCAACGACCAGGGCTCGTATGTGGCGGTGATGGAGACATTCACCAATCTGGGGCCCATCGTGGACATGTGTGTGGTAGACCTGGAGAGGCAAGGCCAGGGCCAGGTATGACCCAGAACCTGAATCCTTATGTTTCTGTGAGAAGTGAAAAATATGTTTTATTGTTGCAACCAGCGAAGTGGGAAAGCCCAAACACATGTTATATATTGAAAGCAAATCAGTCAGATAGAATAAAAGGTTTCTTGGGGCGTTTGCCAGAGGATGCAGACATGACATGGTGATTACCGAATACTCTCTTAACAGTCACTGGGTGCACTTTATAGCTTTTGGTGAGTCTTCATCTGTGTTTTCCTCTTTATCATCCTCTTTGTCACAGCCTTCAGGGAGCCTGGGCTCACACCGCCAATGCAGCCGGCTTCTTGAGTCGTGTTAACAGTGTTTTTGTCAGCAGAATTAAGCATGCAACGTTCTACAGCACAAACCTGCCACTGGCCAGAATACCAGGGTGAAAGTATTCAGGAGATTCTTGCTGACATCAAAAAAACTGCTTCCTGAGCCTTTTTATAGGCAGTCTGGGTGTTCTTCTTTTGTCTAGTCTATTTTTTTTTGTTGACAGTGCTCCCTGTACACCTGGCATTAACGTGCGGCCGGTATCCCATTTGCATCTAGATATGATTTAGCTGCACTGCAGTTGCACCTGATGTTAAAATGCATCTCTGGTACACAAACTCAAATTGGCTTTTTGGTTCCGTCGCAAAAGAAGGCTGATTGCTGTGCATGTTATTTCCTCTAATAATATTTACACCTTTTAAATCTGACAGTGAAGACCTTGTTTCAGTCACTCCCTGACTGCATGTATCCGAACCATCCATCATCTTTTGCACTTCTGTATACTTAAGGTTGTTTACCTTCAGCAGTTGTTTACCAGTTTGTATTCTGAGTATAATATAATTCAACCCATGCTGCAGCTCCAGGTTTAAAAGGCAAGAACAAGACAATATTTCATCTTTCTACCCAGTAATGAGGGCCCGAGCACCGGTCAGTGTGAGGACCCTATTGAAATTGCTCTTTTTTTAATTATTTCACAAATGTAATTGCATTTTTGAGGAGCTTAAGATGCTCAAAAACTTGACATGTGCATCAGAGCGGATGAAAAATTTGGACAAAATAGCTTGACAGCGCCCCCTAGAAAATTTAAAATAAAGCAGCCCGCCGCAGAATGTTTCACCTAGAGGTTTGAAATTGGAGAGGCACAAGTAACATCCCAAGACTTACAAAAAAGTCTCTTTGAGCTATACCCTAAACCCAACAGGAAGTCAGCCATTTTGAATTAACCTCTCATTTTCGGGGCATTTTTTGCCACTACCAGGCGTTGTACTTTAACAGACTCCTCCCAGAAATTTTTACCGGATTGACTTCAGATTCAGGCAGTAAAATCTAAACACCTTGCCAATGCTAAATGGCGAAGCTTTTGTGGTATCCTATAGCAGCATGGCCTTGGAGAGGCGTCGAATTTCCATGTTTCACCATGAAACAGGAATTAGTTTGCAACTCTACCGTACATGGTGCCACCTACTGGCAAAACAGGCAATCACATGTTTTAAACTTGGATGTACTGCTCCCAGCAAGTTGACCGGATTCACCTCAGATTTGGGCAGAAAAGCCTCAAGACCTTGATTATACTTTTTTTTTTTTTTTTTTTATTGTGAGTTTTTGTTGAACAGCATTACCATGGTGATGCAGCAAATTACCCTGTTTTGACATGACACATGAAGCTGTTGTAACTTGTTTTTACACAGGCCAGTCTGCCCCAAATTTCACGCAAGTGTCCAGGCCTCGAGACATGTACAAGCCCGTAGTGACTCGTACTCATAACGCCAGCGATTGACAACTGGAAGTTCACTTTAGGGTCTGTACACATGGCATATCTTTAACCTTCAAGAGCACGAAAGCAGGTGCATCTGAGGTGGCTTAGTGACCATAACCAGCACCTTATCATAGCCTACTTACCAAAAGTCCTGAGAGCAGAGCGGATCTTCCTCGAGGCATTGCAGTGAAGTGTGTATTTGGCCTAAAATATTGTCCATGGGACAGATGTAAAGCTCTGGGTAGCCCAACACAAAAATCATCTACTTCTCCTACATATATACCACGGACTGATATATGCGGAAGACGGGAAAGAAGGCACAGGAAGTAGAACACAATTTTTAATATGTCATTTTCAGTGCAATGCACTCCATTCAGGAACTGTCTAAGTCATGCTCACAGTGTCCAGCGGTCAAGGGAAGGCACAGCCGTGATAACTGGTGTCCCGCTGGCCCCCCCTTAGGCGAGAAGGTGCGAAGGCCTGTTCATCACTGCTTGCAGCTTTAATTTGAATTCATTTCCTTCTTGTTCCTCTTAAAATATAAATTCTTTTTATGCTAAATGAAACCAGATGACGAATGTCTGGCACATTATTTGACATATTTCTAATATAATAGTTGGAAAAAAACACATTTCTTGATTTGAACATTTGTCCTTCTTTGTATCAAATCAGTGAGGCTTAGAGAGATGAAACGGTGAAGCAGCGAGAGATACAGTACAGAAGGATTTGTTGGCAGGGTTTGACACCAGGCCTCAGGGTACTTGATGTTGTTCCAAAGGCAGTGGTCCACCAGAGCACAGAGCCACTCTCTGGGTACATACCAGCACACAATCAGACAGCCACTGACTGCATTCATCCACACACTCGAGGTCATTTTAGTCTGCTGAGGCCCAGAACTAAATAAAATAATTGTTTTAATTTGCCATTTGCAGTAAATCCACAGCACATTTGACCTGGTTAATTAGTGCGGACACGCTCCAAGACAGTAAAGACAGGATTGGTGCACAAGCTGCGGGGCAAAAATAATAACGGGGCCCCTCTCAGAGAAAGCACGAAAAATGATTGTATTCACAGATGTGCGACCGCAAACCAGATTGGGGTTTATGAAGGATGAAATAAAATGACAAACAAATACACAAACATAATATATTATGTTCAGATTATGAGAATTTAGACAGTCCCGTGAGAGTGTGAGGGCATTTGAGAACACACTCGGAGGGGTTAGGTGGGTTGCCAGGTTCACAGCGGGTATTTCCATTAGCATGAAGCTGTTGGTGGCAGGTGGTAGGAGCGGAGATTATATGGGCTCTGGTATTAATCCTGTTAGTGTACCGTGACTGGATGAATAAGTAACATTCGGATGCTCTCCAGTCTGACTGTACAGGCACCAGAAATATTTACCTTCAGGGTGTTGGAACTCAGCGCTGTTACCATGTTTGAACTGGCAATCTCAGAGAGGCTTTTCTATAAACTGATACAGATTCTCAAATCCTTCATTACTATACCCGTCAGTGCTTTGACACTGACTTCTATTTATTCTATTTAAGAGGAACCATGCACAGTAACACAGATGTCACCATTTGAGCCAACACAGCAGATGATCGCTTGAAGCTAATTCTCACCTGTAGTCCCTCGGCAGCAAAATAACACAGTACAGGGTAAGAACATAAAACAAAGTTATACTAAAAAGAGCACAGAAGACACACAGTGCAAAGCTACACGTAACAGCACATCATAAGTGTATGCTTGTCAAATAAAAGAGAGTCATGAAGACCCGAGGATAGAATGCAAGGTCTGTGAGTTCAGAGCTGAGCAGCTTTTAACAGACTTGTTTAGCTGGTTTTCAAAGTGCTAATAGAGCCGCAGCCTCCACTTCTCTCGTAACATGTACTTTGGATGATATTTACCACCAGAACTTTGACCACTGAGAACTGAGAGATTCCACCTGCGATGTCCGCAACTACTATTACTGCTGCAAATGACAATAACAAAAAGCTGAAGCAGTCATTCAAAAGAAAATTAAATGGCAACTCTTTTGATTTTATCTATTTTTGGTCTGTTAAAGTCATGTGTTTAACAGTCATGTGTTTTACAGCAAGACCAGTCAGCCATCTGGTCATGTCATTGTCTCCAAATCAATATCAACATTTTTATGAACAAATGATACGCCATGTGTTATGTTACTGTCGGCTATAGTGAGTGAAATAACGAACAAGATGTGAGACGGTCAGTGATGTGATACATGTATCAGGAAGTTCAGAGAGCCAGCAAACTTCCTGCAGCTTGTGTGTTATAGTTGGGCCATTCTGTTGTGTTCAGAGGATGAGGCACTGGCAACTGCACTCACTGTTGGAAATAAGTTGTAAACGGAGGCTTTGACTGCATCCCTATTGCTATGGTTATTCAATTTTAGATACAGGCTGATATTATGTGGCCAACGTATTAAATTATAACAATGAACAGACAGCTTCACTGGAACTACTTAGTCAGTGTCCTATATCAGGAATTAATGAACACCCTGCAGTCAGTCAGAATCTAATATTCACCCAGATCATGGTTTAAACCCTTTAATTTGAAGGTAAAACAGAAAACGAGTGCACCTGAAATAATAATTGCAGGCCAAAGATGAACCCACTGGTTAGCTCATCATCACCTCGTTGCACCATTTCCATTGTTTAGAGCTTTTAAATGGAGTTAGCACTGTTTGCGCTTTAAGCCTAGTTCACATTACACGGTTTTCACCCTGATTTTGCGTCGCGGAGACTATCATAATCTTTTGAGTGTTCATACCTGGCGACGTGTGTTTCCGTTAGTGGGAGTCTTGCCAACTGCGTTACGACCTGTGTGTGCACAGTGCACACCACAAGATTTCTCCACAGAGCCCTCGCCGACAGAGCCCCAGATAACACGGTGAAGTCACCAAACTTGGAGACGACACATTGTAAAGACATGGATATTCTTTATTATCCTGGGTCCAAACACAACGCACTCCCTGTGATCCTGTGGACGCCGCCATTGTTGTTGTTGCATGCTGGCCGGCTTGTCAGTGTTGCCAGATCTTGGAAGAGAAACAAGCAACCAGGGCTATGGAAACAAGCCCAAAAGAAGGGACTGCAGTCCGACATAATACCATGCGTTTAAATAACTTATTAGATGGATATATATAGAGGAAGGTGACGTTTAGAGAGCAAACCCAAATAAGCAACTCCACTNTTCACACATGAGGACTCGTCTTGGCAGACTATCTGCCGACTCACCTCCGACCCAAGGTGGCTCTCAAGATCCTCTGCGACATCAAAATCACAGTGAAAATTGTGTAATGTGAACTAGGCAACTAAGTAAGACCCAGGTCGTATAAAACTGGAGTTATATATTAAGACAGCATTATTGTCATTGACAGGTAGAAATAGCTAAGAGAAAACAGTAATTGGATCAGCTACATAACAGCCCTATAAAAAGGACATAAAAATCACACCCTTCATGTCTCAATCCACGTCTTTGTCTCTTTGTGCTGCTTTCAGCTGGTGACATGCTCAGGTGCATTCAAGGAGGGCTCTCTTCGGATCATTCGCAACGGCATTGGGATTCATGAGCATGCCAGCATTGACCTGCCGGGAATCAAAGGTTTGTGTGTTCTGTATGTGTTTGTGTCGCTTCCAACACCTCCCTCTCAAGCCTTGACATTATCTGGACCTTATTCTTTTACTGACTTGACACTAGAGTCACTTCAACCCTCACATCTGTTTGCCTCACCTGGCCAAGACGCCAGCTGCTGTACGTCCAAGCTCCACATGCGAGCGCGAGCAGATGGCGCAGATGTCATAGGTCATGGCTCGGTACTTTCTAAAGAACAGGAAGATTGCCAAGGTTAGTTTTGGAAGCATTTGTTTTCATTTAGCGAACCAATGAGCGCTGCAATGTCTGCGGGAGCAAAGTGTCAAGTTGGGAAATCCCGTCAGGTGTAACAATGGCAGACACCTCTTAATTCCAGAAAATGAGGTTCCTCTCTTAAGACTGTTCTCTGATGCTTAAATGAGACACACAGGTCAGGTGAGGGCTGCTCGCACTTGTTAGGCTTCAGCTGTTTATTGACCATCTCTGCCCTGAAAGCCTCGGCAGCTGCCTGCTGCCCCTGGCCTCTTGATGAGAGACAATTATTCACTAAGCCAATCGATGGCTCTCTGAGAGGTGTCTGTGACCTGTACATCTTCCAACATGTTGGCATTTGACAGCTGGAATAGTTAAAGATCGGCTCAGAAACTGGTTGGATATTGTATTTCTCCTGCTCTGCAGAATGGTGCAGAGAGTGACTTTTCTTTCCAACACCCTCTCTCGAATCCCCTTCAAGGTTTGTGGCCGCTCCGCTCCGAGGCAGGCAGAGAGACAGATGACATGCTGGTGCTGTCTTTCGTGGGTCAAACACGGTGAGTGCTTGCCGTGCAGCATGCCAGATAAGTGTAAAGTCAATTCCGAATGCCTTTATCTCATCTTTAGAGTGTGTTTTCCCCCCAGAGTGTTGATGCTGAGTGGTGAGGAAGTGGAGGAGACTGAACTTCCTGGCTTTGTGGACAACCAGCAGACGTTTTACTGTGGCAACGTGGCGCACCAGCAACTCATTCAAGTGCGTACACACACACACACACACACACACACACACACACACACACACACACACACTCTTCTGTCATAAGTTCATTTGCTGTCAGAATGCTTCACCAGAGCATGCTTTAGTTAGATTAACACTGACACTCATTTGATGTCTAGAAATAGCCGACTTACAGTATTTGTACATCCTTGTTCAGTGCAGGAAAACCATCTAATTTCACAAATTCTAAATTAATTATAGAAATAACTTATTCAACTGCGGCCTTTCTCCATTTAATAAGATATACTCTGCCGGCGCTGAATCATACATGATTGAAAGGGGAGTTGTGAATATGAGCGGCGCAAAAGGACTTCATGTATTTTACACGTGGCTGAGATGAATATTGCACTTCATTTAAATTCAAGTTTTAGCCTGCCTTCTTGAAATGAGGATGAAACCTGCTGGGAATTCTGCCAGCTCTCAGACCCTCAACCATAAATCTTTAGGTTGTTATGACAACACTGTTTGCGTTTTAAGGCAGGAACATTTTCACTAACGCTCTCGCCTCTCACAGTTGCTATACCTACACTGCACATTTCCACATTTGCGTTAGTGTGACACAAAACATTCTTTGTTGCAAAGACAAACTCACTTCAAATGGTAAAAGTTGCTAGTTGCACTTAAACTTGGATTGAGGCCACTAGCTTTAAAGTTTTATTACTTTGGCCTTCAGTGGTCTTATCAGAAAACACATTGTGGTGGACAGTGTTGGACACTTGAAGGCAGCACAGATGGTGCAAATTTTCAGCAACATCTTTCCCCCTTCTTTTTTTTTTAAACAATTATTTCTCCATGCTGTTGTCACATACCAAGTAACCACATAGCAATATAAAGCAAGTGACTCTATGTAACATGAAAGGATTGCACACAGTGTTAAACCCAACACAAATGAATGCCTGACTCTAAGGGGTTGTGAAAAATTGATACAGCCGAGCATTGCGATATTTTGTGTGGCAGTATTGTATCAATACATGGACACAAATTATTGATTTTTTTATGATAGAAATTATTAATATTGCAAATACAAATTAAACCTTTGGCTAGAATATTAAAATCAATTGCAATAAGTACATTTTTGCTGCAGTAAAAAAGATTCAGAAGTCAGATGAACAGACTGAAAACTTTATCCTATTTGATAAAACAAATGTTGACAAAATAATTTTTGGGGGACATGATTTCCAGTTGAAAAAAGGCAGCAAGTCACATTATAACCCAATATGTGTTACTGCAGTACTCAGCACATTGTAAAACGTTTAAAATCACAGTTATATTGTATCATGACTTAGCAATCCCTCTTCGCAACAGTTCAGGATAATTCAGCCAAACTCTGCCAACCAATCTCACTTCTGCACAACATTGCAATTTGATCCGCTCACCGCAACCTTTCCTCAAATTTGACTAAGCAGAGCAGTTTCCCATAAGTTTCCCCTGTCATAGCTTACCTCTGCATAACGTCACCAATCTCACTTCCTTGTTTCTGGCTGTGAGGATGCAGACATTTGTGACATGAACATCTCACATTTACCAACAAAATGTTCTGCTAAAGACTGAGCAAGGCAGTTCCCTGATGTTCTGCAGTAGTGGGTGTAAACTGTTTTACAGAGTGTGTAATGTGGTGGAACGCAAACAGAAGTCATCATTTGACAAATACCATTCTACTGCAAAACACACCTGTCGAATTGCTGAAACAGTCAAGACAAATAGTTACGATGCAGGCTGTTGCATCCAGGTCTGTTGTGCTGAAACAATCAAGGTGAGCTAGGTTAAATATATAAGGTTAATCGTAATGTTAGTGTAGTATACATCACACTCAGAACAGTGCAGTTTTCTTCTCACTAGAACAAGTTACCTTTGATATTTAATGAATTATACAAAAAAACTGTTTTTGTAGTTTTCATTTGCTTCCACAGTTTCATTGTAAAAAACGCCTAAAAACGTTGCAACATGCTCTGCAATTACTTTACAAAAGCTGCCGCGAAATCAGACAATTTAGACGGCCACATTTCCAAAAACCTGCAAAATTCTGAAGGGACTTTAGCCTTGTTTTACCTCATTATTTTGGCCCTGCATCCTGCACAGTGTTTGCTTAAGCTATGCTCTTCTAATAAACCCTTCAATAATAATAATAATAATGGTAAAAAAAAAAACTGTAGGCAGCAGTTTCCAGCAAACAAGCTCTGAAAGTTGACTCTGTATTACCTGCCCAGCACGAATTGCAAAAATCAAAAGAAGTGCCCTGTAAATGATGCTAGACATCTAGAAGGCCCCAGTTATTCTTGTCATGGGGAGTTGGGAGACCAAGCCAGAGCTGAAAGACCTTTGGACAGTTGGCCTTAACATACAGTAGTTTGTTTTGGTGAATTTGTTCTTTGGTCACAATTTGCTTAATGCAGCAACTGCAGCGTTGACAACTCCTGATGGGACATTCTTAGTCCACAGTTTAGTTTAGTTTAGTTTATTGGTTTAGTTGACAGGGACCATGTACAGAACAGGCTCTATACCAGAGTTAGCTGAATAGCTAATTTGCATCTGAGGTCCCTGGGCAGGAAGTTAAAAGGACAATAAAACACATTCTAAACATTACAGACAATATCAAAAACAAAACAACAGCATCAACAACATTACAGAGTAAACATTGTACAAAATACATAATACATTTGGTGTTCTATATACAAAGATCAATGATCGCATGATTGATTCTCTTTTAGCCATGTCTTCAGAGACTTTTTAAAACTGTTAAGACTTGCACAGTCTCTAATATGGAATGGGATTGAGTTCCATTTTCCAGTTGCTTGGAATGAGAATGCTGATTGCCCAAAAGTGGTCTTCCTAAATTTGGTGAAACAATCGCCTCTCATTGAGGCCCTGGATACCCTTACATTGTCCCTGCAGAATGACACACATTGCTTGAGTGGTGGTGGTGCAAGGTCATGAATCAATTTGTACATCAAGCACATGTCAGAAAACCAAAGAAAACTGTCAAAGGTTAACAGGTTATGTTTTTTTATAATGGTACAGTGGTGGTAATTTCTTGTTTTTTTTTATCAAAAACTTTCACAGCCTGTTTGTAAAGAGTATACAAAGGTTTCAGGGTAGTCACACCTGCCTAGGATAGGTGTGAAAGGATCATTGAATGCATAAATAATTTAGCAGCATGTATGGGTAATTGATGTCTAATATGTCTAAAATTAATTAAACTAGTTCTGACATTTTTGGATATCTTTCTAATATGCTTTTTAAAAGTTAGTTTAGAATCAATGGTTATGCCCAGGTATTTAAAGTTGTCAACAGTTTTAATCACCTCTCCTTTGTCAAAGATATCAGGTTGTTGCTGTGCATTTCTCTTGTTGGAGAAATACATGCCAACAGTTTTACTTAGATTGAGAGTCAGACATTTGCTAGTTAGCCAGTCTGAGACTTTGTGTAGCACTGCAGTGAGTTTTGATGCAGCCTGTTCTCTATTTTTTGCATGTGTATAGATGACTGTATCGTCTGCATACATTTGGGTATGGACATCTGGGCAAATCAGAGGCAGGTCATTAATATATAAACTAAATAAAATTGGTCCTAAAATTGATCCCTGTGGGACTCCAATGGTGCTATTAACAAAAGAAGAGCATGCACAGAGGATGAATCCTAATGACTTTGATAATCCCCTGACTTCTCCTCTTGCTCCACTATAATGTTGATATTTCAGTTTTTTTAAGTGAAATGTCTCTTGGGGAATTGCCATGGAATTTTGTACAGACATTCACAATCGCCACTGGGTAAACAGCAATTTCTTTGGTGAGGTCCCGACTTGTTCTCTAGTGGCATCATCAGGTCAAAATCTTCATTCATTCAGTACCCATAACTGCTTATTCTGTTCAGGGTTCTAGTAAGCATGGAGCCTATTCCAGCTGACATCCTGGACAGGTCACCAGACTATCACAGGGCTGACACATAGAGACAGACAACCATTCACACTCACATTCACACCTACGGACAATTTAGAGTCACCAATTAACCTGCATGTCTTTGGACTGTGGGAGGAAGCTGTAGAGCGTCAAGAAAACCTGCACTCATATGGAGAGAACGTGCAAGTCAAAATCTTAATTTGTCCAATTGTTTGGTTACCAGTTACCTGCAAAAATAATGTCTTTCCCATCAGCCTCAGCTCTACCTTGTGTGTAGTGCTGATTTGCATATGTGAACGTGTTATTATGATTAACGAACTGCATGGTAACGTTAGAAACTGTCGACCTACATGGTAAACCCTATACCTGCTGAACAGCATAGCAGCAGTTTCATTGTGAGCATGTTAGCACACTGATGTTTGTATTCAGCTCAAAGCACCACTGTGCCTAAGTGCAGCCTCGCAGAGCTGCAAGTGTGGCTGTGGACTCTTTGTCTCGTCCGACAAAATAAATTCCCGGTTCTTTGGAAACTTGCTGTTTTCCTACAATGTGTTGTGACATAAAACTTAAATTTAAACTGTTTTAGTCTCGTCAAATGTGCTGTGATTTGCACTACACTGCAAAGGTAAACAAACTGCAGAGGCAGAACAATGTGATCCTCATAAGTGCTCTCAAGGACTGTAGGATTCTTGAATCTTGAATACAGGCTGTGTTTTCATATCTCATTACACCGCCATATTTTGTGCGCTCCCTAACAGTGCAACAGCTCCATTTATAGTTTGACTTGTTTGAACCTGCTGCCGTCTGTTACTGAGGCGTCGTCAGCTCTCCTTTTTTTCTTTGTCCTGTCTACCTCCTTCAGTGGCTCTCTCCATGACATTATTCAAATTTCAATATTACATTTGTATTTCTCCTTAACCTGAGGGGCTCTTACCTGACATGTACAAGCCTCTTTGGTACATGCAATACAAGTACTGTCAAAGTAATAGGTCTAGAAAACCAAACATCTTGTTCTAATGTTTCATAAAAGGTTTTTTTGGGATCAAACGAATGCTGGACATTCTACCTTTACTCTGTATCAAGCCATATTTCTTAACAGTTGTGTTGCCATCAAACTGCTGTATTTTCCCTTAATACATTACAATTCTTCAAGGGTTTCTAGTTAGCAAACTGTCATTGTAGCTTTATAAGCTCCTGGATTGCTGCAAGTGTCCTTGTTGTTTTGAAACAATATATCAGGACTCAAGAATCTGGTACAAGCACCATATGTTCTCTTTGCAGTTAATCATAATTTCCTTTCAGTCATTCAAAAACAATCCTGGCACAGAACCACATAGAAACAGTGGGATTTGCTTTGAAATGACTCCACATTTTAGCTCCCAGTCTCTACATCATCCTCCCTGTCACTCCTAGGAAATACTGTGCAAAATAAGATTTTTTAAAAGGGAAAAACTGTGTGTGCCTGCAGATCACGTCGGGATCTGTGCGCCTGGTGCTTCAGGAGAGCAAGGCATTAGTGAGCGAATGGAAAGAGCCACAGGGCAGGAACATCAGCGTGGCTGCCTGCAACCACACTCAGGTGGTGCTCGCCGTGGGACGAGCCCTCTACTACCTGCAGATCCTGGCTGGAGAGCTCAAACAGATCAGGTAGGACATGGATACAGACACAAGGGATCAAATGATAGACCCATTGTCTGTTCACTGATATTTTCAGACGGCACACTGTAAAATCTGACAAGATCATCTTACTTTAAAAGAATCTAGGAAACTGATTGCCTTGAAAAAGGTCATTTAAGTCTGTGAAGTCATTGCAACTTTAAAATGAAAGTTGAAAGTGTTAGCAACTTAGGTAAACCCACAGACTATAAATAATGAGTAGTGTCACCCAATGGTTTGTGGACTCCCATTGTGAAGCCTCGAGTGTGGCATTTTGGATGTCACCATCTTTGTTTTTTGGAGCTAGGAGGAGGAGGAAGGGGTTGACCTGATGGAGAAGCCGAGGACACTCAATACGTTTACATGCACAGATAAATCGAGTTACAGTTAAAGCTCAACCAGGCCATTTAATTGGACTACTGTCCTTGTCCCAGTATACAAGCCCAGGAGGGGCATCGATTAAGTCTGACTGTATTTTAAAAGGCCGGTTTTAGTCTGACTAACACAATGAATCAATTTTTTCTAATGTCTTGTAAATGTACTAGGAGACACCCAGTCACCCAAAGCTGCCCACCCTTAATTATGCTTAACTTTGGGCTTTAATAAAATGTGAGTGGGTGAGTTAAATGAAAATTCACCCCTTGTAGAGTTGTCATGAATGTTGAAAGTAGATATAGACACCAAACCATTTTTTGTACCGGGCTGTAAACATATTTATTTATGCTGTAAAGTTAGATTTTAACGTGGCGGTCTGTGGGGTTTTACCATGTGTCGTAGTGGCCATGAATGCACTTCCACATTGGCTTCATTTTCTGCCTTGGAGTTTGCAGTTTGGGTAAACCAAGTGAGTCTGACTTGATCATGACAAAGAGGATTTTGTGTGTTGTGGAGTTAGGATAGCATATATGCTTAATATGCATAATGAAATTAAGTTGTTAGCACCTTCAATAAACAAAATAAGTCTGACTTAATTGAACAGTTGAATTTTAGTGGCATAGAATATTACAATATTAGTATTTGTGATTAATTGAGCCTTGTTGAAATCTCAAGTAAAGTCAGAGAGAAAGGTTGAGTCTGAATATTTCTAGAGTTAATTTTTAAAGCTCATATTTTTAAGGCTTGAAGGTGGATTTGTTATGAAAGTATAATTTTAGCTCTCTCCACAAAGAATGTAATTTTGTTCAAATTAAAAATAAGTCTGCAAATTAATCATTCTTTGTTTTGCTTACTTCATCTATGGCATTCAGTTTCCTAGATTCCACTGACTAAACACAACTGTTCAATTAAGTCAGACTGACTTTGTTTACTGAAGGTGCTAACGCTTTATTTAATTGTGCATATTAAGCATATATGCTGCGTACTGTAATTAACAAAACAACACTTTAGTTTCTGCATTGTGCCATATATCTGTATTCTGCTGGTTGCAAACTAGTCATTCACACTTACAGATTCTAAAACATGTTACAAAACAAAATCCTCTTTGTCATCATCAACTTAAGTCAGACTAACTTGGTTTACACTTTTAGACAACTGCAACAACTTCACAAAGATAAGTAAGTACAACTACATTTTCAGTGAACTTAACAATTAGATATAAAGTAAACATAACTGAGATAAATAGTTATAATTACTTACCTCTTCAAGGCAATCAGTTTTCTAGATTTCTCCTGTTTTTTAAGTAACATCAACTTGTCAGATTTTACAGTGTACTTACTGATGAACTGGGGATTTACCTGCCGATAATCTCCTCTACTACATACGCAGCTGATCATGGTCATGCTATAAGCATTTTGAATCATGCCCAGAGCTTCTTGTTTGTGATAAATACACCACATTGTATATAAACCTATATTAACCCGGTACGACATTACAAAAAGAGATCAAACATGTGCTTTAAAGGAACCATTTAAACACACTTTTTCACCTTCTTGGCAAAAGTTAGATAAGAAGATTGAGGCCAGCAGCCGGTCACCGTATACACCCTACATATTTACCTTACATTCATGAGAGGGCTATCAATCTTCTTATCTAACTCCTGGCAGGAAATTGAATAAGCCTATTCCCCAAAATGTCAAACAATTCACATAAACCCTGCCACGTCTGTCTGTGGGTTTGATGGTGAGGCGCCTCCAAACTGGGTCAGCTTGCAAGTTCAGAAAAGCTTAAGAGTGATAAAAAAAAAAAGACACCCTTCAGTTATCCCGTGGCGGTGATCTTAAAAGAGATGCCCTTTAGCTCGTCACATAGCCAAGTCACTTAATTTTTCAGGTAATAAAGTCGACTGCAGAGACTCTTCATCAATCCAACTTACTTTTGTTAACAAATTAGTCTGAGTCATCTGAGTAATAGAATTGCAGGTTAATTGAATAGTTAATATGATACAACAGCAGGGAAGAATCTTACATATATATATACTGGATACACAATACCCAACGCAGCTGTTGTATGAAAGTTTAATTAATCAAACAGTGATTTATATTCCCAAGAGTTCAAGAACTTTTTCTCTGACTCACAGTTGTGTTATTATTATTATCCTGCACTATCTTACCTTCACTTTTATTTCCTCTCTCCTGATCTGTGGGAAAGTTTGAGATGAGGGATTTGCATCTCATTTTTAAGCAAATGCTGCAGCAGAACTGTAGAGTCTTACATTTTATTATATTTCTTTCACACTGCTGCTGTGGTTTACCCTCGTGGCTGTCTTCGTGCCACTATTGCAATATAACTGCTTTGAGCCACTTTTTTTTTACAGTAGTTGTTTTAAAAAAGTGAAGGATACACAAAAATGTAATTTTTTTTTTTTGCAGAGACAGACACACAGCTTGTAAAAGTGGCCACCAAGCCCGCTTGAAGCACAAAGTGTTTGTTTGCGGCCTTGAGAGTTTTCGTAACTGATGAAACAAAGAAAGAGACAGAGTGAAGTGTCTCACCAGGGCTGTGAAATAATGTTTGGCTTACATCAATATGCTGCTGGTTTGCTTTGTGAGTCCTGAAATTCTGCAAATACTAGATAGTCATAGCTGGATAAAAGATGTTTACATGGAGGAAATGCTCCTCTGCAATGCAATTAAAAAGTAAGAACTCAACACACTCCACAGTGATTATCCCTATATTATATTTGCATGATTGAGGAGCCAAGTTTTACTACAACACAGAATTTTGGGCCTTTTTTAAATTAATTTTATGCTCATTTGCATTATAGCTTTATCTCCTCATGCATAAATTATTAAATTGCGAAATAATATTTTTTCATGTTAATTTTTGTTTTTACTTTTAAACAAGTAAAAAATTATGCTCATAAATATATACAAAATATGTTTTATAGATTTAAAAATGAACACTGACAGCTTAATAACATACTGTAGTTCACCAATTTATGAAAATTGTTATTGATTTTCTAAGGAGGTCGGAGAGAATACCTCTTAAAGTGGATTGATGACTATTGTTTAAATACCTGATATATCAAAATAGTTCATCACATTAATGTCAAAAAAATCCAGTAATACTATAAATGATTCTTGGTCTATGATTTGCAGCATTGCTCACAATGGACTTATACAACAAGAGATATTAAAGGATAGCATCCAACTCGAAGAAAATGCATATTAAGTGGTTATTAGACATTTATATTCAGTATAATGAGTATCCTTTTTGATATTGTAAAGGTGTGTCCTTTGGGGTCTCCCAAACAAGCACTCACAAATTAGATTTTAAATATCGAGGCATTGGGTGCACTGGAGTAGAGTCATTATGAATTATCACTCGACAAAATGTTTTTGCTGCTTTTGTACTTCTTGTCACATCATCACCTTGATGAGTTAAGACAGATAGCCAGAATATTAAAGGAGCTGTATCAGACATTCAGAGCGTACCTATGATTCATGGCTGAGCCAGCAGCTAGCAGCTAACGAAGCTAACAGTATGAACAGTGCTGACAGTGGGGAGTCTGGAGGGTGGACATTACGCTTCCACGATGATCCCCATCCCCGCACTTTGAGTTAGGACGTCATGATCAATGGTTAACATATGACTGCAGTACAGAGTAGAGCCTTTCAGCTCGCCAGTGGGATTCACAGACAGGGACTCACATGTACCAACAACATGGACGCACAGGTCAGATTATAACACACGCAGAGGTAGTGTGACTTCATTCTCAGCTCAGGACGCTGTAGCTTTGATGCTATATCATTACTGTGAGTGTCGTATACAGAACCTTGAAAGAGATCTGATCACTATTTCACAGAATTGTTCATAAAACTCGATCTTCCTGCTGACAACAGAGTCTAAACAAGGAAGAGCAAAAACCTGATGTTCCTGTGTAATGAGCAAAAATCCACTCGTGGCCAGCTGACCTTTGAGACAAAAATCTTGTTGCCTGGCCACACATTGCTTGACATCCCACCACAGCTTTATAGGAAATTATTGTCGTGTGGCAGCTTTAGTGTGATCTCACAGCTCAGCTCACCAGATGACCATTTGCATTTCACATGAGAAACACATTTTTATCTTAAACTTATACTCTTGTCAAACTTTGTCGTCCACATTCACACAATGTGCGGGGCAGCTTGCTTCTGTTTTTCACACGTTCTCTACACCCTCCTCAGTACAACGGAGATGGAGCACGAGGTGGCCTGCCTGGACATCACGCCTCTGGGGGAGGGTGGCGGTGAGTCACCGCTCTGCGCCGTAGGACTCTGGACCGACATCTCAGCCCGCGTGCTCAAACTGCCCTGCTTCACAGCCCTGCACAAGGAAATGCTGGGCGGAGGTGAGAGAAAAGAGATAGGGTGCAGCTGATGGGAGAAAAGGAAAGCTGTTACTGTATGTGGAGAGAGACAGGTAGATGCTGATAAGCTCAAGTCAAGTGAGGCTTTTTTCCCCTCTGTAGCTCAGTAGCACATACAATGTCTCAATGGGTTTCACAGATACACAAAAGCAATGATTGCTAACTGAACTCATGCTCTATCAGAGAGCAAGAGAAAAATCTTCACATAGAAAGGGGAAAATGAAAAGAAAAAATGGGGGAGCGTGAAATGTTTTTTGTTGTTCAGTGCTTATTATGTCTTCACAAGCCACAGACTGAATACAGGCCAGGTGAGTGTTTTGTTACCTTATTTGGGCGTACTGTTGAATCCACACTCAACCTTGACGAACTATATGTTTGAGAAGCACAAAGCATCACAGCTCAATCTGTGTGAGTAATTTGAGTCTCAGTATTGCTGCACCCACAGCTGCTTATTTGGTAATAATGATAAACCAACAGTAAAATTTTCAAACAAAACCAAAAGGCCAGAAACAAAATTACATTTTTACCATGTTTTTGCCTCAATAAATTGCCGTGGCCGGAGGCATTATGTTTTCAGGATGTTAGTATGTACGTCACATTCTTGTGAACGCGAAATCTCCAGAACCCCTTGAGGGAATTTAGAACAAACGTGCACTTTGACTGAACAATGAACTGATTAGATTTTGGTGATCATTTTGGTCCAAGGTCAAGGTCACTGTGACCTTGTCTGTGTCATTGTCGTGACCACAATACCTGAAGAAAGCCTTGAGTGAATTTTTCCAATTTTGGCACCAATGTTTACTTGGAACGTCACGATGAATTGATTATAATTTGGTGGTCAAAGGTCAAGGTCACTGTGACCTTGTCCATCACAATCTCGAGAACGCAGTATCTCAAGAACACCTTTGGGGAATTTGTTCAAATGTGCCGCAAACAGCCACTTTTAGTCAAAGTTTAATTGAACTGTCAAAGGTCAAGGTCACCGTGACCTCAGAAAACATGGTTTTGGGCGTAACTCAGGAATTCATATGCCAATATGACAACTGAGTTCACATAAATGCCTAATAGGATAAAATGATGAAGTGATGGCATTTTATATCCATAAGCCCAAAGGTCAACCTGACTGTGACATCATAATGTTCAGCAAAAATACATTTCTTGCCATTATTCATCATCATATCTCAGGAGCAGAAGGGGAGACATTGGTCCGGCACTGATAATTGAAAAATATGAAGATCATGACTTTAGATAAAACAAGATTTAAAGGGCCAGTGTGTAATATTTGGCATGGTTTATTGTCAATCTGAATCTGAATCTGAATATTCTACCCATTAATATGTTTATACAAGTGTATAA
>NC_065506.1:41932107-41973160 GCF_006386435.1 Epinephelus moara | reverse complement strand
ATTCACCTCGTCGCTAGATAGACCTACTCCTGAAAAAGTCGTGCGCAAGGCTTTTTGTCCTTACGAGGCCACCGTCATTTACCTGACAGGAGGGGTGAGCGAGTGAGCCCTGCAATCTAGAATTTGACCACTGATGTCACTGTTTTCAACCCATTTTACACACTGGCCCTTTAAGAACCGTAACCATTTTATTTGGGGGTGTAATGTTTGCGTTTGTGCACAAAATGCTCAGGGTTCCTGTAGAACCAAAACTCGATTTAAGTCATTGATGTCAGTTCATTTTTTTTAGTTCTTCAGTTTAGAGTTTTGAAAAAATGTCCTAAATTTCATCCGGGGGGGGGTGTTTAAAAAGTCTTGCAAAGTCTTAAATCCCACTCGCAGTAAGCTGCAGGAACCCTGAAGCTGGAGCCAGCAGCTGGGTAGCTTAACTTTGCATAAAGCCTGAAAATAGAGGGAAACAACTTGTATGGCTCTGTTAAAAGGTGACAAAGTCCATCTACCAACACCTCTAAAGCTCACAGATTAGCATGTTATACCCCTGAGACATTTAGGGTTTTTTTGTGTATCTTAAATGAGATGTAAAGTGTTAATTTGTGAGATTTAGAGGTGATGATAGGCAGATTTTGTTACCTTTTCAAGTGGACAGAATGTGGAGCTATTCCCTTAATAAGTCCAATAAAGAAGTCCAAGGAATGAGTCTTTTATAGTGTAGTAGTAGCTTAAATAGAGTATCTTCAGTTTCATTAATAGATGAAAATGGAATATCCCATTAAGTACTTCATTTTTTAGTACGTACTTGAACATTAACTGTGCTCCCAGCCCAAATGCATTTAGTGCAGCATTTAGACGCTTGAGGAGAATTTAAACTTAGAGTGTTTAAATATGCAAGAGAGGACTTGACTACTTTTTTGGTTAAACTTATCAAAAAGTCAGCAGTCACTGGAGACAAAGTTTCATAACATGGTGAACTGGCACAGACAGGACTCTTACTTTCCAATTAGACTGCTTCACCCATGAAGAATATTTCCACACTCTTTACCACAGTGTCACACTTTATTTTCCAAGTGCGCTTGATTGACAGCTGCTCGATGCACAAACTCTGCAAACTGTGCTCTCTCGCTGACTCCTCTAACAAGGACAGTCTGTCTGCAGTCTTAAGTTTTTATAAACAGTAAACCTTCAAATTAAAACCTAATGCGCTGTTTTAATTGTTCATATTTTTAGCTCTGTCTTTGGAAGCAGAGTTTTAACACTGCACAGTCGCACTTAAGCTGTGTTTGTTTTGCTAACATGAACTATATTTACAAAGATTTGTTTTTCTGAATTGAACACAGCCCTATGTTTGTTTTAATATTTTGGCTCCCTTACTTAAAATAATTGATGTACGTAACTATGGAAACATGCAACCTCTCAAGTAGCCACATTTGGCAGACTTTTTTAATGTTGCTGCTTGGTGAGTCGGCCAACAAGCATTTAATCAGAGCCAGTACGGATTTGATGTAATTGGCTCTCAGTCAGAGAAACTTATGTTTGGTAAACGGAAAAGACAGAAGACTTTATATTTACCCTGCAGCATTCAAATGGTATTTTTCCCCCCCTAAAAGTTACCAGCCAGTCTGGCCGGTAACTCTTATTGATTTTTCTGACAAAGACATTTTAGCAGACATTCATCACTTTGGTGTTCATCCATGAGCCTGTGACTCCAGTGTGCAGGAAGGATAAATCATCTGACTGTGTGTGTGTCCTCAGAGATCATCCCTCGCTCAATCCTAATGACCACCTTTGAAGGCAGCTACTACCTGCTGTGTGCACTGGGAGACGGCGCGCTCTTCTACTTTGGTCTGGACCTGCAGACTGGTAGGTCTCTCACACCAAACATCCCTACATCTGTTAACATAAGAGCTTCTTAAACTTCCCAGACTGATAAAGTCCTCCAGGCAGGGCCACCGGCGGCTGTCTGAAAATATTTTTAGAATATTATTTCATGGTGAGTTGCATAAATCCCAGCACTATATTTGGATGTAATAGTGGAGAAACTTTGCAGCAAACTTGTTGGCAAACAGTTGCTTATATTTACACATCCAGCTGTTACAGAGCAACATCATCATTCATCTGGAGTCGTGTTTGTTACCACCTGCAGAACGTAAATCCAGTGTTCACTTTCTTTCTTTTCTTTTAGTCTCGTATTTCTGGTCAAAATGGAAGCAGCAGAGGCTGATACACTTTTATTCCCAAGTATGGGTCAAGCTCCAAAACACTTGATCCTTCACTTTCTCTATTATAGCACAGTAGTGCCTATCATGAGACGCTCCTTGCCTGGTAATGGTTTCAGACTCTACACCCCCCACTTTGGGATGAAAGCATGCTGTTAAAAATGTGTAGTCTCCAAACTCAAGGCTGGGTAACATCACTGAAATGACATCATCTGGTCAAAAAACCTAGGTGATATCATTTCAGAAATTAAAAATAGTACATTAAGAGACACAGAAAACATCATTCGACTGTATTTACAGGCTGAGTACCAGTGCTCTCTGTGAAGAGCCTTGCAATTACTGCATCATTGAATGGCTGTCTGTTTGAACTGAAGCCGACTGTCAGATCTCTCTTTTGACCTTTTAAATAGATGCACAGATGGGAAAACATCTTGTTTATTCAACCTCATGAGGCCACATGTTTCAGCAGTCTCTGTTAATGTCTTCTTTCTGTTGATAGTATATTTGAATTCAGTCAATTATCAAAAAATATGCAGAGTAATTACATGTTGACTGACTAATCGATCAACTGACAAATCATTTCCAGTGTCCAGGCAGTCAAAGAAAACCCTGCAGTAATAATAAACCTGGATGTTATTAACATGTACGCCAGGATATCAGTGTAATCAGGTTATTTAATGTTCCTTGTAAACATCTTGCTCTGAAATGAATACCCAGCATATTAGTGTGCATACCAATGTATTCATTGATTTTGATCTGATCTGATCACCACACACGTTATGACTATGATCTGAAGAGACACATACAAGGTTATCTAGAGCTAAAGCCTATGCAAACTACACATACTGCTATGAAGACTTAGTTGTAGGTAAGTAGGGCAAAAGGTTTGACTAAGAGATATCACCATGAAGCTTCCCTCTGTTGATTACTTACATTAAGACCATTATTTTTTGTATTACAGGTTTTTCAAACTGTTATGCCTATATTTCCAGAACAGAAATCTAAACATGTTAAATCCAGGTTCAAAATTCTTGTTTCATTTTGTGGACATTTTAGGGTCAAAGGTTTTTACAGAGGGAATTTTTAAAAATCTGTTTCTATCACTCCATGAATATAGAAAACAAAGTCAGTAGCTGTTAAAAAAAAAAAAAAAAAGTTTTCTCCATGTTTTAGGAATAAAATGTTGAATAAATCAGGCTATGAATGATATATGATCAAACCCCTCAGTAAAAACTGAAGAATACAAATAGGAATAAAACTGGAAAGTTTGGTGCGTGAGTGTTGCTGAAGTGGAGACTTCTGGCTCACAGAAAAAACTCATTTTGAGAAAAAATCATCGTCTAGCACAGTGGTTCCCAAATGGTGGGTCACAGGTCCATTCTGAATGGACTGCAAATGACGAATGTGACAAGTTTATAAAAAATACTCTTTAGTTTGAGGTACAGTGAATATCCAGCACAGAGCTTTTATTTTTAAGTGCGGTTTCCTGCTGTAGAGTGAGTGAATAACGGACAGCTACTTAACAGAGACAGCAAACTAGCTTGACGACATGGCCAAACGCAACTATGATGCTAAATGTATTAAACTGTGTGGATCTTGAACTAATAACTAAGGACAAATCTGGCCCCGTGGCTCGACCAGTTGGGAACCACTGGTCTGAACGTCTCGTAATCAGGCTGCTTGTAAGGATAGACTGTTATGTTCAGTGGCTTCACAATTCAGCCTCTAGCAACAACGTTACATAGGGCCAGTGTTGCCAACTCTTTACCCCATGGACGCAGAAGGCCCTATCTAGAGTGAGCGTTCAATTTGTCCATTCTAGGCTACTGTAGAACATCATGGCGGACTCTGTGGAAGAGAACCTGCTCCTTATATAGATATAAACTGCTCAATCTAAGGCATTATTTTCAGGTGATTAAAAACTTATGAAAACACAATTATGAATAGTATGTACACTTTCTGCCAACAGATGCTTTAAAGTCCGACACATTGGACCTTTAAAGAAATGTATTCCACACGTTTATAGACAAAAAACAACAGACAGCAGGTAAATAAATAATAAATTCCAAGTAAGTGACACTTCCCAAGTTGATGTATAATAAGACGATTATTGTTAGATTACAAGTTTTCTTCAATTTTATGTTCGGATATGCAAATTAAACATTATTTAAATAAATACGCATTTTTTGCATACATTTCCAGAACATGGATCTGAGCTGAATTAAACACCTACATATGTGTTTTTGGTGTTTTCTTTTCACTGGTTTGACAAAAGAACAGAATTGACGGCTCCCTGAAAAAACTATTTTCACATTTTCCTTGAAGGGAAAATCTGAATAAAGGCGTAGAGAAACACAAAGAAGGCAGGTGCTTCCATGCAGGGCTCACTGAAAGGTTTTACGAGCACAGAAAGGGTAATGAATATTCTGCACACAAGGACAAACTTTATTGTCTAAAGACGCTCAGCGAGTGACTCCAAACGATGATTGGTACACCCACCTTTTAAACTGGACTTACAGTTGTGTGCCCGTCCTTCCCCCAGGTGCCCTGAGTGAGCGTAAGAAGGTCACCCTCGGCACCCAGCCCACTGTGCTAAGGACCTTCAGATCCCTGTCCACTTCCAACGTCTTTGCCTGCTCCGACCGACCCACTGTCATCTACTCCTCCAACCACAAGCTGGTCTTCTCCAACGTCAACCTCAAGGAGGTCAATTACATGTGCCCACTCAACTCCGAGGGATACCCCGACAGGTCAGCAGCAGAACTCGCACAACTTGTGTATTTTTATGGGTCTGCATCGTCATTGGAAACTGTTGTTGTTTTATGTTTTCTTCCTCTGTGCTTTGAAGAGTTTCTTTTGTTTTGATCCTGGAGCAGACACAGTGGGCTCAGAGGTGTTCTCTGTCGACTACAGAAATGTATCCAGTCAAACTTTGTTTTGATTTGTGGGAAGTGGGTGTATTACTTTTTTTTCTTTCCTCAACACTAATGCTGCGTGTTGCTGTGTTTGTCTTTTTATAGTCTGGCTCTGGCCAACAACAGCACCCTGACCATCGGTACCATCGACGAAATTCAGAAACTCCACATTCGTACTGTTCCTCTCTACGAGTCTCCCAGGTGAGTCCCACTGTCAAATATTGAGTTAGTACTGAACCCCCAACGAACATTTCAGACCCATCATCTTTACAAATACGCTGTGTGTTCTGTGACTTTGCCTGTTTGCTCTGATTCAAGAGACGTTCTCCTGTAGTTTTTTTCCGCATGTGCTGAAAACGTTTCAGTTCCCTGTTTTTCTGCTCAAACGTTTAAGTGTCAGCAGTGACTCATGGTTGTTAAATAAGTTATTAAAAGGCTGACTGCTGTATTATCCAGTCAGAAAACAGAAAGCCGTCTCTCAGGGCACCTTCTTTTGTTCATCTTACCCCTGTGTGCTCTTTTCATGTTTACCAGCGTCTTCCCTTTGATTTTTCTCACTCCCCTCCGCTCTCTCCCCCTCTGTTAACGCCCCACCAGGCGGATCTGTTACCAGGAGGTTTCCCAGTGTTTCGGGGTTCTATCCAGCAGGGTGGAGATTCAGGATGTGAGCGGCACCACATCTGCCGTGCGCCCCAGTGCGAGCACTCAGGTACTGTAGCTCCATGTTATGTTCGGCTAATAAACACCCAAGGGCTTGTTTGTTTTGCACTCTTATCTAACTAGGCGTGCTGACTAAGAACATTATTTATATCGTGGGACTGGGAGCTTGTCAGGACAACAAATGTCTTGTCCTGTTAGTCACTTAACAGGTCTACTGGAGCTAGATTTTCTAAACCAGGATTTAAATCTTAATGATGATGTGTTGTGATTGGTCATTTACTTTTAAAGTCGAAGAATTGTAACACCAAAACTGAAGCTGTTATCTGCAGGTTGTTTTTCTGTTTCTACTTTATAATTGTCCCAAAGGTTATTTGTTATAAAAATGTTATTATGATAAAAAATTCTACAATATATTTTCTTGGTTTTGTAGGTAGGTATGTGTAGGGAGTCAAAATAAAGACAGTAAGCCTATTTTTGAACCGTCTCTACTCTCCTCGGCCAGCTGTCTTTAAGAGGCTCAGAGTGTAGATAGGTATCATATAGGGCTGGGCAATATATTGTTATAGTATCGATATCGTGACACAAGATTAGGTATCGTCTGAGATTTTGCGTATCTTATAATAATAATGATGATAATGCATTTTATTTATAGGCAACTTTCAAAGCAGTCAAGGACACCTTACACGACAAAGTTAGAAAAAAAAACAAGCAGTAATGTGTCCATAGATCATAAAATCGAACAGTTCTGTAATATACAATACAAGTTGATAAAATGACTTGACAGAAATTATACTTGTAAATATTAGGTATAAAATCATCATTTTAAAATCATCATCAGTGCAAATCTCAATATGTGTGTCACCGTTAAATCAGACGGAATATGCCAGCTTGAAAAGGTGTGTAAATAATTTGTAAAAGCATCAGAGTCAGCCCTACAATATCAATATTGAGGTATTTAGTCAAAACTATTTTTTTTATTTTTTTATTTTTATTTTTTTATTTTATTTTATTTTATTTTTTAAAGATAATTTTTGGCCATTTTGCCTTTAATGGACAGGACAGATAAGCGTGAAGGGGGGAGAGAGAGAGGGGGGGGATGACATGCAGCAAAGGGCCACAAGCCGGACCCGAACCCGGGCCGCTGCGGCAACATGGGGCGCCTGCTCCACCACTAAGCCACCAACGCCCCGTAGTCAAAACTATTTTGATATTTGATTTTGTTCACATCACCCAGCCTTAGTATCATATAAAACTAGAAGACCTAAGGAATCCAACAAGGTCATGCTAGCAAGTCTGCAAGGGGGTTAAATAACACTCTGAAGTTGGGCTAAATTTTGGCAAAAAAAAAAAAAAGGCATGGCCATTGTTTTTATCGTGCAATACAAATGTGTGGGTTTTTTTGCCTATTTAAATATTTCTGCATGGGTTTTCTGATGGTGTTCCTCAGGTCTTGGTGTCTTAATGTGGTATTTTGGAGGGATCTTTGACCATTTTAATAAATTCTCAAGTAGTCAACAATGCTTAAATTTAGCACCAAATGTGTGCAACGAATGGTATCAACCAAATAATTGCCCTAACAACTTATGCGACGTAATTGAGCATGGGAATGGCCATCATATATGTAATGTTCTAAGACCCTATACCCTTGTCAAAGTTTGAATAGGTGCCTCACCTAAACAGTGTTATGACTAGAAAAACTTAAGCTGCACCTCAAATTAATCCCCAGGTTTCAAGCTTTCAGGTGATGTATACCATTTCTATGTAGCATGTACTATTAACTTGCTATCTTCCCATAAAGATCCGCTGTCCCCTCTAAAAAAGACCAAAATGGGTCTGTGGCAGGGAGGGGTGGAGGAAAGAGGTTGAGTGCACTCTAAATTTAGCTGCTGCAAGAGTTCAAAAAAAGTTCAACCTACATTAAACATAACAATCTTTTGTTTGATGTGTTGTCAATGAATACTGACAATGATGTTTCAGCTGCCAAGAAAGAAAAGTAGGATCAACATTTTAGAGAGATTTGTACTCAGAGCACTAATCAAAAAGTCCTTCCAGCCAGATTTACAGTGACAGCATGTGTGATGTCCACTCGGCTTGGCTCTAAAGCTTCCCCAAGGGGACACGTGTGCACTTTATTTGTGTTTGTATTTATTGCTGCAGTGCACAACTTTGTGGAAACAAAAGCAGAGCCAGAGCCTCTAACACGTGATGACAAGAAAGATGTTTACCTGATTCTAAACGCTGCACATCTGGTGCTGCAGATGGTGCCTACAAGTGCTGTCGAGCTCACACAGAAAATAGAGATTTGAATCGCTTCACAGCTTTTATTAGCTTTATCTTATGTCTACCTCTCTGCGTGTCCTGCCCTTAATAAATCTACATCCTTCCAGGCCCTCTCCAGCAGCGTGAGCTCCAGCAAGCTCTTCCCCAGCAGCACTTCTCCCCACGAGACCTCCTTCGGCGAAGAGGTGGAGGTTCACAGCCTGCTAGTCGTGGATCAGCACACCTTTGAAGGTGAGACAGCCGGATGTGCATTTCCATTTGATCTCACAAAGCTGGTGCTTTCATATGGAGCTTCAGATGGTAAAACATTGTGCTCAGCTTGGGGAATAACCAGGTGAGAGAACTCCACAGCCTGGTCCCAACACTCAGTTTTTGATGCTTGTATCTCATCTTTAAAATGGGCTCACACTCATTTTACCAATTAATTTTGGATTTATCTGTTTCAGCATTGTTGTCATCCTTAATTTACTCTTATTTCCCACTTGAATATTCACCTGTTACTCTCTTATAGTGTGTAGGAAGGTGCTCCATGATGCTTTTTACTATAACTCAGTATCTATCTCTTCATGGTATAAATTAATGATGAAACATGATGGGCATCATGCAGATCATTTTCGTGTTGAAGCCCACTGAACGTGGTTTTCGCTCCATTCTGTTTTGCAATGCAAATTTCGCTGCGCCAAGCCTCCCCTTTTAAAACATCCAAGAGTTACCACACCCGCATACATTAGGGTATGTTATATGTAAATGAGGGGCTGGTTCAGCACGTTGTGTTCACAGCTTACTTCAATTTATCAGTGTGCAATCGGAGAAATGCTCATTTTGATGTTGTGAGGTCTTCATCAGTCAGACGTGGAGATGTTCTTATGCAGCATGGTGTCGGGTAAAGGCACTATAGATGCACGTTTATGTATATAACTGCACTGGTGCTTATTTGTGAGGAAATGTGGAGTTCATATGCATAGTGTAATCAGTTATTCAGCGCCTGCTACACCACTGAAATCAGCACTTATTATTTCTAATAAGGTTCGTCTATAATGAGTGCTGCTGTCTCACTCACACACCACTTAGACGCCTTGTGTTCTTTAGCTGCTGCATAATCAACATTAGCTGTGTAATTTTCATCTTAATGGATCCATAATTATCTGCATGTCTTGATGTTATTAAACATGTAATCCATTGCTATACCTTTCCCCGGATAACATGTTTTTTTTCCAGGTAGCTCTGCACTTGCTGGCAAGGTTAATCCCCAGGTACCAGGGATAAAAAAAGAATGAGCAACACCAGTGATAAAAATGAAAGATGTCCTTCCGTGACAGAAGCAATCAAACTCACAGGAGAGTTAGGGAGATAGATCAATAAATAATGACTGTACGGATCTATTTAGGTAAAATACAGTACCAGAAAACAACTGTGTCTCTGCACCATGAATAAAGCACATGGATAATTCCAGTTTGATAATTAATCTTGATCTTAATCTCTTGGAATTGATGTGTGGTGGTAGCTGACGACGGGCTTGTTAGCAAAACTTTTGTGTGTCCCTGTGTACCTTGTCTGAATTTGGAGGAAGGCCCATGAATGCAGCAAAATCGATACTCTTCATAAGTTTTATTTTTCCTCAGCAGGAGTTTCTTGAGTTTCAGTCGTAGATAATTTATCAGTTGATCAGTTTGTGGTGAGAGCGATAAGAGCTGATCAGATTAGCTCAATGGATTAGAGAAGCAGCTGCTTCAGAGGCAAGTGAAAGCGAACTTTTAGACCCAGCACTGGACCGCGGGGTGCACGGTTTCCATGGGAACACAGCCTGTTTCATTTAAAGTAGGCTGGAAAAACTGTAGACAACATTACAATGGGAACGATGTTGTTTTAAGAATGCCATTCTCTTTCTGTATGGATTAATGAACGGTTCAGTTTCACTTTCACTGTGCCTGGCATTCTGCTGCTCCATCTGTGCCAGGAGTAAGTCTGTGCTCAGAATAACCACAGCGCTCTTAATGAACAGTCCAGCTCCAAAAAATAGAAACTCAAACAGCAGTCAGACACTAAGGCTTGTCCACCTGCCACTGTGGTTGGTGGACTTCAGAATCGACCAGCCACTCAGCAAATCTAGCAGCTACTTGGATATTTTACAAACATTTGGCTGGTGGCCGGTGCTTATTTCCAACCCTGGTTTATGCTGAGTGTCTACAATACTCCAGCATTTTGGAAACCCTTAAATCAGAGACCTTTGAAAACGATGCTGAACCTGTTTCAGTTTGAGAAGTCTGGGGTTAGATTTTTGTCTTGATGGGCGGAAACAGAGACGTTTGAAAACAATGATGCAGAGACCCACGTTCACTTCCCAATAGGGTCTTGTCAATTACGATGTGTCAAGATAAAACACTGCAGCTAGGGCTACATACCTTTTGGGATTTTCTCCTAATTTGGGTAAAATGACTCATCACTATGGCTTCTTCTGTCGATGCATAATGCCCCTGGCACCGCTCTGATATGTCGCCGTATTTGCTTTGCAGCTCTTCCCAATCTGTTTTCTGCTGCCTTATACTCACATGTAGCTTTCAGTAACAGTTCCACCTCTTTGTCGGTCCAGGCAAAGAAATCTCTGGTCTTACCTTTAACCATTTCCGTAGTATTTTATGTAATCATGCAGCCAACGGCAGAGTAGACAGTCTTTCCATTTACATCGGCACGGCTGCCCAGTGTATTTGAATGGTCATGTGATAGGTGTTTTCAGGCATGTTAGTATGGACGGAGATTTTTTTAGAGATCTTTGTATTTAAAAGGCTTGTGTGTACGAAGACTGTACGAGGTCATTTTTGTTTTTACACACCATTTTAAAATAAAAACAAATTAAGATGTGACCTAGTACAAGTTGTAAACAAACCCCCCGTGTTAACCATTGTGACGGACGTGGGCTCACCTTGGTTTTTACTGGCAAATAAAGGGATTTAGACAGTATGGATAAACTCATTCTCGGAACCCATCGGCTGTATTCGGCGTCTGACTTCCGGCAGACGGCGATACAGCCTCTGGGGGCAGACCCCCGATTTTTTGGCATTCCGGTTTGATTTGGGCGGAGGAGGCGAATTTCCGTTTCCGACTTCCGTTTATATATAAGTAAATATGCTGAACCATTGCGATGGATTCAGAGTTTGCAGTGACGCCAATTATGTTCCGCCTCGTTAGTTCACCGCACGGACCGTTTAACCTGGAAACAACTGCAGCCGGCTCAAATGTGATTGGTCAATATCACGCGGACTACAAACAGCCTACAACTGGAAACCAGGGCTCTTTCGCTCTTCTTCCGGACTCTACATTGACTGAATGTAGAGTCTGTATATAGAGACTAGGATAAACTTGCCTTCTTTAAAAACCTGTCTGTGTATCTGACCACTTGTGTCTTCAGAAAGTAAGTTGGAATAAAGTAGTAGCTTCGGTTCAAACTGAATATCGAAGGACAGTTGTGAAAAAAAGAATAGATGAATGTAAAATCCTCAAACAGAGAAACGTATTGTTGTTGTTGATGTATTATTCTGCTCTCACACTCAGTTCCGTGTTCTGTATCTCTATCAGTCCTCCATGCCCATCAGTTCCTCCCCAGTGAGTACGCCCTCAGCATGGTGTCATGTCGTCTGGGAAAAGACCCGTCAGTGTACTTCATCGTCGGCACCGCCATGGTGTACCCAGAGGAGGCTGAGCCCAAGCAGGGACGCATCATTGTCTTCCACTACACCGACGGTCAGTAGCTCTTCTATCGCTTTCTCTGTTTCCAGAAAACAAACACAAAGCCACTTTTCTTGTCTTGTTTGTCAACCTTATCCTGTTTGTCTTCTCATCCATTTTGTTCTCTTTATCCTTCACCCGGTTTAATTTTCTCCTCCCCGCCCTCTGTCCTGTTTTCCACCCACGGACACTTTGTCCTATACCGTGCTCTCGTTTCCCTCCTCACTTAATCATTTTCTTATCTCTTCTTATCAGACTTTTCTCCTCTCACCACTACTGATTCCCCCTCATTTTCTTTCATACTCTGTCCCTCTCAAGGTGCATTGCTCGCCTTTCATTTATCCTCCTTCTCATTCTACCATCGTCCTCATTGTGAGAGCCTCGTCCGCTCTTATTCACTTTTTCTCCACATATCTCTCTCATAGTTGTTGAGCGGTTTATCCTCCGCCTCACCAAGATCTTGTAGGTGCTAATTCAGGTTGGCATTGAGCGTGTAACACTTTTAATGTTAACTTCAGTCTGACTGACAGACATTGTGCTCTCTCTTGCAGGTAAGCTGCAAACCGTGGCTGAGAAGGAGGTGAAAGGAGCTGTCTATTCTATGGTGGAGTTCAATGGCAAACTGCTGGCCAGCATCAATAGCACAGTAAGTTGTGCTTCAAGGTGTTGGACTTTTCAGCAAGACATACAGAGCACTTGACTTTTTCGTTGCAGAGCTGCACTCAGTGTTCATGTTCAATACCTTTGGAGAGTTGAGGAAAGATGTAGCTCGAACATTAACTTTGCTTCAAGGTACACTTTGAATTAAATTCATGTCTCTGATTATATATTTTTTTTTATTCATTAACTATTAAAAAGTCTGACGCCAAACACCGTTCATCTGCACACACTGTGATGCCACACAGCTGGTTCAATATCAGCAAAGTTTCCCTTTATATTCATTGTCTTGTGTGGCGATCAGCAGTGATGTGGTGGTTCACTTTTACACTGTGATCTGTAGCCTATAGTTCGACTTTAGCTTCTAACTATCTTTGTCTTTTTAACCTGTTGTTGCTGCTGAGTCAGTTTGACATCCTGGATATATCCTTCAAACACAGACTGTAGACCCCTCTGTCTGCTTCTCTCTGGAATCACTCTTTCATTTCTCCAAAGACATGGCAGGGCTTAGTAAAAGGCCAATTTATATACAAATGGTCATTTTGTGGGTGAAGTATTCCTTTAAGTTACTGGTAATGCAAACCGGACGTTTCCCACTGCTGCAGCTTCACATTACAAGCATTAAACTGGCGAAACACAAGTTGACTTTGATTATGTAGCTGTCACGGGAAATGCTATGTTTGTTTGTGGTATTAGCGTTTTCACTATTATTCATCAATATGTCAGTACACAACAAGACAGCGGTCATTTTGGGCATTTGTTGACAGCAGATCGGTTTTAAATATAGCAGGGAGTAATAGAACAGTCAGGAGCTGCTAGATGAAGAGCTGCAGGCAACAGACTGCACTCCTCCAACTTCTTAGCGATATAACCACCTCCTCTCCCCTTATTATAACGTTATCAAGTTTGCCATTAGCATCGGGTTTAAATCAGACATATTGCAGAATGGGCGCTTTTCCTTTTTGCTTTGACATCAAATCCTCTGCACTCGTCTTTTCAGTCAGCTCTGGTGACTTCAAGTGAAATCTGATTGCTGCTACTCTGCTGCTGCTGTACAGAGCAGACATTTTCAGCTTATTGCGTCCATATTCCGAGTTAGTATTGAGGGGAAAAAAGAAAGCAAAACGGTCGTGTGGGCGGTGGGCAAGTAATGTAATCAGCAGGCATAGTGCTGACCAAGTGCCCCTTTCAAGTCCACCCAAATAGTAGTTGCTTATTCACTTCCCACATCATAATTCACCACCTGGTCCAGGGATTAAAATCACCACTTCTCGATTGTGCTTCTGTTTTCTGCCCATATATCAAGAAAACTGTCTGTTGTAATATAACTGTGTTTTCACTGGAGGTTGATAGAAATAACTGGCTAGACTTTTCAGTTGCTAAAGTACAGTTTCTTTATTCGGAGGCTATAACTCAAGTCACTTTTTACCCCAACAGGAGGACAAACTGCATGTTCCCTCAGATAATGTGAGAATATGTCAATGCTACATGTAAAAACCTACTTACATGCGGCTTTTGTATTAATAGGAAAGTTTACAATCAGCATTCACACTGGGGTCAGATGACTCTGTAGTAATCTCGGGTATTTATCGGCCCCAACTCTGATCAACTCTGAACAGCAGCGATGGAAATACAACACCCAGGTGAACACACCAATTTAAGCCCCTTTACTAGCGAGATGCAATGACTGGCCGCCACAAAATGCTGTCTGTCTCCGCCCCAGCAGCGCTCAAATATCAATCCAGATTTAGTCGGCACGGTTTGAAGGAGAGACTGAATTAGTAAGAGATATAAAAAAGAAGTAACCACTCTAACATTTTCCCTGGCCTTGATGCTGCTTTACTCTTCACTAACCCGTTTTACGGCCCATCTGTGACTTCAAACGTGACACACCAGTAAACAGATGTCTTATCGCCTACTGCAAAGCCGTGTACACAGACCTCGTCTGCTGGCGATGAAAAGTAGTAATTCTTATCGAGTGCTCCTGTTAGAAAAACCTGAGAGTACTCAAATGCAGTATTTTTCTAAAAAACGGTGACTGATAATTGGAGAGGTGTGAGTTTGTTTCCAGCTCACAGTGAATAGATCCTCACGTTTACAGGTACAGTGGCAACAGTTTAACTTTGTGCAAACTGCTAACAAAAACTGCTGAACAGACGCTTCAAGCTCACAGAAAAAACATCCACACTTCTGAGCAGAGATGAGCTGGGAGCTTCAAAAAGCACCAGTAGTTGCGCTTTGATTTATTTGATTCTAACAATATTTTATTCAACTTTATTATAACAGTACTTTATTTAACTGTGTTATAACAGCATTTTAATAAACCTTATTACAACAATACTTTATTTAGCTTTATTATGACAGTGGCTTCTTTATTTAACTTTATTGTAGTTCATTTAATAATTTTGTATTCAAGTAGTCTACATTACTTTGGAAGAGATTTCAAAATATTGCGATGTATATTGTGATTATCGCGGTATAGCAATATTATTTTTAAGCCATATTACGCAGTCCTACATGTTTTGAAAAAAGAAACAAAAAAGCATTACAAGATCTAAACGAAAGAAAAATTTTAAGACGTTAGTATGAAAATATCTTATCATAAAAAACTTAACAAGACAGAGACTTTGAACCTTCTGATGGCATGTCTAGATTAAAGTGTTGATGTTTAATACAGAGCCATAAAAGTCACAATCAGATGCCTTTGACACAGTCTGGCTGAGGTTCATTTCAAACAGACAGTATATTTTATCATTTTCTAGATTATAAAACAGTCACAGTCCTTACCATGTTCATCTGAAAACTTCACTTTTTGTGAGGCTTTATGTTTTTCTCACCAGCGGGTCAGCCTCTGGATGACTTGTTCGTTTAGACTTTCCTTTCTTTGATTTGTTTAAGAAGCGTGTGATCTGTTCAGGAAGAGAAGTGCCTCCTCAGTCATTTCAAAGTGCAATATCTAAATAGATTTATCCCGTATGCATTGCTCTGTGAAATCGCTTGACATACAGTGTGAAAGAAAACAGCTTCCCCCCTACTGTCCTGTAATACCACGCTCATCCACACTGAGCTATAGATAGATTAAAAGGATTAAACGCTTGAAAAGGAAGATTTATCTTAAGATATCGAGAATTAAATAGTGATGGGTTGCAGATTTCTGGAGCTCATCACACAGTACAATAGCTCACTTCCCACTTCCTTTTCTTAATATTTTCTTCATCGAATTGGACTTTACAGAAATTGTTTCTCTCAAAATTACTTACATTTTAAAATAGCTATTAGTGACAGAACCTTGCATTTCTTGATGCAGCTACAGCAGAGTTTAATCACAGAAAGTAATTAAATTTCAAGCACTTGTCACAAACTTTGTTTTATTTTGTTTCAGCTTGTCTGAATCAGAGAACAAATGATTTCCTCTAAACCCACTGTTACACACCAAGGTTAAAACAGTCATTAAGGACTAATTCATCACTTTCCCCTTTGACAGCAGCCTCCGTAGAATATAATACAACATAGTGACAAGATCTGACATTAGTTGCTTGTGAAATGCCCTCTTAAATTACCTTTTTAATAATTTCATCAAGTCATCACTGCACACTGGTCCATTGTTCTCTTTTCTCTGACATTTTCTTGGCTGAAAATGGTTAACTCTTCGTCATTGTCACTTGCAGAAACTTCATATTTTCTTAAGTACCCCTTAATATAAAGGTTATAAAATTTTGAGGGGAGGGTAATAAAAATGAAACAAGGTGATACATCAATTTAATGTCACATTATTTTATATATTTGGTATATAAAGTGCATGTAAATGTGAAAACCATTAAAGTAATAATCTTATTTGCTGTCTTGCCGAGGAGACAAGAATATTGGTGCCACTCTCATGTCTGTATGGTAAATATGCAGCTATAGCCAACAGATGGTTAGCTTAGCTTCGCATTAGAACTTGAAGCAGAGGGATAGCTAGCCTGACTCGCTAGGTAAAACAAAATATGCCTACCAACACCTCTAAGGACCCTGACACACCAAGCCGACAGCCGGGTCGTCGCTTAATGTCTAGTCGACAATGAGCGTCTGTCACCCTAGTTTTTGTGGTGCGTTGTGCACAACTGGCACTAGTCAGCCCTTGTCAGCCATTGTCAGCTTTTTTTTTCTCGTCGATTCATTATGATAGAATTGTTGTTGTGAAGGGCAGAGCCTGTCAGTGAAAGAAATCCCACTGACTAGCAGCTCAGCACACAAGAAGAGAAACAGAAATGAGGAACGTAAACAAACACCTAGGTCAAGAGAATGTGAGCTCGAAACAAACTTGTTACATTGGGTAAGATTTTTTGTAGTTGTTTGTGTTATTGTTTGCTAGCGCAAGAGATGCCGGGATGGAAAGTATTTCCTCTCATGCCGGTGCAGAACGTGTTTGCTGGTTGGCCGATGGTTGTAGTGTTTGTGGTGTGTTCAGGTGCAACTTTTTGGCCGAGACACAGGTGATGCAACAGTCGGCATTCATCACCACTGGTTCTTTGATTTCGGTTTGGTATATCCAGGTGTTAAAGCTAATTAACATGTTATATCTGGGTTGTTTATGTTATCTGCAGGGCACACTAACTTTCTTGGTGGATGTACGTTTTGTGGTCGATACAAAATAAACAATTTGGAAAATACGAATTGAAATCAGGGGTATTTGCATATGTTGACTAAAAGTATTACAGTTCTCTCAGTTGTTTAAATTTATCAGTGATCAAAAGGTGTGGCCTTATTACCAGCAAGTGCTGATTAGCTTTTAAGTCCAGACAGGATCAAACACCAACATTTATACTCTCACCTTTAAAGCCAGCTGAAATTAATTACATTTTTTCTGTCTGTGGTAAACTGTAAATGGACTGTATTCACATGGTGCATTTCTAGTCTTTGCAACCACTCAAAGTGCTTTACAAAACACAAGCACCATTCACCCATTTACACACATTGATGCACTGATGGCCCGAAGCAACCGTACAAAGTGCCACCTGCTCATCAGATAAACATTCACATGCCCTCACACACCATTGGCACAGCCATCAGGAGCAGTGTCGTGCTCAGTATCTTCCCTAAGGACACTTCAATATGTAATTAATAACAAATTTTCAGTTTCATGATGACGCCCCCTAGTTTTGCATTAATTTAGTGGAGCACTGTTCCAGCAACTGGCTACATCGATGGAGACCTTATTTTGATTCAGCCAGTCACCAGAGCAGACAGGTCACACTGACACTGAAACAGACAGCAGCTACACAACACAAGAGCCACAGACTCTGAATAACAACCCACATTAGCTTTCCTAATCTGACCTACGTGTCTTATCTTACTTACAGACATGAACACTTGTCTTGTTCTTCACTATAGCGCGTTGAACGAGCACATTAAGCAGCATGTAAACGTACCCGCAAATGTCACTCTGGTCTGGTGGTCCTTACGCGTCACTACCACTAACAACATGCTGTCTGCCCATAACATGAAGGCTACAGTGAAAGCTTCTTTACTTTACCTCGCATTCCCTACGTTGTAACGTCGACACTGGCAGCCTTCCAGCTGCTGTCAGTCAAACACTGACAAGCTCCTTCACCTGATTTAGCTGAAAGAGAGCATTTCTCATAGAGTTTTATTTTTCTTTTGGTAAAAAAAAACTATTAATGATACGTTAAAAAAACACATTGGCATTATTTATGACTACAAAAAGAAGTGAGGATCTGAGCAAAAATCAATAAGCATGCAGGGTTTTTCCTTTCCTTTTAGATAATGAAGATAAGGTTTCCTGCTGGGCAACCAATATAATAAAAAATAAACTTAAGAAATAACTAAATAAGTCAGTGAAATTAGGAGAATTTTCATGTGCAGCATCATTCATACCAAGATCCAGCACATAAAAGGATTAAAATGAAGAAACAAAGTTGAACAGAATATTAGAACAAAAAAATGGACACAAAAGTAAACAGGAAGACAATAAAGTGAAACAAAAATGGTGGAAAAAGTGGTGAGAAAATCAAATAAAACAGTGAGAGCCACGTGAAGAAAATATGAAAGCCACATTACATTGGATAAAATGCCACAGTAAAAACATTGCACAATTGATTTTCTCCTAAAACTGCAAACTGAGCTTCTCCTTCTAAGACTGAGTGGACGACTTTTATATACTTACATTTGTACCAAATCTCTGATGTCACGGTACCCTCTTGGATGTGTTTTGGACATCAGGCTGGCATCAAGTGAACTTCAATTAGATCCAGAGACACTCCTCCATCCCCCAGTCACTTCAAAACCAGTGTTACAAAAATGTCAGAAGGTGCATATTGTATGAAACAGTGAGTGAAATTAGCTGTTAACTGATCATGTTATGTGGCAGCTGTTAACTCACTCACACACATTAAAAATCCAGATCGTGAAAATGAGAAATGTGTCAGGAGAGGACGGGAAGCCACAGAATTATACAACTTAACTTAAGGAGAAAGACAAAGTAAAGACTAAACTAAAATATCTCAGAAAAATACAGCAAAAGATGAATGACAAACTAACCAATCAGTGGCAAACAATCCAATAAAAACAAAGAAATACATAAAAAACAATGCAGAAAAAAGGAGGGGGGAAAAAGTATTTATGTACATATCAAGGCTGCCCCAGACTAAGAATATTCCTCGTCGACCAACAGTCATCATTTAGGGCCATTAGTCGACTAGTTGCCTGCAAAGCACTAATGATTGTGCTAAGTGGCTAATGGGCATGTAGCTACTTCCATGTTTCAGATGATACGTCATGTTTGTAGTCAACCAATGAAGATGAGTTTACATATCACCTTGGGTTCGTCCTTCACCTTCTCAAAATGATCCCACACTTTGGATTTCCTGCCCGACATGTTATTAACTAGCCTGTGGAATAACCGCAGGTACCAGCCCTGGAAATTACAGGCCGTACACATGCTGTGTCTTTAACCACCTGGAAAACTCAAGGTTGGGCTCAATGGTGCTACTCTTGTGCCTTTTTGTGCCAGCTTTCAAGAGTGCAGCAGCAGGTTGCATCTGAGGTTGCTAAGCAACCTTAACAAGCATCCTATAGCCTATTTACCTGAAATCCCTAGTGCAGAGCTGATCTTCTTCCAGGTGCTGTTTATAAGTGTGTAGGCCTATCGTCTGTGGGACAGATGTAAATCTCTGGGTAGCCCTGCACTAACATGATCAACTCTTCTGTGTTTATCAGACTGAATATTTACAGAAGAAGGGAAAGATATCTGTCGACTGTGATTGGTTTGTAATGTGACTCCTGTCTGACTGCTGAGCGTGGTCACTGTATCTGTCCTTTCAAATTTAATTCCAACATGGTCCAGTCATATAGGTTTTGATTTATTTTTGACAAGGCACAGCTCCTAATAGTTTCATGTTTTTTGTTTTTTTTCTGCGACAGAGCGACCAATGAAATCGCCAACTAATGACCTTTCTGGTCAAGTAAAGTCGACTATTAGAGGGCAGCCCTATTTTAACACGTATCTGATGAATATTTTTGTCATCAACTTAGAGTTAATCAGTTTTCCAGAACACTTGAAACAAGGCCTTGTGAGTTAGAGGAAGTTGCTGTTAATCAGCACTTGCTGAGGCACATTATATTCCTTTATTACATAACTAACTGATGATCCTCCACCTTTTGACAGTTACTCACCTTGACTGTTTGTTTCAGGTCCGTCTGTACGAGTGGACGGCTGAGAAGGAGCTGAGAACAGAGTGTAACCATTACAACAACATCATGGCTCTCTACCTGAAGACCAAAGGAGATTTCATCCTGGTGGGAGACCTAATGAGGTCCGTCCTGCTGCTGGCGTATAAACCCATGGAGGGCAACTTTGAAGAGGTGAGGAAAAATAACACAAGAACTCTAAAGGGCAAACAAGCTGCAGACTGTACACTGTTGCTCTGTAGCAAATCACAAACCAAGATTTTCTCTTTCAGCCAAGGCTGCTGGTTTTAGAAACTAAGTGGTAAATACTCTGATACCATCACACATCAGACAGATATTTGGTTGGTGTCTGTTTATTCACAGTTGCACGTTTCAACTTGTCTTTGGTGTATAAATGAGTCTTCTCTCTCTCTCTACCAAGCATTGCAGCTGACATACCTCCTTTTGATGAGCAAAGTGTTCAAATTGATTTGGGCAGAAAGATGAAGAGATTTGAGGACGAGTCACGCACACTGGTGTGTAGGCATGCTGTGGTGCAGTGCTCAGTGTAATAAGTGTGAGAGACTTGGAAAAGGACTTCATTCAGAGACAGAATGCACCGTAGAAAGCTTCAAAAATTTAGATTGAATGTAGAAATTTGTAGATATACCTGTTTCAAGGTATACCGTGATATAAAAGTTGACACTTATCACACCATGTACATTTGCTCATCTACAACTAAGGCTGGATGATATGGACAGAAATTCAAATCTCATTTGTCCTTGTTATATACGTCTTATATATGAAATGTCTGTGTTGCTCAGATCTGCATCCAGGCGCTGTCTCCATGTCTCAAAGTAAACTTCAACTACCAAGTAAAACGGCAATGAGCCACCTCACACAAAAACTAGCAGCACAGCTTTTTTCTTTCCTATATTATTTTTGTAATAGCCTAGTATCACTGCTAGACAAGCATACACAGACACACGTGCACACACACACACACACAGACGTAAGCAGAATGACAGACAGAGACAGAAGATAAGCTCTGTGTGTGATTAGAAAAGAGCAGAGGAGCAGACTTGTGTTTCAAGGCAATATTTCACCCCTGCAGCTTGATTTTACATTTTTATTAGCACAGAAAAGGCAAAGTACTGAAAAAGGTATCGTTGGGTACCTGTTCTGAATTCCAGGTACCAGTACTGGCTCAAATGTGAACAGTACCCAAACTTATATGCTGCCTGCACAGCCCCAAACTGCAAATGGACACAGTTAGACACTACCTGGTGAACAAAGTGAAGCATTGAGCAGCTAAAGAGTCAGATATTTCCCTCAGGAGTTGGCAGAGACCAAAAACAAAGCTACAAGAGACGTGGCCAAGAACCTAACTTCCCAAAATTCTAGACAACTGTTTGTTAAGAAGTTTGCTCCCTCAACTTTCCTCTCTGCTCTTCAGTCTCTCCTGTTCCTTTGAGCGGTATCGACCTTCTCAAGTAACTCTGAGCAATAAAGCAAATAAGCGAACATGTCAAATAATCCAATTACTGTCTGGCACATATGTCACTAACTAATTAAAGTGATGTGAGGCAATAAGCTGCGAACATTAACACTCTGCACTCTCTTTTCAAATAGTGTAACTGAACAAATTGGTGTTTGTTTTTTCCTTACAAAACTTTCTTTGGTCGAGCAGTCGTTACAAGTTCTGATCACGGTGTTCAGAAAAAGCAGGCCAGCAAAGGTAGAACAGATGTTGCAGGCATTTCTGGATTATCTTCATTTTTTGGTATGCAAGTGTCTTCAAGGGTATTTAAAAAGTCTATCGCCCTTGTACTGAAACAAAGTGACTGTGTTTGGGTTTCGGCACTGGTGTGGAGTCAGCACTTCTTGCTCATAGATAATACAGTGTTTACTTGAAGGCAAGAACCACACAGGTTTCAGCCAAACACCGCTGTGTTGTTTACAGTTTTATCAGACACATCTCATGTTTCTTTCTTTTTTGTGTCAGATTGCACGTGACTTCAATCCTAACTGGATGAGTGCAGTGGAAATCCTGGACGATGACAATTTCCTGGGGGCGGAGAACGCATTCAATCTGTTTGTCTGTCAGAAGGACAGGTGAGGAAAACATCAAATCTGATTGTATATCAATAGTGAAGTGTGGTGAGATTTTCTGCACATGGATTTCAACCTTTCCAGCAATCATTACAGTGCCCTGAGCTGCTCCTTTGTGGCCAAAATGACAAAAAGTTTCTAAATCATCTCCGATATTAATCCTCTGAATTCTACAGTATGTCATTAGGAGGCTGCTCTTTCTGCACTGAGTCCCGTGATGCCTCTCAGAGCAACATCACAGATACAAATGTGGTTTAACAGCATTGTCATCCCATTTGTTTTTGAAATTATGAGTCATCTCGCCACTGAGCTTTTAGCCGCTCGGCTTCATTTCCCACTTTAGTCATTTTCTATTAGACAAGTGTTGATTTCATGCAAAAGGAAGAAAGATGTGGTCTGAAAGTGAGTGTGTTACATTAATGCCACCGCTTATTATCCACCTAATATATCAGGTCAGACCACTCAATGCTTTTGACCTTTATTTTTGTATCGCATCTCTCTTCACGTTGCTCTCTGCGCTTTTTCTCACCCTTTTATCCATTACTGCTCTATCATCCTCTGACCTTTTCCAACGCCTCTGATGACTCTGCCCCTCTCTGTTGTTTTTTTCTTTTGCTTAATCGATCACTCCTGCCCCCAAAACTCTCACTCTGCCTTTGACATCTTTTTCTCTTTGTTTTTACGCTTTCATTTGATCGCTCCTCTTTCTGTTTGCTCCTTTCGTGACCCTTCTACCTCCCACGTTCCTTCCTCCAATGTTTGTAATGCCTCCCTCTACCCTCTTTGTATTTCTCTCCCATTGTTCTTCCCGCCATCAGTGCGGCCACCACAGACGAGGAGCGGCAGCACCTGCAGGAGGTGGGGGTCTTCCACCTCGGGGAGTTTGTAAATGTCTTCTGCCACGGCTCGCTGGTGCTGCAGAACCTGGGCGAGAGCTCCACGCCCACCCAGGGCTCCGTGCTCTTCGGCACCGTTAACGGCATGATTGGTAGGCACACGGACAATTTCACACTTGCAGAAGCATTTACACACACACACACACACACACAAAAATATTGCTGCAGGTAACACCCCTGCTGTATTAAACATCTATTTCTCATGAACCACAAAAGACATTTTTATCATGCCTTTTTGAGTCTTTAAAGGGTTTAATTTGACCTCAAGTGTTCATATTAACCTCTCAAAGGAATATTTCAATATTTTGGGAATACGATTTTTTGCTTTGTTGGACAGTTAGGCTGGCTCTGCCCAAGAGTTACAAAATCCTCCTCCTAGCTCCCCTAAAGCTCACTGATTATCATATTGTATCTTGTTTGTTTAATCTGCACAAAGTGTACAAATGAGATTTTGGGCTTTTATGGCTTTGGTTCATTTTGGAATTTTTCTTGGCTGGATGCAGTCACTTCCTGAAGTCCCCTCTGGTTGCCTGGTAACTGGTCACTGCCAAGAAACAGTCCAGCACATAACCCTCCATAAAACCTCAATTTGTAAAGCTTAAACAAACAAGATTTAACTTGTTAATTCGTGAGCTTTGGTGGTGTTGGTAGGCGGATTCTGTCAGAGCCAGACTCACTGTTTCCCACAGTTTCCAGCATGGATGTATAAAGAGAATAGGATACAGCGTTTCATTCCTATGAAAGTTGCTTTGTGACACATGAAGCCAAAGAGTTTACATGCTGCCAGGGCTGGATACTAAACTCTGTACTTTCAAACGTCCCAACCAAAGCACCCTGAAGCCAGGAAGCCACTTGCAGAGCTCCATGGCTGGCTTTGGGGCGCTTTGCAGCAGAGACAGTGGAGCTCTGCAGTGCTGCTGGTTTGGGCAAAGAGGCAGAGGCCCCGCAAAGTGCCTTGAAGCCAGGAGGCCAGCCAAGGAACTCCGCCGGCTTCCTAGCACGCCAAAACTATCGCTGCAGCACTGATAGTTTTGGCCTATCTGGTCTATTTTCTATTTCTAGTAACACTGTTGTTTGTGATTGAGTTTTTTAAATTACATACTCATTTCACATATTTGGCAGTTGCATTGACACAGAGCAAAAGATGCGAGTAGGTACACACATACACACACAAGCAAGCAGAAAGAGATGCTCTGTGTGTGATTAGAAAGGAGCAGAGGAGCAGAATTGTTTAATGAATGCAGCTTGTTGAAAATTTTTATTTTTATTATAAGCCCACTAAAAGACTAAAGTACAGAAAAGGGTACAGTTGGGTACCGGTACCAAATTTTTCCCCCAAAAAATGTCAAACCATTCCTTTTAAATGTGGAATTCTACCCTTGAATTTCCTCCTAAAGATTTACGTCACTCACATCACAGAAACAGTATATTTTCCCACTTTACCTCTGGTAGTATCGAGCCTTACAGACAGCTGTGGATTTATTTGCTGAGATTTTGTGATATCCACTGCTGAGACTTCTGCCTTCACCTTGATTCAATGGAGATGAAAAGAATCTAGTTTGAGGATCTCACAGCGCTGAAAAATTACATTTTAAAAGCTCAACAGCAGCTTGTCTTTTTACACACAGTGTCCCTGTTCCTCAGGATCATCCACGGACATCTCTGAGCAGTTTTGTTTTCTTTTTGGTAAAACGTATTCCACAGTGACACCAGTAAACACACTGAACAGTTCCCAATCACCAATTTTAATAAATTGTCATATTAAGTCGTAAAATCTCATGAAAAAGGTGATTTTCAGTCAGCAAACGCAGCAAAAGAAAAATCAGCATGAGCATTATGTTTTAGTAGATCAAGAGTTCACGGCTGGCTGTCAGTTTGAGGCAGCAGCAAGGAGACGTGTCTTATTTCCAGTACTTCCAGTAATCAGCAGACTGCAGTAAGGAGACCTCAGTCCAATTAGGGTGTACACAAACTTTTGTCGAAACCATTTATTCAGAGTTAATGTTTTCATTTCAGAAAGAAAGAAGAAAGGGAGAAGAAATCATGGTTGCACACCTCATTACTCAGATCTAAACTAGTAACTTTGAGTCTGGCTGTAATGACGGCAGAGATGAAAAATAGGCAGCGCACATCATTTGGACACAGCGGTAATTTACACCCCGCGCTCTCACAGAACCAACAACACATTATTTCATCTCAACACCTTCTACAGTTCTCTAAAAAGACTCTGAGGAAAGTTTAACAGGAAATGAGAACCACCATTGTACATCCGAGTAAAATCTGTCTGCAGCAAAGCAAACTGGGTTTCAGAGTGTCTTATCTCTCCTGGAGATGGTGTGATATGAAAGATGTTTCTGGGAAGGAGCTGCAGGTCACACGATTATTCTGTCAAACAACAAGTGGACAAACTTCTGAAAAACTTGTTTTGGTCTGTTCTTGAAAATCTGGACATTTGTTGCAGTTACTTCAACAATATTTCTTCAGTGCTGCTGAAATCATTCTGATCGGAGATTCCAACTCAACTGTCCACATGGACTCTACGTAATGAGATCCGATAGTGTGCGTTTACATGTCCCAAAGCATTTATTCAACTTTTTTTTTGGCTTGGGCAAAGTGGTTCTGCCTGCTGTGAGGCGTCTAATCTGCCAGAAATATAAAAACAGGTTGTTGGTTTTTTGTCAGTTTTCTTGAGAAAATTAAATCCATTCAGTAAAGATAGTACAGAAGAAGAGGTGCTTCTGCTTTTTCATACAACTTAGTAGTAAGTAAGTGTAACCCAGGTTATTTTCTATAGCTACAAAGTACAGATGTTCCCTAAACACATCACACACAGACAATCAGTAGTTCTATAAACCAGTGGTTCCTAACTGGTAGGTCCATTTTGAATGGACCGCAGGTGACAAATGTGTCAAGTTAGTAAAAAAACACACTTTATTTTTAAGGGCAGTGAATATCCAGCACAGAGCTTTTAATTTGATTTGAAGAAGTGCTGTAAATTTTAGTTGATTCAAGACACACACTAAACATGGCTTAATGGTGGTGACGATGGTTTCAAACACAAACACACAAATCAGCTTCACTATAACTCACAGTGTTCACAGACAAACACTTGTCTTTTGCTGCACACACTTTCTCCACAAATACAACTTGCTAATGTTATTAGCACAGGCCTATGGCATTTTACATTGTATAAATTAGCCTAGAGGCTATCAAAGATTTCCACTACTCATATAAAGCCAGGGACAACAGCAATATTTAACAAAGGTAACGTTACATAATTTTGCTCCATTCCAACTCACAAGGTTCACTGACAAAACAACTGTCTTATACTAAACACATTTTCCAAACAAATATAACATGCTAATGTTTTTAGCACAAGACTATGGCATTTTACATTGTATAAATTAGCCTAGCAACAAGCAGACATTTCCTCTGCTCATATGAAGCCAGGATAAATCACACACAAGACTTAAAATGCCATTTTGTGGAGGCTTTATTGTCTTCACAATTTATTGTTTCTTATCTGTGAAATTAAATAAATAAAAGCTTTGTTTCCACGCAGAGCCTGCGATTTAACGCAGAAGTATAAATCCCGCTTGAGCGTTTACATGGTTAATGTTTCCCTTTTGAACAGATCATCAAAGGTTTACACTGCCCCTCTCAAGCAGATTAAATATTCCTTCCAGTCAGACTGGAATCAGGCCAGTCTCTTCCAATAACGGTGTTAACATTGGGCATTTTATTTTGATTGGGCTATAAATCTGATTACAAGTGTAAATGTAAATAGAGGTGAAGGAGATGAGTGTGTGAGGAAATCTCATGTAATGTCAGATTATTTTATCCAAACTCAAAACTCTCTTGGCTGCTGGTTGTCTTCAGGACTCTATAGATGTTCAGTTGGATTCATATTTAACTGTAAAATCTCAAAGAAATCTGTCTTGAATCCATCCTGATGAAACTATCACATTGTTTTCATCTTTACATACTGTCGATAGCTTTGACTGATGACACAGTGAGATGGAGATGAATGGACTCAGCGAGTGGTTGATTACATCTCGTTTGTAATGGTCTCATATTTTCATCAGAAGATTGATCACAAGTTTGAGCATCAGTTAATTGTCAAGCGTTTTATTTGAAGCAAAAATACCAAACCAGCTTTTAAAACGGGATGATTGGCTGCTTTGAGTCATCATCTCTTGGTTATTGACTTCTTGGACTAAACAAGTTATTAAAGATGTTAAAATATGGAAAGGAAGGAAAAAGACCCAAATACTGTGAAGGCCCTTCTCACATTTTTTCTGACATTTCATCGACAAAACAATTAAATCCATGAATCAAAAACAACACTCCAACACTCTGATGGCCTCGTGTGCAAAGAATCAAGCTCTACATTACAAATCACCCTTTGTTCTCAAGTTTGCCTATTTTCTGCACACTGTCAATGTCAGTGCAGATTATTTCCCCCGAGCATCACAATAATGCACTCACTGTCACAGTACTTGAATATTTATCACAGAAGAAAGCAAGTTACTCCCTCAAAGCTCTGCGACGCTTCAGGTTTACAGAGAAATCACTCTCAAAATAAAACATTTTGGAGCGGTTGTGAATTATTGAAGTATTGAAATCATACTACGTTACTCCCAACATCGTCGCAGAATACAAGCATGAAACTTGAATAAGGAGGAGCACAGTCACACTAATTATCTTTTTATTTATTTATTATAAAGCTTTCATGAGTCCTGTAATCTAGCCTTAAAATGTCCTCTGTCCTCCTTCTTTACCATCTGCTGCAGTGAGGTGTAAATCTGTTTTGTATTTTCCACCTTTAAAAGAGTTGTGTTGCTCACCAGCGTGTTTTTGTGTGTGTGTGTGTTTGTGTGTGTGTGTGTTAGGTCTGGTGACGTCCCTGTCTGAAGGTTGGTACAGCCTCCTCCTGGACCTGCAGAACCGCCTCAACAAGGTCATCAAGAGCGTGGGCAAGATCGAGCACAGCTTATATCCTTCTTATATTTATAGTCAGACTCGCCATCTGTTACAACCTGCACTGACAGGTGTAGCTGGAAGCAGTAAACCAGGAGAGTGGAGGGCTGATGCTTCTTTAAATTGACTTCCAAAGGTTTTGAGTAGAGATGGCATGCATTAAACATTAGTAGTTTTATGCATGATGATATGGTTTGTGCATAGAGCAGAAATTAGGTATTTTTTTAAATAAATATTTCACTGCTGGAAAGTTTATCTTTTCTGTAAAATGGGTTGTCTGTTTAGAAGAAATACTTTTGAAATTGGTGCTACATGACCGGTCCGATAAAAATGCGATGGCTGCCTTAGTGATCTTGTATAACGTTTACGCTGTTAGTTACAAAATGTTTGGAGTTTTTCCAGCCTCTGTTTTCAAAATACAGGAAACATTATATAGCACCCACTTCCTGTTCACAAACTCTCCTATTACAGCCAAACAGTGCACTAAAATATTTTTGTTAAAACATTTAAGGCTAGAAATAAGCAACACAGTAACATAACCTTGGTTGATATTTGATCAGCACTGCCTAGATTTACAGTTTGATCTGAGTTTGCAGGAGAAAGAGAGCAAGGTAGGTCACTCTGTGATCATGTTGACGGCAGTTATACAAAAAGGAAGTACAATCTGAAGTTTGAGCAACAGCCCCAGAGTAGGGGGATCTTGATGCTGGTAAGATGTGGGGAAGTTTAACAAAGTTTATTTACATACATTACATACTACCCACATTGTTTTGGTATGTTCACACCGAATACGATGCGATGGGAAACGCAAGTGACACAAAGACATGAAATCTGTGCTGAAATTTGTCAACCTAGGCGAGAAATTTGTGTGACAGTGCTTCACAGAAGAGTAGAGACCTAGTTGGGATTCTCTTGATGTTACCGGGATGGAGGACAAACATTGTGGCTGTCTGTGTGCGTTAACAGCTCTACCACTCAACGTGAGTTCAGCACAGAGACAGATCAAAAAAGGAGAGGCCTCTGAGATGAGTGAGCAAAGCCATAGGACTACCTGGTTAGTTCTGAAAATACATACTTGTGATGGTGTAAGCTATTTCGTTGAGTGATTCTTACCAAAACTCTCTGAGTGTTTTTAAGTTGTTTTTATTGTGGAAAGGAGTGAAATGGTAATGCACTGCTTTCACAGTATGAAAAATAATTAAGAGTGTTGCTGCCATGGTTCATGCTGGTTCAGTGCACAGAGCCTCTGTGTTTTCCGTTTTCACATCGCTTTATTTCAGCTATTGGTTTTAATGACTGCAAACCTAGTTGGCCTTAGCTGCCCTCCCCACTAAAGCTCAGTTCAGACCAAAGATTTGCAACAAGACGAAAACGTTAAGAACAGACAGAAGTTGCGGAGGTGTGAACTGGCTGTCTGAGCTCGACTCAAGCCGGCTGATGGTGTCACCTGCAACTAAGCTCAAATTGCTGATGGCTGGTTTTAGAACATCAAGCACGTCGCCTGTTTGTACAGCCAATCAGTTTGTAGTAAAGTCAGCTGGTCAAGTCAAAATGACTGCAGATGGCATGTTAGCTTGCTGCAGCAGGTGCTCTGTCCCCGCTGAGCACTCTGTTTCCGTCCTCATGGTGTGCCCCGTAAATGTATAGATGAATTATAGACGTATGCCCCCTCACACAAACACACATTCTAATTGACTGATTAATTGGTGATGGTTATTTATATTACTGTGGTGTATTTATTATGAATACAGTCCATCTGATGCTGGTTTTGTATTGTTTGTTTTTTGCTGTTTCATCACTACTACAAATGCAGCTGTAGCCAGTATCTCACTATCACTATCCTCAATCATATCTTAAGAAGCTACAAATTATATTCAGCCACAAAATAAGCCTGAAAAGCTGCAAATCAGAACAGAAGTACAGAGAGTTGTTGCATAGAGATGATACACCGTCTTGGCTAGTTGCATTGGTGTGAACCAGCAGGTTTTTAGAACATTGCAGAACTGTGCATTGCAGCTAGTCACATGTGTCATCTTGTCTCATCGCAAATCTTTGGTTTGATGGGCTTTACCTTAGCACCCCTTTAAGCAAAAATGCCACAAGTTCCAGCTTCTCCAGAGTGAAATTTGTAGGTTTCTTTAGTCTTTTACATTAATCAACTAAATATATGCAGGGTTTTAGACCACTGGTCGAGCAAAGCAGTACTTTTGAGTACATGGGTCAGTGTGAGGGGCGTTTTTGTCCCTTTTCTGACATATTTTTGACTTACGATTAATCAATTCATCAAGAAAATAATTGTCAGAATAAAATGATAATGATAGATGAAAATAATGAAAATAACTGTTGTAATACAGAGTAGTATGATGGCAGTTGTCATCAAATCAAAGAAACTCCTTCAAAAGTGTTTTGTTGCAGATAATTTCTGTCATTTTAAGGATTGTTGTGTAAAAACCAGCTCTCTATAGGATCGGCCATACCACAGCTCGATCTTGATTGACTGACAACACCAGCTGTCTGATTGTCTGAGCAGTGCTGTTTTTATTAGATTTCTGCACATCACCGCTGAGTATTTGTTGACTGTGCCTCAGGTAAAATATGTGATATTGTACCTAAAGTGCGACCCTCAGGCAAAGCAGCATCTTCTTATTGATTTACCTTGACTCCGCATCACCTGGAGGTCCTTCCACACGGAGCGAAAGACCGAGCAGGCCACAGGATTCATCGATGGGGATCTGATTGAGAGCTTCCTGGATCTCGGTCGAGCCAAGATGCAGGAGGTCGTCAGTACTCTACAGGTACGAGCTCTTGTTCATCCACTCCCACTGCTTATACACTGTAAGTTGAAGCAGTCGAAATGTGAGCCTCTCTTTTTCTGTGCTTTTTTTTAATCCCACATTTAAATAAAAAAAAAATGGGACTTTTTCCAATATTGTGAGCGCAGTGAATTAATTTGAGGGGCATTAAGCACTAAGCTTACTCAACAGCTCTCTCATTGCCAGCACAGCTTGTGGTGACCTGTTAATAGACCCAAGTACGAGCACAAGTTTAAAAACATGGAGGCATAATCTTGTCATTAGAGCCTGAACCTCTGCTCTAATAACAAGCTTATCTGGTGAGGAAGCAAACTGAAACTGTTGTCATTTGTGTATTTGGCTTGAAGCAGTGTTGAACTTTGAGAGACCCTCAAAGACAGTTTTATTAGTTGCTCCTGTGCTGTGTGAGAGCAAACTGGGAATAATTTTCACGGCAGGAACAGGTGGCAAAATTACATTTGGCAGATAAACAAATAAACATATTCTGCTTTGTGTCTCTCTTTACTCTCATGGTGTTAAAAACAAATCACACTTTTAGCTCATAAACAAAGAATATTCCCTGTTTGCCTCTTCAAGACCAGATGATAAAGATAGTCCGTAATATAATAGATGAGGTTTTTTTTTGCCAGGAAATTTCTGTTGAAAGGCAAAGTTCTACTTCAGATGGAAGATTAGCTTTGGAATAAAATGTGTTGCAGCATCAGTTGCTCACTTGCACCCTTGTGCGGCTGAAAATAGGCACCTTTTAAGATGAATAATTGTAGACTTGATCTAGACATTAGGGCTGGGTAATCGATAACTTTCAGGTGTCGACCGAAATAACCCAGTACTAAGTTGATCAAAACTTCTTCGGTCAAACAATACCTGCATTTGATCCTTTTTGGATCCAGATCAAGAAAAAAATGACTGTTTGTCGGGTTGCTTGCAGCCAATCAACACAAATGTTCTGTGATTTTATGCAACATGTGATCAGCCGACCACCACAGCAGCTACAATTCATACAGTCGATGATGTGGTGAAGTAAAGTGCGTGTATTTGATGGAATTGGCAGTTAAGCGTGCCAAGATGCCATCAAAGCATTTGAAAGCATGGCTGTACTACACGCCTGTGACATCTGGTCACTTTAAGCTTTCTGGTACTGGTGCTGGTATCGTAATATTTTTCTGATTATTTTCAAAATCCTGTTATCTGACTAATACCTTTGTTATTTTATTTTATTTGCATAAGAAATGGCTTTAACTGTTAATGGATTATCAAAGTAACTGCTAATTATAATTAATTCTGTCGACAGACTGATAAGTTAATTCTTTAATCTTTGCAGCTTCCCTGAGAAAAGCCAATAACAACCAGTTGATAGTCTGGTTTTTCTCTCTCTTTTGAGTTCAGCATCACACTGACTGAATATTCCTACAGTGCTGTTTACATTGCTAATGAAAATTATCATTCCATTAATTCTCCTGTTTAAATGCAGCCGTGCATACTACGATTAATGTGACCTAACACAGTGGTTCCTAGCTGGTGGGTCCACTTTGAATGGACCACAAGTGACTTGCTAATGTATCAGCTTTGTAAAAAACACACTTTATTTTGAAGTACAGCAAATATCGGGCATAGAGCTTCTATTTTTAAGTGCCATTTCCTGCTGTAGAGCAAGTGAATAATGAACAGCTACTTAACAGAGACAGCAAACTAGCTTGGCGACATGGCCAAATGAAAGTATGACGCTGAATATGTTAAACTGCGTGGACCTTGAACTGATGACTAAGTAGAAATCTGGACACCCTGGCTGAACCAGTTGGGAACTCCTGCCCTAACATGTTATTTGTCATGTCAAAATATAGAAAAATGGAACAGCTGTTGCTCGTGCCATTTTGCTTCTCTGCATCAAAACAGGATTTCCTCAAAGTTTTCCTGCTGTGGCAACTTGTTCGACTTGTTCCTCCATTTCTTCAGCTACCTACTTTGAAAGGTTGGCGTTGCGCCATTGGCACATATCCCAAAACCTGTTGATATCCAAGTCTTTCATAATGTTTGAAATTAGGTGCGTTTCTTCGTCTTCTTACCAGAAATGTGGGCTTTTCTTTTGGGCATGCATCTCTACAGCAGTCTTTCAACCTGTTGGCTAGAGGGTTTGTGCACAACGTATCCATGACAGTGTACAGAGCCGACTGTCAACAGGCAGGAGGCCGTGTTTCGCAGACTGCTGAAAACCCCAAATGAGACGCATATTCATGATGCACTGTACACATGTCAAAATAATACAAGCGTATCCAAAATGTTTTTACTGGAAAATGCTACATTCAGAAAACTAACTCGGAATATCCAAACAGAATATGCTGTTTACATGACCTGTGTCAAATTCAGAATCATGTCATATTTGTAATAGTAGTGGAATATTAATGTGCATGTGAACATAGTCAGAAGAAAACTGATACAAAAGTACACTGATAAAATAAATGAAGCAAACAGTGGTCAGTCCATGCAACATAAGAGATTCCCAGGAGCTCATAAATTCATCTTATCTCAAAACAACTGAAGCAAAAATGCCCAAAAAAAGGATTTTGAAATTGAAAACTGAGGAACGTGCCTCTCTCTCTCTCTGTACCTGTTTATCTTCATCTCATGTGTGACACAAGTGAGTGGTGGGGTTCGTCTGTGCAGTGGAGGCTCACTGTTTGGTTGTCCTTCAATTCCAGATCGATGACGGCAGCGGCATGAAGCGTGAAGCCACAGTGGACGAGGTCATTAAGATTGTGGAAGAGCTGACGAGGATCCACTAACCCCAACCGCCATCCGGACCCCCGCTGAGTTATTGGAGGGTCCTTATAAGGAGCGATGAGCAAAACGGCGAGCAAGGGAACGGTTTGGGCTTTGCAGAATTGTAAATAGTTATAAATAAACAATGCGTGCATGTTCGTCCTTCAGACTTCAATGATATGTCAACCGTTGAGGCAGTTGTCAGTTAGACAAGAGTCTCTGGGCGAAGTGCGTAGCATCCTGTTTGGACAACAAAAAGACCAAAGTAAAGACATTGGTCAGAGTGTGTTTGAGTGTGTGTGCGCGCATGTGTGATTGCGTCTGTGTGGAATAATGTGTGACTATAAATAGGAAAAACCAGAGATTTTCCTCACCAAAAACGTTCTCTGGGATATTTGTGACCGTTAACAGGCAGGCGAAAGCAGTTAGCAGATCCTTGACACTGTTCAGTTTAAATCTGACTGATTCACACTTTTCAAGTTTAATACTGAAGTCTGGAGTTACCACGCTGTATGAAAAATAAAATGAGGAAGATGATAGATTTATAGCTATTTTGTCTTTGTGATGTTTTCTTTGTTTATTCTAATAAACTTTGCTTTAGTACTGTTAACTCCTCTGTCTCAGTTTGTCTCTATTCTGACATTTAATACTCTCAAAATCAGGTTCCTCCTCTGTTTTTACAAATAATCAGCAATTATTTTCAATAATTAAATGCTATTTTTAGCCACGCTGTTGCCTTAGGGCTCATTTATGCCCACTGTGGTTTCATTTCATCCATATTTGTGCGTGTGTGACAAAGACATTCATATAATGGCAGAGCAGAACAGATTGGTAATATATAATATTGTGTGCTTATAAAGTGAAAGTATTGAAAGGTATTCTCCTTCCACATGTCGGGATGCATATCATGCTCGCACAGGTGCAATGCCATGTACACCACTGCCTGCGTTTAAAGGTGCAATATCGTGTCTTCCTCCACTGTCACGTCATATGTTGTTGTTTGAAACCAGTCAGTTGGTCGGTCCACGACTTTGGTCCAGACTGAATATCTCAACATCTACTAATGGATTGCCATGAAATTTCGATGCCACAGATATTCAGGGCCCCTGTTCAGGATGGACTCAGTGCCATTATCAATTCTGCATATCGGTCCATTCCCTTATTGATTACTGATTCCAGTTTTCTGTGAGGAAAAAGAGTAGGCCCTCAAAGGTTTGTAGTATCAGCGCAACTGTTTTGTCATCATTTAAAAGGGGTTAAATGAGAAAATAATTGTACAGCATTTGCTGTTATTTAGATTTTCTTAGCCAAATAAAAAAATTGCTGTTCCTGCCTGCCTGGTGCTAATGTTATTATAACACACTTATGATATAGGTTTATATGCAGTGGCAAGAAAAAGTACGTGAATCCTTTGGAATCAGCTGCTTTTTCTGCATTTATTGGTCTTAAAATGTAATCTGATCTTTAAGTCAGACGTATAGACAAACATAATGTGCATGAGCTAATAACACACACACAATTTTAATTTTTCATGTCTTTATTATTGATATTTATCAGGCAGCACGGTGGTACAGTGTTAAGCATTGTTGCCTCACAGCAAGAGGGTTCCTGGTTTGAACCTGGGGTGGGGAAGCTCTCCTGTGCAGAGTCTGTATGTTCTCCCCGTGTCAGCGTGGGTTTTCTCCAGGTACTCCAGCTTCCTCCCACAGTGATTGAACCTCCTTTGGCAGCAGTAACCTCAAGGTAGCACTTCCGATAGCTGCGGATCAGACCTGCACAAAGTTCTCGAGGACCATTCCTCTTCACACAGCTGCTTCAGCTCCGCCATATCTTTAAGATGTCTGGTGTGAATGGCTTCAGGTCATTTCATATCCTATCTATTGGGTTAATGCCCGGGCTCTCCAAAAGGTGTTTTTTCCTTTTTTTCAGCCCTTCTGTAGCGGCTTTACTTCAGTGTCAAGGGTCATTGTCCTGCTGCATCATCCAACTTCCACTGAGCTTCAGCTGGCGGACAGCCACCCTGACATTATCCTGTCTTGATAAACTTGGGAATTAATTTCCCCCTCAATGACAACAAGCTGTCCGGGCCCTGAGGCAGCAAAGCAGCCCCAAAATCATGATGCTCCCTCCACTGTACTTCAGTGCTTTTTTAAGCCCTACATAGTGCTGCATGTTCTTCACAAACAATTCAACTTTGGTTTTAATAGTCCACAAAACATTTCCCAGTAGTGTTATGGCATGTGAGGGTGCTTTTTGGCAAACTTAAGACATGCAGCAACTTTTTATTTTTGGAGAGCAGTGGCTTTCTTCATGGTGTCCCGTCATGGACACCCTGCCTGTTCAGTGTTCTGTGTTAGGTTGACTCATAAACAGAGATGTTAGCCAGTTCTAATGATTCCTTCAAGTCTTAAGCTGTTACTCAAGGGTTCTTTACCTCACTGAGGAGTCTGCCTTGTGCCTTTGGAGTCATCTTGGCTGGGCGCCCACGTCCAGGGAGACTAGCCAGAGTGCCAAATCGTCTCCATTTACAGACAGTTTGTCTAAATGTGGACTGATGAATATGCAAATTTGTAACCCTATCCAGCTTTATGCAAATCAACACCTCTTGATCGTAGGTCTTCTAAGATCTCCTTTTACGAGACGTCGTTCACATCAGCAAAGGCTTCCTGTAAATAGCAAACTGAAAATGTTTGAATGGTTTTTATGAGTCAAAGTCGCTCCGACCCACTCCTCCAGAGTCGTTTCATTGATTGGACTCAAGGTTTGCTAACTGCTGACTCCAATTAGCTTTTGCTGAAGTCATTAATCTAGGGGTTTACTCCTTCTTGTTGCAAAGGTACAGCAGTGTAGACTTCATGTCACTGCTTTGCAATGCACAACCATTCGAAACGATTCCTATCCCCAGTCCCTCGAGGACAGAGACTAATGACTGTGGTGATCCCTTGACTTTTCCTCCAGCACCACTGCGAGGTTGACATTTGTGGTTTTTAATTAGATGTCTCCACAATTATTGGATTTTATTGCTGTAAAATTTGGTGCAGACATTCAGGGTCCCCAGAGGATGAATTGTGATTATCCTCTGAACTTTCATCTGGCACCATCATGTGTTTGTTTTGTCACTACACTTTTATGTATGATAAATTACCTGCAAGATGTGAGACATTCCCATCCACCTATTAATTCAGCATAGCAATGTGAATATTTGCTTCAACTGAATATCTTTGGGTATTTAAAGCAAGCAATCATCTTTGGAAACTGTGATTGGCATTTTTAATGTATAGTGACATCTTTTGATAGTGAAAATAATTACTTGCAGCCCAAGTTTGATGTAAACTGCTCCTGGTATTTGAGGTATGTTGACCATGGGCAAAGCAGTCATTTCTAGCTCTGTCCTTAGAAAGAGCTGAATGTAAAGTCTCTTTATTCAGACTCAACTGTTTGTATGTAGACTGCAGATTTTAATAATTTTCCACATTTGTCAGGGTTCCCATCGGTCCTTGAAAGCGTTATTTTGAGGCTTTTTGTTTGTTTGTGCAAGAATAGATATTGAAGTTGATGCATTTTCACTTAAAGATCCAGTGTGTAGGATTTAGCAGGATATATTGGCAGAAAGTATGTTTTCTTTAGTGTGTAATCATCTGAAAATACCTCAGAATGAGCCATATACACCAATCAGCCAAAACATTAAACCCACTGACAGGTGAAGTGAATAACTTTGATTATTTTGTTCCAGTGCATTGTTCTGCTGGGAAACCGTTGGTTCTGGCATTCATGTGGATACCACCTGACATGTTCCACCCACTCAAACACCGTTGCAGACCAAGTACCCCCCCTCATGGCAACAGTACTCCCCAATGGCAGTGGCCCCCCCAGCAGAAAAAAGCAGCATGCCACACTACAAATACTATTTAGAAATGACCTGTGGAGTGTGACAAAAAGCTCAAGGTGTCGACCCGGCTTCTAAATTTCCCAGGTCCCAATCTGCTCAAGGATTCTTGTGATGTGCCGGTACCCCAGATGTACCCCTAATCCAAGGATTAGGCTCTTGGCTCTGACCTGTCGAGGCATGGACACAGGATCTCTGGGAGTGTCCTGTGGTGTCTGGCACCAGTGCGTTGGCGGCAGATCCATTTAGTCCAGTGGGTTGTGAGGTGGGTTAATGGCACGTGCCACAGATGCTCATTCAGATTGGGATCTGGGGAATTTGGAGGCCAGGTTGACACTTTGAAGTGTTTGTCACATTCCTTGGGCCATTCCTGAGCCATGTTTGCAGTGTGGCATGGTGCATTATCCTGCTGGGGGGCCACTGCCATTGGGGAGTGCTGTTGCCATGTGGGGGGGCACTTGGTCTGCATCGGTGTTTGAGTGGGTGGAACATGTCAGGTGGTATCCACATGAGTGCCAACAAGTGCTCTAACCACTACACTAGGATGCAGATTTTCAACGTTAAACTGCTTTATTCAATGTATTTACTGATTTAATCACCTGGTAATAATAATAATAATAATAATAATAATGATGATAGTCATAATAATGCTAATGCTAATAATAATAATTCATTTTATGTATGGAGCGTTTTTTATTAGTGCTCAAAGACACTTTAGATTAGTTAAAAATGATCAGAATATAGAATACAGTAAAATACACACAGCATCATTCACACATTAAAAGGTTATTTTGATGAGGGTTATGAACAGGGAGAGGTCGGTGCAGTCTCGAATGTGTTTTGGGGGAGAGTCCCAAAGGGAGGGGCGGCTATGCAGAAGGCTCTGTCACCCCAGGTCCAGTGCTTGGTCCTGAGTGGTGAAGTCAGGAGGTTGGCATTAGAAGAGCAGAGGCTATGGGGAGGTGTGTGGTGGTGAGGTAGGAGGGGGGCTGGTTATGGAGGGCTTTGTAAGTGAGGAGAAGGACTTTGAATCGGACGCCTTGTTGGACAGGGAGTCAGTGGAGGTTCTGGAAGACGGGTGATGTGGTCTCGGGAGTGGGAGTGGGTGAGCAGACGTGCAGGTCTGGATGTACTGGAGTTTATTCAGGACTACCATAAAGATGCTGTTACAGTAGTCAATTCTGGATGTGATAAAGGCATGGATGAGAGTTTCGGCAGCAGAGGGGGAGAGCGATGGGTGGAGACGAGCTGCGTTTTTTAGGTGGAAGAAGGGAAGAAGGCAGTGCTGGTGATTTGATTGACATGTTTTTCACCTGGTTTGTTTGTTTGGAGAGAAAAAGACCTCTGAATAATTTGGCTCCCAGTAAAAACTTAGGTGAGGGTACACACATTACCAGGTGCTGGGCTAGCAGCCTGTCTGTGACAAGCCGAACACTGTCAGAGAAACACTGATTGTTTTAACGTGAAACTACTTTATTCAGCATTTTTACCAGTTTTAATCATCTGGCCAGTTTGTTTTGGAGATGAGAAGACCTCTTTGGATAATTTGGCTCCCAGTAAAAACCTCTTGAACAATGAATACTTAAGAAATTCTAACTGGGAGTTCAGGCTTGGCAAATGAGAGAAGTTTCAGCTGGTTGTAATCTGTGATCTTCACAGCTAGATGCCACTAAATCCAACATGTCGCTCCTTTATCGTTCTTTTCTTCCTGTCACTTTCACATTAGTAAGTAGGCCGTGTTCCACTGTCTGCATGTGTCTCCTGCAATTGCATCACTGCTTCACGCGCCACCTGCCACCGCCTACACAGCACAACTGAGAAGTGTTCACATGTCTTTTTAGTTGTCTGTCTGAGCTTCTGTAAAGCCTGCTCGCTCTCATGAAAATTCTCAGTGTTGTAAGAGTAATTAACCTTGATCTGTGTCTCAGTGCAGTGTTGAGCCCTTGAATTTGAGAGAATGAGGCCTGGAAAGTCTTTAAAAAAAGCCCTTGATTTGGATGCTGAAGAAGGTGTGGGAACCCTGATTTTTATACAGTTGTTAATGCTCCTGAATAAGAGGCCGTCGGCAGTTGCTGCTGTTGACCTCGTTTATCAAATTAAACATGATCTTGGGTCTGGTTTACAGTTAATGCAGCCTTGCTACTTGCAGCCCACGCAGCCATAATAAATATTAGGCATCAGTAGATCAGTTTGTGTGGATATTAAACACGTCTCCCTCTCCTCTCTCGGCCAGACCTGCAAAAAGTGTTAGGTTTTACTTTGCATTGTTTCCTCAAGCACCTCATTATTTCTGTTGTGTGCATATTTATTATCATCTGCAGTTAACACTGTGGAAATGGAAGATGCCAGCTCTTTCAGTTGAAGATATCACAGGTCTTACAGACTGAAATGCTGGCAGTGTGACAGTGCAAACCAGCCTCAGTGAGAACTCTGCACGGTTGCATTTTTTAACTGAGGTTTTTGAAGCAAACTGGTCAGAGACTGGCAGTGGACGTCCTCTGCCAGTTCTCCGGAGCTATTTTTGTCCTCCTGTCACCATCCTGAGGCACACAGGCCTTTGTGCTGCTCTGGTGTTTCTTTACCTGTTTCCCCCAATCACACTAGATTGTTTGCACCCTCAGTCCGTCCTTTTATTTACACCCATTCTCTCAATTTAAATATATTAAACAGGCATATTTGGAACAGGCGCCGTCATTCTGTTCTGCAAATATTACACTGAGAAAAGGTAAAAGGAATAAACAGCTTCTCTGAAGTTTCTCATTCCTCTTAAATTTCTGTTAAGAGAAAATATAGGAGAATCACCTCCAGGTGCACCAAATGTTCTTAACCACCCAGATCTGCTCTTACCCAGGTGTGCTCAGTGTGGAATCCCACTTGATCATAAGATTAGCATAGGTAACGCCTTCTAAACACTACATAAGGGCAGGTGTTGTGTTGTGTGCAAAGACTCTGACACATGAGCCAGAGAATTAGAGAGATGCCTCCAAGAGGAAGACAAAACTCAGACAAAGTAAATTTGATTTTCCAGTGTTTTTACTGGTGTTACAGGGAAATAAAAAACCCAGCAATGACAAAACAATTGCCGTGTCAGATTTAATAATCCAATCATTATAATTACTCTAATCATAATCTACATTCAACAGCTACTTTATTAGGTACACCTGTTCAACTGCTCATAAACGCAAATAGTTAATCAGCCAATCATGTGGCAGCATCTCAATTCATTTAGGCATGTAGACATGGTCAGGACAACCTGCTGAAGTTCAAACTGACCATCAGAATGAGGAAGAAAGATGATTTAAGTGAATTTGAATGTGGCATGATTGCTGGTGCCAGACGGGCTGGTCTGAGTATTTATTGGGTTTTTCACACACAACCATCTCTAGGGTTTACAGAGGATGGTCCCAAATTGAGAAAATATCCAGTGAGCCAAAATGCCTTGTTGATGCCAGAGGTCAGAGGAGAATGGCCAGACTGGTTCAAGATGATAGAA
>NC_065506.1:41915842-41932029 GCF_006386435.1 Epinephelus moara | reverse complement strand
TGGTGGTGTAATGGTGTGGGGGAGATTTTCTTGGTACCCCAATTAAGCATGGTTTAAATACCACAGCCTGCCTGAGTATTGTTGCTGACCGTGTCCATCCCTTTATGACCACAGTGTACCCATCTTCTGATGGCTACTTCCAGCAGGATAACGCACCATGTCACAAAGCTCACATCATCTCAAACTGGTTTCTTGAACATGACCTTGAGTTCACTGTACTCCAATGGCCTCCACAGTTACCAGATCTCAGTCTGATAGAGCACCTTTGGGATGTGGTGGAACGGGAGATTCTCATCATGGATGTGCAGGTGACAAATCTGCAGCAACTGTGTGATGTCATCATGTCAATATGGACCAAAATCTCTGAGGAATGTTTCCAGCACCTTGTTGAATCTATGACACCAAGAATTAAGGCAGTTCTGAAGGCAACCCAGTACTAGCAAGGTGTACCTAATAAAGTGGCTGGTGAGTGTAAGTTTGATTATATGATATTCATGTGTTTTTTTCATGTTTCTTAGATTTAAAGTTATGTTTCTTTGGTTGGACATGAATTTGTGGACTGTGAAAATTAGATATTTTGTCTTATCTTGGTGAGAGTGCTCTCTACCACTCAGAAAATGTTCTCATACCTAAAATAAGATAATGTGACTTTGACTGACAGAATAAATGAATGTATGAATGAATTAAACACTAAAGTCATCCTCTATTCATTTTTTGATTTGGAGATATTCTGTTATTGAAAGTCAAAGGGAAAACATGCTGCTGTGATTTTCTCATTTTAAGGATTTATGTGAACTAAATGCAGTAAATCTGTTGTGTTTATTCACACTCTGCAGCAATGCTCCAACAAGGACACGCATTTATCCTCAACACAGAAAGACAAACACTCATGTTCGCAGGCAATGAGAGATTTGATTCAGATTTAAAATAGGTTTTAGATTCCTGGAGTCTTGATCTATTATTTTGCTCAAATCAACAATCATAAGGCCATTTCACACTTTCTCTGCAGGGCACAAAGGACGTCGGCACACAGTTCGGCTTCAAATAAATAGTTCATTTTGTCTTTTTCTCTTTTCAAGGCAGTGTTTTGATCTACAAGATCTGCCCTGCAGTCAAGTAGTTTTTTGTCAGGCACCTGAATATTTGTGCCTTAATGTGGGCACATGAGGTCACGCTTCATTTCACAAAAAAACAACAGGCCAGGGTTAACCCAGAATTTATATTTAAACCTCATATACTGCTGCTGGTTCCTACTCTGGTGCTCTTACAGATATTAAGCTACTAAAACCTTGGCTTCAAATGTAAAATATTACTCTAACATTAAATATTCATGACTCAAAAAGCAGAAATCGAAGTTAAAGGTCAGGAAATAAACACCCCCATGTATTATTTTTAGTGTTTTGAGTCTTAAACCCAAAAACTCAGCAAATCTGCTTCATTAGCGCTGTTGGGGTAGTTTGATCAAATTTAGGTTCAGGATTCAAGGACGCTTTAAAGGTGCACTAGATCAGAGAATGTTGTGAAAGGTTTTCTGATGTAACTACTAAGAATAAGTGAGACTGGTGGAGCTAGATAAGTAGGGATGACGGCGGGACTACTGAGAGGTTCATGGCATTAAAGGGATAGTTCGAATCTTTTGAAGTGCGGCTGTATGAGGTATTTACCTATAGTCAGTGTATTCGATATCAGTCAGCACCAGGGGCGTAACCATCATTTCAGAAGTGAGGGGGACAAATTGTTCAGAGGTCTATTGAGTGATTTATCATCCTCTTGCATTCAGTTGCACCTCTCCTTAGCGGCTAAAGAGCCACATAACACAGCCACAGTACAGCACCAGGGGACCGACTTTAGTTCTTTAAAATTATATACTATCAAAGTCTAAAGTTTTAGCTGTCAAACTGGTTGAGTTGACACAGAATGACCCTCGAGCATCTACAGGGTAAGTAGCCAGATAACTAAGTGCCAAATGACAACACTGAACACGAAAAGTTCAGTAAAACACCATTCCTGTTAGCAAGTTATTAGCACACAAAATGGATTGGAAGTGACAAGGTAACAGGGTAATAAGCCACATAATTTAATTTAATGGCATGAAGACAGAAAGTGACACAACACTAAACATATCAACATCAAGACTTATTTTACATTTTAGTCAAATATGACAGCACAGATGTGCAAAATTAATCAAATATTTTTAAGCCTTCTCCCTGTGCTACCTATTGCAATACAGACAAAAAACATTTTAGGGTATAAATAAAAGTAGTTCTGAAATAGCTGTGAAAATTAATCTTAGAGTCACTCTTATCCTATAGACATTTCCTTAGCCAGTAATAATTTCTCCTTACCTGTGAAGCCTTGGGCTGATAATTGGTGCTGCTGTCAGGTCCCTGTCCTGATACCTGCCTGGTTTCTCCCTTTCCCTCTTCTATCTATTGCAATGATATAGATAATAAATGTGCAAAGCAAAATTCATAAATAGAATTAGAAATAGTAGTAGTGAAATTGCTGTGGAAATTAACCTCAAAGTCACTTTTATGCTATAGATATTTTCTCTCAACCAGTTATAATCTCTCCTCCCCTGTGAAGACCCTGCATGATCATCCTTGCTGGCCTCTGGTCCACTGTCTCCTCCCTGATCCTGCTCTTTATATTGTGGCAAAAGCAATAGTGAGCACAAGTTCTGCGCAGAAATTAAGGAGGAGTGGGTTTATTCCTAGCATGAAACTAGCTAGCAAGTGATTTAACGTTGGTAACAATAACATTAGTATTCTTGTTAACTAGCTTAACTTGATATATTGGCATCTATTAATTAGTCATCATTTAGCGCACATTATCCACATGCAACAGCATTACTCAACTTACACGGTATGTTTGGAAGAAACTGTGCAAAGTTTTTTGCTTCTTGCTGGCTGGTTTGCTGAATATAGTTAACACACAGCAGCACTCATAGATATATCATATACAGTAGATACCTCGTTGACGGCTTCAGCCCGTTTCAGCGATGCGTCAACCTCGCCGCCATCTTGGGGAGGTCACTGCCTGCTGGCTAGTACTGTTGTGTATGGGGATAAGTCTTCAGCAAACTCGGCGTGCTCACTCAAAAGTCTCAAAGTGTAATCGGGTGCCAGTCCAAAAAATTACAGCAAAGCAGAAAAACCCCACAGCACTCATTAATAAGTATAATACTTTTTAATATAGTGGATTGCACAGCAACAATCCACTGTATTAAAAAGTAGGGACAAGGATGAAAGTTAAGGGCGACAAAAGGCAGAATGGGGTGGGCAAGAGGGGTGGTGGATGGGTCCAACAAACACCGACTTTCACACAAGAGAGTGGTGTTCGCATCCTGTAAGATTCTAAAGCCTAAGCCTAATCTTTTTTCCTAAACCTAACCACATGTTTTTGTTGTTTAAGGAAAAAAAACGTCAATTTGCGGCGTTGTACTGACGCAGTGCATGTATTTCAAAAGAGACTATGGGCCCTATTTAGATGGTCTAAAACGCGAAGCACCAGGTGTGCGGTGCATGGGCGTGTCCCAGTCACTTGCTAGTTAGACAGCGTGTTTTTAGACTGTGCACCATGGCAGAGAGTCTTAAAGGGTTGGACTTACTCTGTGAATTAGTCATGGGTGTGTTTTGGGCGTATCATTCAATAAGCCAATCAGTGTCACCTCTCATTCCCTTTAAAAGAGGCGCGATTGGAGCACATGGCGGAGAGCTAGTTAGATGGCGGACCTACCAACTGCAAAGAGTGAGCGTTTTACAGCTGAGGAGACGGATCTCCTCGTGCGGGAAGTGAAGGCCCGTCAGAACCAGATCTATGGGGACAGCAGACAAGCACCCAAGCTCCCCGAGGTAAAGCAGGCGTGGGATCACTAATACAAGAAAGGTCTTACTAAATATCTGTGGAATATTATTCAAACCATGTTTTCATCATATAACAGAGCACAGCTGTCAGGACTGCCGTTTTCTCCTCCACCCACGTTTGTTAATTGTTTTCACAAGTTTCCTAGAGCTGTGTTCTGCCTCCTATTTGCATGTGTGTCCTCTCTACATTCAGATAACAATATAATAATATAATATAATGTAGCCTAGTATATAATGTAGCCTAGTATAACATGTTAAAATAAATGCAATGTGTGGGCTTTGGTTTTCAATAAAAAAAACATTGATTGGTCAGATACTTTCACAATTTCATTTGTCATTATTACAAATTATGATGATCATTATTACTGCGATTAGATCATTCTGTTAATAATGACTGACCATTAAGACGTGTTTCTGATAAATATTTTAATGTGCACAATAATAACCTTTCACATTGCAATCATATTTTTATTTGTTATCTTTTGCATATGTGTGGCTGCTCCGTGTGTGTCTGAGCAGAGTGCACACGCGTTGTGCACCCGCCTAGAGACAAATATTACTAACTTCTTTAACAGCGAAATACTGCGCCATTGACTTTAGACCAGGTTTTTGTTGGTCACTGGCGCATTTGCTTTTTACGTCATCTAACTAGCAACGCGCCATGACTGCGCCTGACCACTCCTCATTTTTAGACCAACGCACCCAGAGAAGCGCAAGTTCATTTGCTAGTTAGACGACGAGGGCGCAGGGCGTGAAAATGACAACTGATCTAAATAGCAATGACACTTGCGACATGGATTATGTGCCCTCTGCTGTCCGCTTTAGACCATCTAAATAGGGCCCTATATGTCAATGTTAAATTTCCTGTGAAAACAGAAATGTATTTTGAAAGAAGAGAACTTGACACAATATCCCAGAACATCAACAGCCAACACACTCAGGGTACCTTTGCACATCGTATGTGGACATGGAAAGTCCATGACCAAACATTGATATGTGACAAGGTCAGAGTGAGAATGTGTTGTCTACAGCCCTGTCCAGCTCTCCTCGTGTAGGGTGGTCTCCTGGTATCTCCTCCATGCTCTTGAGACTGTGCTAGGAGACACAGCAAACCTTCTTGTGACTGCACGTATGGATGTGTCATCCTGGAGGAGCTGGACTACCTGTGCAGCCTGATTGGGCTGCAGGTACCTGCTCATGCTACCAGTAGTGATGATTAAGTGTTTCCTTAATTTCTTTCTGCAATTTTAAAAATTTCAACAAAAGCAGCAACATCCCAGTTTGAATCACACCAAAAAACTAAGCATCCCCACATAGGAGGGTTTTACACAGCCAGACCTTATCTCCCTGTGAGTCACTTTAAGACTTGTCAGAGCAGGGAAAGCACAGGTGGAACTAATGATATTAACGATGGCTGAGCTGCGTGTCCCAGGAAGCCACGCAAGTGAGCCATCATCCATAACACCAGGGTCCTGGAACTGACAATTAAATGGGTTACAGCAATAATTAGAGGTATTATTTACCCCTGTGCTTTCTGTGCTGTGAGGTTTATGTTCTGCCAAACAGCACTGCATCACCTTCACACTCAGAGGACGAACAATAAGGACACACTGATATTTAAGTTTTAATTTCTTAGATTAAAGACTCTTTAAAATGAATCTGTCCTTCAAGCTTGAAGTGGTGAAATCATTTTTTTTCTGTCCCTTCAGATCTCGTCGAAGTCTGCCAGACTTTCTAAAAACATTGCTCAAAGTCAAACACTCAGACGCTTGTGTTGTGTTGTGTTGTGTCGGAGCAAAGACAACAGGAAGAGTTTCCTTGCAGAGGACCTTAGTTGTGAACTTAAGTTATAATTATTCAGATAATACATCACGTACTGTACACCTGATTTCACAACACCCAACAGAAACCTGTGTGTGGAACAAGCTGTGTGACTTATTAGCTGCTTCCACCTACACAAACTTTGTCAAACTCATAGTGTGGTACGAGTTCAGGCCCTTCTCTGGTTATTCTTGAAATATAGGAAATCATTAAGTAGACATTTATTATAACAAGGAGGGTTTGATTCAAGCTGGATACACCAGAAAGACAAATTAAAATACATCCTAAAATAACTCCTGCAAGGCACCGCACATCACAGATGGGTCATATCTTCCCGTGAAACAGGCTCTAAGGGCGGATTTTACTTCAAAGAGGAAGAGGAAGGTCAGCCATGTAGAACCACCTCTGGGAAATGTCCAGCACAACCACCGCTGATTAAACTGAGCAGCTTCACCGGAGCAGCTAGGAGGCTGAAGCAAATAATTTCCCTTCAGTTTGTTTGACATGAGGTTGTCCGCTTGGTTTAAACAGGTGTCAGAGAGTCAGCTCTCTTTTGGCCGACTGTTTCCACTGAGAAGTATTTTCTTTTTTCTCGCCTCAGTCTGGTCTGGCTCCCAGCTACATCTCTCACATGTTTTAATCTCAGTGAGCCGGAGCCAGAGGACCCTCCTGGCCATCCCCGGCACCAAATGTGACTTTGAGTCTTTGATGTCGGGGGCCCTGAAGGTTTGACACACCCTGTCCCCAAAAGATTCAGCAGCCAGAGTCAGTGTCTCTCTTTTCTATCTTTGTCTGCATTTGTCTTTATCTTAGTATCTGTGATGGTTTTAGTCTAATGTAACTCCTGTCTGGTCGCTGTCTGCAGTTTTATTCTGTATTTTAGAGAAGTTGCATTGTTAGAAAGGTGATTTTAAAGAAACAACTCATTAACACAAGTGTCTGGCTCCAGGCCCAACACATTCTCACTCTGACCTTGTCACATATTGACATTTGGACATGGACTTTCCACGTCTAGATACGACATGTCATTGATTCTGGGAGGATGGTCAAGACATCGTAGAGTAGGGAACCCCCCTGTGGAGTCTAGACACTGGTGGTGGTGATGAGATGAGATGAAGAGGGAGCTGAGAATCTGGATGTGAAGAGGAGCGGGCTTTCGATGAGCTCGTCCTGGACTCTGGATGAGGTGACAGGAGGTGAATGGGGTGGAGGAGGGCGCGACGATTCCGCCTAATATGACAGCTGACAGGAGCAGAGAGGAGAACAGATTTAAAGTTTGGCAGCAGCAATATGAACGGCTGAAGGAGATCGTGGCAAAGTTTGACTGGCTTACTGGGAGAGGGATTGCCGATAGTCAGCTGATTGGTGGGAGCGGTGGGAGTGGGATAGAGAGAGAAAAGAAAGTCCTCCTGATTGAACTTACACTGAGCTTCATTTGTTGTCCCGCCCCGTTTCCCCCTGATGCTGCCAGGTGATCGGCTGCGAATCACGCCGAAGTGAAAGGACAGTCACTGCCCAAGCTTCAGGTGTTTCGACGACTTCAGAGTGAGACTGGGTTGCCAGGCTTCACTGTCTGAAACAGATACTAACCCTAACCCTTGAAAACCAAAGCCCACACATTGCATTTATTTTAACATGTTATACTAGGCTACATTATATTATATTATATTATTATATCATTATCTGAGTGTAGAGAGGACACATGCAAATAAGAGGCAGAACACAGCTCTAGGAAACATGTGAAAACAATTAACAAACGTGGGTGGGGGAGAAAACGCTGAACAGGTCCTAGCTGCAGGATCAGCACCTTGGGGAGCTTCACGGCAGTCCTGACAGCTGTGCTCTGTTATATGATGAAAACAGGTTTGAATAATATTCCACAGATATTTAGTAAGACCTTTCTTGTATTAGTGATCCCACGCCTGCTTTACCTCGGGGAGCTTGGATGCCTGTCTGCAGTCCCCATAGATCTGGTTCTGACGGGCCTTCACCTCCCGCACGAGGAGATCCGTCTCCTCAGCTGTAAAACACTCACTCTTTCCAGTTGGTAGGTCCGCCATCTAACTAGCTTTCCGCCATGCACTCCAATCGCGCCTCTTTTAAAGGGAATGAGAGGTGACACTCTGATTGGCTTATTGAATGATACACCCAAAACACACCCATGACTAATTCACAGAGTAAGTCCAACCCTTTTAGACTCTCCGCCATGGTGCACAGTCTGAAAACGCGCTGACACGCCCATGCGCCACACGCATGGCGCTTCGCGTTTTAGACCATCTAAATAGGGCCCTAAGAGTCAGGTTCCCTAAATATTTTTTGTTTTCATTCTTGAAGAATTCTTGAAGTGCTTCCAGGTAAATGAACTCTCTGCTCAGGGCAGACCGGCTTTACACACCTCAGTGATTTCCAGTCTTTCCCAGAGATTGAAGGATAACAACAGCAATATAATTCTATATGTTGCTTAATTGTCAACAAAAAGTTCAAACCAACAATGTGTTAGTTTGTCTCACGGTACTGTCTGACTTTCCCACCGTGTCTGTGACACCCAGCTCAAAATCCATTTGTTCATTCTGAAGATAATTAAAAACTGATTGTTTGATTTTATCTATATAAATCACGAATTTTCAATCTGCACAGCACACCAAACCCTCTGCATACTGAAGCCTCAGACTTTTCTTTCTGTATTTTTGTGGATTTTGTTGCCAATAAGATAAATACACAATATCATCGTGATACGTCACATGATAGAACTGCTCAGTAGGACCAACCATGATGAGCAAACTGATCTTAATAAGCTTTAAATAGCTTTTAGAGAACTAAAGTGGTCGAAGTCTGAAAAAATAAACAAAAATGTTATTTCTTCTCTTGTTATTAAAGGAACAGTTCACACCAAGATCGAACATACATATTCTTCCTCTTACCTGTAGTGCTATTTATTACTCTAGATTGTGTTGGTGTGAGCTGCCGAGTGTTGGAGATGTCACCTGTAGAGATGTCTGCCTTCTCTCCAATATAATGGAACTAATGGAACTGGCACTCAGCTTGTGGTGCTCAACACCAAAAACAACACATACACACACAAAACTCAACAGCAATGTCTCTTTCCAAAAATAATGACCAGGTTATTCAATATAATCCACAGACTTTTAGCAGTTCTGGAGATCGCTGTCTGGAATTTAGCAACATATCACAGTGCAGGAGGAAGCGTGCATCTACTCATGGACACATTAGGGCCCCCTGAGCACATATATGCAAAAGGTCCCACATCTCTCCTACATAAGAGCGGGACACAGATTTTAGAAATAGAAATAGAGATAGAAAGCCTTGATTGTCATTGTGCTACATTAAACGAATACAGACTTTGTGGTGGTGTTGCCTGTTTTTTGTTGGTTTTTTTTTACGTCTCTTTATCATCGTTATGCATCTTTTTGTGGTTTTGTGTCTCTTTGAGGTAGGTAGGTAACGCGCTTTTTACACTGCATGTCACATTCACCCATTCATTCACATGCTGGTGACCGAGGCTACCATACATGATGCCACCTGCTACACAGTAACCATTCGCACACTCTCATACAGCGATGGAACAGCCATCAGGAGGAATTCAGGGTTCAGTATCTTGTCCAAGGATACTTCGGCATGCGGATTAGAGGAGCCGGGGATTGAATCACTGATCTTCCAGTTAGTGGACGACCTGCTATACCTCTGAGTCACAGCCGCCCCCAAAATGTAAACATTAATGGCTTCCTTTCCAGCTGACGTGTAATGGTAACTAGCTCAGTGGTGCCAGGTGAGTTAGCAGTAGATGCACACTTCCTTCTGCATGGTGACATGGTTGGCAGGTGTTCACTTGTTGTTTTTTGTTGTTGTTTTTTTGGCACTTTGAGCACCACAAGCCGACTGCCATCTAGTTACATTATTGGCTTATATGTGCCGACACTCGGCACCTCACACCACAGCAATTTAGACTGATAAACAGAACTACAGGTGAGAGGGACAATATGTATGTTTGACTTTGGGATGAACTGTCCCTTTAATTGTATGACCTCCTGGGAGGTCCTGACACCCAGGTTTGGAACAACTGCACTATACCAAGACCATTTTTAGACTCCCAAAATTTAATATCCATATAATTTTAATATCCCGTCCACCATTCATCTGCTGCTGATTCCCCATTCAGAGGAGGAGCACTTACTGAAAGTGTGTTTGAGTGTTTTATTGGATTCACTCGTCTCCTCCAAAGAAAACCTGAGCTCTTTGTCTCCGATTCAAGCGAGTGAGACTCCACATTGTACCCGGATGGACTGCATATTTCCCCCGAGGACAAGAGTGGACTATTTTATGGAGTCTTAACAGCATGGTTAATGCATTCGGCCCTGGCAGGGGGCCCCCACTTTCTGGCACATAATTTGTTACTGCCATTCCTGTCCTGCAGCAGCTGAGGGGGAGCCTTGCCCCGATTGCTGTACCCTCCTGCAAGTCTCTGATCCAGCCAGAGTAAATCTGGTCCTGGCTGTTTGTTTTCTCTTTGTTTTTCAGTTTGTTTTGCTTTAAAGTGTTTTTTAGTCTTAGCAGGATGAGATACATTCTCTCTGGGTTGTTTTGTTAGCAGGATTTTATGTCTTGTTATGAAATGTGTTCCTTCCCATTCTGACTTTGAGGGATTTTATAAAATATTGAGATAATTTCTTATCCAGCAGATGAAAACATATCTGCAGCAATGTATTTACACTTTAGCACCCCACAGACCTATTGTGGAATGGGATTACTAGAGGATTGCAGTGTTCCTTTTCTTAAAGACCGTCTCTATTGCCTTCCCAGTCCCACAATTGTCCATAATAACACAGGCAGCAGAAGATGTATGTGAGTGCTGACAGTGATGTGGAGATTTCAGGGTCGACTCAAATGCATGAAACACGTGATGGTCGAACTAAAAAGGAAACTGAGTGTGTACCAGTGACAGGAAGAGCAGCGATTTCGCTTTAAAAATAGACACAGAAATGACCAGACTTTGCTTCCATGAAATCAAACTTCACTGTGATGATAAAATGTGATGGAAAACTGTTCTGGAGATCGCTCTCTGGAATCATTTCACCCAATTGTGTTAATAATGTAGCGCCTCTAATCACATTAGCTTGGACGTAAAATGGGATTGGTTTTGATGCTCGGGCAAACTGCATGAAATATTCAAATCGAGGTGCCCTACATTTGGCGGTGAATCTTAATTTTTTTATTTATTTCTTTTTAAAGCACACTGGAGGCGAGTGTCTGATAACACAGCCTTTTTTCTGATAGCCATGTTGAGATGCTAATCTGGTTGTCCAAACACATAATTATGTTGCAGAGGGAGAACCTAGACATTTTCTGATGTTGTTTAATTATAACGTGTAGATAAAAGTGCGCTTGTGAACAACAAAGAGACAAAAAAACTTAGCTCAGGATGGAGCATCTTTTGTGTCTGAGCCAGGGGCGGTTTTGGGATTTCACCTCAGGGTGGGCTTAGCCTTTAAAATAACACAAGGCATCCTATTCAAAGCACAAGAAAAACAGTCAGTGCTGGAAATGGACAGATATTACTGTGTCTTTTTCTCTTTCTCCTGACAGCAAGTAAACAACTGGGGTCAGAGTAAAACAAAATCAGTGATTCTTTTTTAAACACATTATAAATGTTAAAAGACACTTGTTGAAAACGTGAAGACTGGGAGCTGTGTAGTTCTGAATTGTGCAGTTAAGACAGTGTTTTTTTTACCATTTCTGTGTTCAGGATTTTTTGTGCTTGCCTTACAGCCTGCTCGACAATGCACTGTAGCCATTCTCAACATAACCCCACCACTACTTAAAGAATACTATGTCAGTATTACGTTACTACCAGTGTTACAGTGCATGGTGTCAGTGTCGTTTCATTTGCCCCCTGTGTATGAGCGGCGAGTTCGCTACATCCCTCAAGCTCTCTGAGCTCTTTCAGTTTAATAAATACACAAATGAACATCTCTGTTAAATGCCGTAATCGTACGCTAAACAGCCATCGCTAATGTATCTGTCAATGTTTCTGGCAGAATCAGCTTCCCGGCCCGGCAGTTAGCTACTGCTCATTAGCTGCTGTTAGCTGCTTAACGTGAGCCATGCAGCAACTCTCGCTGTCTGGTTTGGAGGGTGTGTGCTGTGCAACTATAGACTGTGTGTCTGCTGCAGGCTTAAGTTGCCAGCTCACCGCTTTTCCCCTTTAAGGGCGGTGGCCTCGTGGGTAACCTGTGAGGGTATGATATGTGCTTCATGGGATATATGGAGGAAAGCAGCTCTCTAGGTGTGTCATGGTGAAGATGGTAGGCGGCAAAAAGTGAAGATAGTCAGCAGAATTAAGTGTCTAAATAATACCTGAACGCCTCGCCATTCTTTCTTCTGCGGAGTGGTCCGATCTACTAGAAACTAGTTACCAGCTAATAACGAGCCAAGCTAAAATTAATGTTAATGAGCCAGCGTGTTCCCAACTATGGTTTGGAGCTGGTAAGCTGTCAGTGAGAGAGGTAACACTTAGCTGCTAACGAGAGTCTGTCGCTGCAGTGTGGCAAGTTCTCCAACATGAGGGGTGTGTGTGCTTTGTGCTGCTGATTCATTTGCTAACGAGAGTTCATTATTTCACACTGGCTCTATCTTCATATCAGCTCCTTCAGCGGACATGCCCCCAGCATCTCAGAGCAGAGAATTCTGCTTCTCACATTTTTTAAACCTAACTTTATATACTTGGTGATTATTTTAATCATTAAAATTTGGCTGGGTGGTTAGACTTAGACTTTAAAGGGACTTTATGCAAAATTCAGAGAGTATCAGTTGTCTGGACAGAGGTGGCTGAGCCTGCAGCTAGCAGCTAACGGTGCTAATTATATAAACAGTGCTAAACAAAGGCAACAGTGCTGACAAAGCTAACCCTGTTAACCAGGCAGAAACTAGAGGGTGGGTGCTGCACTTCTGCAACAATGACATCCTGATATCAGCGTTAACTGCCACATGAGCACAGTGCAAAGTGGTAACAGTGAGCTAGCCTGTGGGATACACACATGCACTAATATGAATGCATGGTCAGACCTTTGAGGACTGTCCATTGTTCTGACAACCTGTTATCTCACAAACGGCCATTGCTCAAAGTCCCATTTATCTGAATATGCACACAACAGTGACTTTTGTGCCCCCAAAAGTCGCTGGAAAAGCAGGGACGGGTCAGTAAAAAACAGACAGGTTCAGTGGCTCAAATGCTGCTGGTAAACACTGCGAAGGGTAGGTAAAAACACCTGGGATTGGTGGCTCAAACACTTTGGAGAAACTGAAACTAATTGCAGAGAGTGTGTATTTTCAGAGAAACAGGACTTTGGAGCAATGGGGTTTGTTTTGGGGTAATGGGCTGTCGAAAAAATGGGCTTTCAGTCCAATGGGACATTTGTGGGACTAATGTGTAATCAGAATTTCAGGCCCTTGGAACAGTGTCATTCATCCACTACAACAAAGAACAGAGAAGCTCAGAGTACAACACACACACAAAGGTTGCATGACTTTATTCTCTGCTCAGGACGTTATCTCTCCACTATATCTTTACATAACAAATGGTTGGTGGTTTGCTGCTGTACTGATGCTCTGAATGTCATATACAGTACAGAACCTTTAAACATAACTCTTCTATATTTTCATGTCAACTGATTCTAAATTCTTCTTCATTTCAATTTTTAATTATATTGGAATGGTGCCTGAAGAAAAATAAGTGGAACTAACTTTTCTCAATACTCTTTTTAAGTGCACCTTTTAATGTTTAGTGTTTGTATGTAAATGGAGTCTATTAGTTTCAACTCAGGGCAGTGACAAAGGATGAGATGTGTTCATCAGGACTGTCAGTAGTGTGGGGCCGTGCCTGGAAGGTGAGAACGGTGTCTGAATGTTCTAAAATGCATAAAATAAACGAAGGAGAACCGAGGAAGAACTAAAGCTGCCACATAACCAGAGGGGTGCCTGCAGGAAGATAAGAGAAAGATACTGAGGAACAGAGCCTCGATTTTAAAAGCTTGAAAGTGGGTATGGGCATTTTGGGTGACTTCCATTTTTCGAGTACTCACATTAAATTACTATACTTATACTTATTATTATACTATTGAAAAATTCTAACGAATGAATAGGGTCCGAAATGAGCACCCAGGGGTTAGTCTCCATTCCTGCTCCAGACAGACCGTAAAGATTAGCTGAATATATAATGTTATGTATATATGGCATGATCCTGGGTTTTGGGTTATATTCTGTTATCTTGTGGACTTTGTTTTGGGGTTTTCTGTTTGTGCTCTTCCTTGTTTGATGTTATTCATTCATGTTTATTGTGTTTCCTGTTTTAATTTTTAGATTCTTTCCTCATGTATCATGTCTGGTTTTACGTCCTGTCTTTGTGTGTTTTCCCACCTGTTTTCTATCACACCTGTCTTCCATCAGTCTCGTTAGTCCTTCCCTGTTCCCAGAGTCTTCCCTTCACACCTGTTCTGTATTCGTCTTGATTGCTCCACCCTAGTGTTTCCCATCACACCGTTGTTGCAAGCCAATTCTCATTTCCCTCCTTTTGCCCGCGTCCTCCTACTCCAGCTGTGTCTCATTCTTTTGATTGTTTTTTGAGTATATCTACCTGTGTGTTTTCCTTTGTTCCTTGTCAGTTCGTCTGTGTTCATCGTATTGTTTCCTGCCTCATTTTCTGCTTCTTCTCTTGTGTTCCCTTTTGGATTTTTTACCCTGAGTGCATTGAATTATCCTGGTTGGTTTTCAGTTTGGTTTGGGTCTTCTTTCAGTTACCTGCTTGTTGGATGTTTTTAATCAGCTTCACTAAAGCTCGCCTCTTGTCACCTACTACTCTGCATTTGCATCCTTTCCTGACCTAATATATTTAATATATATTTGAAAGACAGCACAGAAGAACTAATCATGGCAGCACAGGAACAGGCACTTAGTACAAAATCAATGTGTCAAGGTGCAGGCTGTGCAGAAATGCTCCTGAGACAGTTCAGCACATAATAGCAGGGTGTAAGATGCAGGCAGGAAGAGTGTACACGGAACGGCATAACCAAGTGGCTGGCATAGTGTACAGGAACATCTGCACTGAGTATGGGCTGGATGTCACAAGGTCAGAATGGATGACACCTCTGAAGGTGGTTGAGAAAGACCGAGCTAAGATCCCGTTTGACCTCCAGATCCAGACTGACAAACTGGTGATGGCTAACCAACCGGACATCGTGTTGATCAACAAACAACAGATGAAGGCATCAGGAAGAAAGAACACGAGAAGCTGAAAAAAAAACAAGGGCTGAAAGAGGAGCTAGAAAAGATGTGGGGAGTAAAGGCAGCAGTGGTGCCCGTGGCAATTGGAGCACTCTGGGCTGTGACCCACAAACTGGGAGAGTGGCTCCAGCAGATTCCTACAACATCTGAGGTCTCTGTCCAGAAGAGTGCCGTCCTAGGAGCAGCTAAGATACTGCGCAGAACCCTCAAACTCCCAGACCTCTAGTAGAGGACCTGAGCTTGAGGAAGGAAGACCCCTTGTTTGAGGTTTAGCTTATTAGCATGCAAATGTTTGCAAATCACAAAACACAAAGTACAGTTGAAAATGTCGTTAAATGAAAATTTTGATGGTGCAGGATTTTCCTTAAAACAATCTCTGGACTCATACAGAAATAATCCCTCTCAATCATCACTTATGACCCACTCTCAGTGTGTGGCGGTGTATTTTTCTCTGCCTGGGTTTTCTTATTTTCTGTGCTCGAGGCGTGTTTGGGAGTGTACCCCCCACAGCACTCAGGTGAGGTCGGGGCTCTATAAAAAAGGAAATAACCAGGCCAAAAGCAGCAGGCATCCAGGAGACACAGTACACAAAAAAACGTGAACATATTGAGGTGAGACGCCACACAAGAGTGAAGTTCAGGTTTGCTTTTACTTTTGCATTCGCTGGTGAGGGTGTTTAAAGACAGTAACTGACAATCCTGCATAGAATACCCTCAAGAGTTCTTATAATTCATCTAAGGGAGGACATTTAACTCTGTACCACATGCCATGGAAACGTTGTCAAGTCATTCCAGTAAAAAAATAAAACACAAATCTCGATCTTGCTGTAGCGCCAGAGCAGAAGTCAGGGGATCACCATCAGCTGGATTTGGGGGACTTGAATATCTGTGAGAAATTTACTCTTGATCTCACAACACTTGTATGGCTGAAATTTTGACCACAGTGTTGGGACAACAGCCATGGCCCCCTCATATAAAAAATGTAAAATCTGGACATGAATTGTGCATGCATATGTGAGCCTGTCATACAGTCTACAGGCCCTCAACTCAAGAACATCTTTAAACATTAATACCAGCCCTGAGGTTGCACTCAACACATGGCATAGACCTGGAGGTCATTCAGCATCCTGCTGGAGTCTCCAGTGCTTAAATCATTCAACAAAGTGATGCTGTCATTAGCTGAGTCTACCAGTGCTGTACATATAAC
>NC_065506.1:41904221-41915342 GCF_006386435.1 Epinephelus moara | reverse complement strand
CGGGGGACACTGGAGCCTATCCCAGCTGACATTGGGCGAGAGGCGGGATACACAGGTCACCAGACTATCACAGGGCTGACACATAGAGACAGACAACCATTCACGCTCACATGCACACCTACGGGCAATTTAGAGTCACCAATTAACCTGCATGTCTTTGGACTGTGGGAGGAAGCCGGAGTACCTGGAGGAAACCCACACTGATACAGGGAGAACATGCAAACTCTGCACAGAGGGCTTCAAGTGAAGCCTTTATAGAGGGTCCTACCAAGAACCCCAAAAGCTTTCTCCTACAGGGACAAACTGAAGAACCCTATGAGTTTACAAACAAATAATTTGATCAGCTTAAAAAAAGTTTATGGAGTAAACTAACCAACAGTTTGGAAAATTAGCTGCACCTTGACCAACATTAAAAAGCATCAGTGATACAAAGATCCAGTAATATACAGTTTATACTCTGGAAGGTGGAGTACTTTTTCGTAATTGATTTAAATACTCCTTCCACCACTGGATCCAAGTGAAAACTAAAATTGCACATCATTAATAACGACGATGTTTTGGGGAAACTTTGGAGTTGTAGATTTATGATTCATGCAGATAGATTATTCATACAGATCCAGAGTGCAGATGAGGTTCCCTGCAGTTGTAGACGATGTATCAGTTTTTGGATCATGCACAGTAAAATACTTAAAGCTACTGTGGGATACTTTTTTGACTTTTGCCGAATGATGGAATAAATAAAACAAAACACTGACAGTGTGTCTTGATGGGCCGAAAGCAACACAGACTTTACCAATATTCACTGGGATGGTGTCTTTCATAAAAAAAAGAATGATTTGTGGCTTTACGTGGTTAAAAAATAAAATAATTTAATTCTTTTCACTCTTAAAACTAATTCAAATGTGTCGACCAACAGTCTCACACATCATGAACTTACAGAGTTAATATCATGGATGACTTGTTGGATGACTATGACTTCTTAAAAAGGAAAACTGAGTTACATATTGTGTGTGTGTGTGTGTGTGTGTGTGTGTGTGTGTGTGTGTGCGCTCATCTACTCTGCAGTTAATACCCTGGAAAAATGACAGACAAAGCAGAGAAGATGGAGCGTGACCAATGAATTACTGATGCTTGTGTCAGTGTTTTCCATCTCACTGTGGGGGCAGTTTTATTTTTATGTTTCTGCGGTCCATCTAATCCTTTCACTCGTGTAATCTAAACAAGATGTCTGGAGATACCGACCTGCTCCTCCTCATGTGTTGAAGGAAAGGCCTTGAGCCGCGGGCCTTCCCCCGAACTGTTGAGGGAAAGATTTGCTCGTAAGTCCAAACAGGTGGGGGAAACCTGCACCGAGCTGAAGGTTGAATAGATTAAAAGGATTTATGAGAAGCACTATTTAAGTAACGGAGAGGACGGCTGCAGGTTGACAGCTGCTACAGATGTTCACAGAGCAACAGAAGAAACAAGACGTGCAACTGAGGGTCCAAGCAACAACGGAGCTCTACAGGTACGTTTCTTGTTCAACATTCATGTAGTTCACATGCAAACTGATGATTCTGCTGTAAAGTTTAATAATATAATTAGACGTATGCAAATGATTTGAACTTTTATCAGGCTTAGTTTTTCTGTTAAAACAATTTTTTGAGCACCACAAACAAAATTACATTCACCTCAGTTGTATTGGGGTGGAAAACTCAGCGACGGATGTGTCTGAGTTTTGACAAATAAAAGCAGATTTATCTCAGTGGTTAGACAGATGTCATCCGGGTGAATTAACCCTTTAAGTTCTGATAGAAGGTTTACAGGTGAATAAAAATCTGAAGAACAGAATTTCTGTTGATCGAGCCACTCTACCAATGTGTGTGTAGCACTGTCATATATACATATGTAAAATGACCCAAATATGTATGTACTGTTACCTTTAGATTTATACAACAAAAATGAAAGAAACACGCAAAACCAGATATATGTACATTATTTGCCCAGAAGTCCCAAACAAAAATTCAAACACACACTATTTGTTGATCATCTTATTTTTAATTTTTTGAAATAAAATATATTTAAAGGTACTGTATAATTTATAAGTGTAGATTTAAAAAGCCTAGCTGCTCTGTTCTGTTAGACATTACCTAGACAATATTTCATTCTCTCCATGTAACTGCAGAGGTGTTAGAAGTAGATGCAACTTTAAGGAGACACAAAACCTAAATATCTCCCGTAGGTCGTCTTTAACCACCTTTCACCTACGAGCTCCTGAATGACTGAGTCACCATTATGCCTGTAAAAGTCACAAAGCTTTAATCCATATTAACTTGTTGGCTCCTCTGACGTGGTTTAAAGTATCTGACGTGAGACCTGCAGACGATGCAGCTGGTTGTCATGGCAGCAGTGCTGGCACTGGCGGGGGCGGGGCCGGGCTGCCACTCCGACTGTCATCTGACCAGCATCAGCATCCCTGTGGAGAGCTGCGGCCGCACCGAGTACATCTACACCACCATATGTGAAGGACAGTGTTACCACAAGGTGATGGATGATTCTGAACACACAAACAGCACCTGTGCATTCTCTCTGCCTGTATGCATGTTAAACTCACCTCCGTTACAGAGTATGTACCTGTCACAATATGAATGCTATTATAGTGTTTGGAAACTTATTGATTACTCTCTATGTTGCACCTGGGTGCTGTGGGGGTACACGCCAGTAAGAACATGCAGGCAGAAAAGTACACTGCCACACACTGAGAGTGGCTCATTAGTGATGATTGAGAGGGATATACAAGTAAAAACCTTTTCAAATCTGAAATGTGCACTAATGTAAAAAAGACCTGTTGCATGTTTTCTGTAAAGCTGCTTCTTGAAATAGCTTCCAGGTTTATGAACATTACTGACATGAACTATCCTGATTTATATATGGTCAAATATTTGTTCTTCAGTCAAGCGCAGATTATAGCAGTTTACAGTCATGTCTTCTTTTAGAGATTTTATGATCACTTTGTCTCCATTTGAACCATGCTTTGTCTCTTTGTTATCATGGATGATCATCTGTAAGCACTCAAACACACACACACACACTCTGTGTGTACTACCGTACCATACTACCCAAACTACCATACGATATAGTATTCCAGAAAAAGATTTAGTATGTCCCAATACATAGTATGTCAAATGCAGTATGCCAGAAATACCAGGATGTTCTACTACATGAGGTCTGATTGAGTTTTTTTACGATACACATCGACTGAGCCACCAACAGATGACAGCTGATCGACAGCTGTCAGAAGTCACAATGATGGATAACGGCGCATTCAAGTAACTGATGACCAGTCGAATAGTAATAATTGGAATACTGATTGTTTAAGTGAACAAACTAATCATAAAGATTACCAACAACATCAGGACATAACTATAAAAATAACTGACCGAGAAATGCAGATGTAATTTCACTGTGGTAAATACAGTCTGTTAGAATCTACAATCTGTGCAGTTATAACTTTAAAGTTAAACTACATTGCAAACTAACAAAGAGCAAGTGACGTTTGTTTTATCTCCAAAGTAATAGATATAAATGCAAGAGGGTCAAAGTTCATGCTGTGATGTTATGAGACAGTAGTGTGTCCTGATTGTGTGCATACTGCATGCAACAATACATACTTTTTAAGGGCAGCTGCAGCACCTACTAGAAATAAAAAGTATCCGATTTGGAACGCACCCACACACATTTTCACATTAAAATGGTCATGTTGTCACTTAATCTTTGGTTTTACATTTTCTGTACTGTTACGTGTGCAGGCAGAAGTCAGCAGAACTTCAAATGCTCTGAATAAAAGTTCCTTTTGTTCTGATTTGTCATGTTATCACGAGTCACCTACTCATTTGTTGAATCATTCACTGTTGTCTGTTGGTGTTGGTTGAAAGGATCCGGTCTACATCGGCCCTGATGACTGGGCTGAACAGAAAGTCTGCAACGGGGACTGGACCTATGAGGTGAAACACTTCCAAGGATGTCCAGTGGGCGTCACCTACCCTGTGGCCAGAAACTGCAAGTGCACGGCGTGTAACGCAGGAAACACGTACTGCGGGCGCTTTCCTGGAGACATATCCAGCTGTCTGTCCTTTTAAAGAAACCTGTCCGTCCTACATTGACTTATTGTCTTTGTGTCACATGACTTGATATTAAAATAAACAGGTATCACTGAAGTTTTGCCTGTTTTTTCATTATATTTTAAATTTGTCCTTTGATATCTCAGCTGTCTTTAATCAAAATCATCAGTCACACATTTCAACCTGCTCTGTTCTGTCGTCGTTAACGCCTCCGACAATTTGTCAACACTGATGAAATGTCACAAGTCAGCGCAGGAGAAATTGTCTGTAGATGTAGCAGCCAGATAGCAGAGTGACTTTAAAGTCATAAAGGCCGATGGAGAGATTAAATGTCCCACCAACAGTTTCCCTCTTTGTCCCCAACAAAGTGACTGACCCCTAAAATTCAATAATCCTGCCATCCAAGTTTTCATGCTGAGAAGGGGAGGTCATCCTATAAGGAAAAGAGCAGGCCTCACCTCTTTCCTGACAGGTGGAAATGAAAATATAGAGGTTGCAGTATATCCGAAAGCTCCAGTAAAGCGCCTGCTGATCAGTGGCTCTCTTCTGTAGGCGACACTAAATTTAGAAACAGCTCAGCAGGCAAAATCTTGCGTATTTGTTTCTGCACTTGAGCCATTATTGCAATGGGCCCTAATGTACGATGATGCTGCCACTTTTTATTTGCCTCTGCACTGTTGTTAAAGGAAGAGTGCAACATTTTGGGAATGTGCTTTTCACCTTATAGCCGAATGTTAGATGAGAGGAGCTGTTCCACTGTTGTGTGTCCACTAAAGATAAACCTAGGAGAGCGTTAGCTTAGCTTAGCATAAAGGCTGGACAAAGGGAAATAGCTGCAGTTTAGCCATTTGGGTGGGTGGGTGGATGGATGGATGGATGGATGGTAGGTAGATAGGTAGATGGACAGATAGAAAGATAGGTAGGTAAGTCGATAGATAGGTAGATATGTAAGTAGGTAGGTCGATAGAGAGGTCGATAGATGGATAGATGGACAGATAGATAGATGGACAGATAGAAAGATAGGTAGGTAAGCAGGTCAGTAGGTAGGTAGGTAGGTGGATGGATGGATAGATAGAAAGATAGGTAGGTAGGTTGGTCAGTAGATGGATAGAAGGTAGATAGGTAGATGGACAGATAGAAAGATAGGTAAGTCGACAGATAGGTAGATAGGTAAGTAGGTAGGTCGACAGATAGGTAGATAGGTAGGTAGGTAGGTAGGTAGGCAGGTAGGTCGATAGAGAGGTCAAACAATAGATAGATAGATGGACAGATAGAAAGATAGGTAAGTCGGTAGATAGGTAAGTAGGTAGGTCGATAGATCGATAGATCGATAGATAGATAGATAGGTCAATTAATAGATAGGTAGATGGACAGATAGAAAGATAGGTAGGTAGGTAAGTAGGTCGATAGAGAGGTCGATAGATAGGTAGGTAGGCAGGTAGGTAAGTAGATAGGTAAGTCGACAGACAGACAGACAGACAACACACCACTAAAAACGTACAATTTATCAATATATATGATGCCTTCTGGGGCTCTTTTGTTTTCTCATACAGCCCAGAATAATTTAGAATTTTTCAAATACCTTCGACTTTGTGTCATTCAGATAATAATGTATGCTGATGTTGTTTCTCCTGCTATGCTATTCCCCACAGATATCTCATTGAGTAAATGTTCCTTTGGAAGCCTAATATTCAGTTCAGAGTATTGAAGCCCAAATTTACTTGGCATTGTCGGGGATCTTTGATTTGCAGTTAGCGCAGTCCAGATTATTATGGGATAGATTTGAATGTAGCAGATGTGTTAAATAAACATTCATTCTGTGAGCTCTGCTCCACCATGATATAACAAAAATAAGTTTAAAGATTAGTGTTTACACCATCCGGACCCTAAAAATAGTAACATCAGACCATTTTTGCCCCTTTCTAGGTGGCAGGAGTGAAAATGAGTCATCCTCAACATTTGTTGTGTTATGGTTTCAGAGTCATGAGGACAGATGGAGAACAATTAGACACAGGATAGAGGCTGTTCTCAACTATCATGTTTTTCCCCAAATTATGTTAAACATTCTTAAACAGTCTTATATCTTAAATGACTTTAAAAACACTGCATATAGCTGCTGGAAATTGGGAAAAAATTTCCACAGGTGAGCATGCCCCTGGACCTCCTTAGGTTTGGGCAAAGAACCAAATGTTACCCTGATATTAAACAAGATGTCATGTGTTAATTCATGAGCTTTAGAGGTGCTGATAGGTGGATTTTTTTTATCACCTTTGGACAGAGGCAGGATAGCTGAAACCCTTTTTCTAGTCCTTATGCAAAGACAAGCTCTCAGAACAGTAGGTCCGCATATAACTAAATTTCGTTTAAAGGTCCAGTGTGTAGGATTCAGTGAGATATATTGGCAGAAATGGAATATAATGTAATAAGTGTGTTTTCTTTAGTGCATAATCACCTAATAAGTCATCCTGTTTTTGTTACCTTAGAATGAGCCATTTGTATCTACTAAGAAAGAGGGTCCTTGTCTACCTAGATCGCCATGCTACGCCGCCATGTTGCTACACAAGTTCAGAACAGACAAACCAAACACTGGCTCTAGATAGGGCTTTTTGCATTTTCGCATCCGTCTCTGTAGTTAGCAGCTCCTCTGCGATGACAGCATCGGAAAAACCCTGACTTTTTCATGTGAAACTGCTTTATTCAGTGTTTTTACCACTTTAAGTCACCGTGCTTGTTTCTTTTTGAGAGGAAGAGTCGTCTGCAGATAATCGGGCTCCGTCCTGTCTCTGACATGCTGAACAGCTTTGGACAAACTCGGACAAACATGTAACATGAAGCTGCATGTTTTTATCACTTAAAATCACCTGGTCTGTTTGTTTTGGAGAGGAGGAGATCTCTGCAGATAGTTTCACAGATAAATTAACAGTGAAAGAATTGTAAGAAGTTTCAGCTGACTGCAATCTGCAATCATAACCACTAGATGCCACTAAATCCTAAATCCTAAATCCTAAATCGTACACACTGTTCCTTTAACTCTCGGTAATAGAGCGAACAAGCATATTTCCAAAAATGTTGAATTATTATTTTAATGCCTTGTACAGTCGGCTACAATCTGTGTCTTTACACACCAATAATTTTTCAAATATTGTTGCTCATTAGCTTTTTTTAATCATACTGTATGATTGGTGCAGTGATACATGTTAATGTCTAAGTTGCCTTAATCAACAGGACCTTTTGGCTTGAAGAAGACTTTATATAAAGACTCAACAAGAATATAAAATATTCTTTCACTTGGAACAAAAGTCAAACAACAGCAGTGAAATCAGTGCACGCTTTTCTTCTGCAGAACTGCATGTTTTTATCTCAAACTGAGGACATCTGCCTTAAAATTCAGAAAACCAGAATCCTGAAAGGCCGAGCTGATGAACATCTTTACAGAGAAATGAGAGGAATATTATATCAGCTCTCTGTCTGGGCGTACACTGCAGCCTGTCACTGTTTCTATGATACAGCTTGGGAAAGGCTTGTTTCTAGCCAAAAGCAGGTGCAGCTCCTGAGTCTGCAGATTGTTAGCATCTTATTAATCCAGAGACATGGAAAAACCTGAGGCCCCTGCTAATGACAGAGCGCTCGCTCATTAACATGAGAAGCTGTTAATTACAGTGTTGTAACTTGGCAACGTACCAGCTTTGTTCTAACGTGATCTACTTTAGTATTGACAGCGTCTAATTCAGGCTAAGTGTATAATGTGCTGTCAGCATTAGTGTGATGAAGGAATTTCATTGATAAAATTATGATGTTATGATTTATTGTAGTATTTTGTGTCTGCTCTGAGAGCAGTGATGACCAGTGGTCTTAGTAGGGGAGCAGGACTATTTGTTTCTATGTAAAATCTTTTTTTTCTTGCTTTCTTTAAAGTATGAAAGCCAGAGTCTGGACAATGAAATATTTATTTTTATTGCTTGTAAAATGAGATATAAAAGCTAAAATATGGTGAAAAAATGAGGAGAATAATGTCACCAAACAGACAAATATGGGCTTGTTGTGACAGTTTAGTAACTTTTAAGGACTGCAAAATTGTTGTACCACCGTGTATATTTTCCTTATTTTTAAAGTTTTTTTTGTTTTCGTGCCAGTGATAGCCGTGGCTTGAGGCGTAATGTTTTCAGGTTGTCTGTATATCCTGGGTTCCTGGTTTGAAGCCTGGGGTGAGTGAACCCTTCTGTGCGGAGTTTGCATGTTTTCCTCGCGTCAGTGTAGGTTTTCTCCCGGTACTCCAATAATCTTTCCATCCATCCGTCCCAGTCTTGTGGATGTGATATCTTGAGAATGCTTCTTGAAAATTTCTTAAACATTGGCACAAACGTCCACTTGGACTCAAAGATGAACCAATTAGATTGGTCAAAGGTCAAGGTCACTGTGACTTCTCTAAACTTGTTTTTGGCCATAACTCAAGAATTCATGTGCCAATTACAACAAAATTACACACAAATGTCTAACAGGATATAATGATGATGTGATTTTATATCCACAAGATCAACTTCACTGTGGCATCATTTTCTTTTGCAGGAACACTTTTCTGGCCATTACCTAACGAACCAGCTGTGTGGCATCACAGTATGTGCAGATGAACGGTGTTTGGCTTTGCCCCCGTACCACCAGCGGTCAGACCTCTGCCAACGGACTGTTGGGATCTCCAGGAGAAGTCAAATACTGTTCTTACACAGCTGGTTACACCGCTTCCCTTCACTGGTTCCTGTACAGCAGGGTCGGTCTTTTTTTCACTGTTCTAATCATTTAACAGCAAAAGCAGCATGTGTATACATTCAGTAGGCTATATCTTCAGTAGCTAGCTAGCTAACCCTACACTGTTCAGGGTTTGATTTTGGTTTTGGAACAGGGAAGAAACGTATATCTTTTTCCAACCTCTCCAGGTAACGAGTATCATTAATACATGACGTGCCCCAGACACAACATTTAGCTCCACATCCACAAAACCAGCCTGAAAATGAAGGAAATCTGAAACGACTGCATTAGAGTCAATGGAGCACAGCTGTGTTGTTGTCGGACCCTGGTCTGAGCCGGCCCGATGCTACGTTATAATTGGTTAGTCTTTGTCTGGGGCAGGACTTAGCGAAGGGTCAGTTATAATTTCTCATAAACTGATACTCCAGAAATGTAATATTACACTTCCATAAAGTTGGAGGGCCCACAACAGGCAGATTAAACAAAGTCAACACAGTCAAAATCCAAGCTGCAGGGAGATATTCTGACTTTTAGTCCCAAATATGGGTCAGACTCCGAAAGCAGTAGATTCGACATTTCCAATAGTGCAACTCTATATTTTTTCCAAACTTTAGAGATCCAAAGAGGACATTCTCCAGTGTGTAGTACTCCTAATAACGAGTAAACTGTACTTAAAATGGGTCGAGGGACCCTTCATACTGTCTCAGAAAGAGTATGTAGATAACAACAGCTGTATCAGAAATCAGTGTTTAACATTTTTTGCTGTGTAGTCAAATCTAGAGTGATTTTAAATGAAACTGTAAAACACTTGTATTTAAAAAGCATCAATATTTCAGCCAGCCAGTAGAGTAAGGGTCAAAGCCAAAGTGCCCTCCTAACAAGAGAGACAATCAATGAAATGATTAATGATAGGACCTAGTGGAACAATGATCAATGACAGAAGAAAGAGTTTGGAGATGATATAAGATGTGGGAAAATTACAAAGTATTTTTGTACTTGTATGACAGCAGCATACTGAAGCAGCATCAGGAAGAAAATATATGAGAGGGAGCTGAATTATTTCTCAGACAGACAAGTCTACAGATTATTGTTTGGGGGTAAAGGGGTTGAGTGAAGATGCCGGAGTGACCCTGCAGCCAAAGTTGTTCTAATCTGCGTCTTGTATCGGAGTACAAGCTGCCATGTAGAGATGGACTGTGGCCTGAGGATGCTGCTTTTCTGAGCCTGTACTGTATCACTACATCAACATTTATTCCAATACAAACACCCTGAGGTTCACGGCCACAGAGGAGAGCAGGAAAGATGACAGAGCTCGACGTCAACTTTTTGAGGCATTTGTCCTTCAGACAAGTAAATTTATCCCTCACTTGTTACAGGCACAGACAATGATGATGATTTAGCAGTGTTGTTGTCAAGACCACCTAAACTGAGATAAGTCATGACCAGGACCAGAGTGTATGAAGGCCGAGACAAGACCAAGACTTTAGACACTCCTGAAATTGATCTGAAACATCCACATCCTCATAAAAACACCCACAGAAAACAAGTAAATATTCCTCAATATTCACCTCTTTTATTGGCATACTGCAGGGGTGTCCAGACTTTACTGAATGGGGGCCAGATAATGTGAAAATACCTGGGGGCCAGCTTCTTTCTCACATCTTATGGGCTCTTTAAAAGAATAACATGCAAATGAAACCAAGGCAATTATTTTGTCTTTCAATGCAAAAGTATTTTACTGTCCACCGCCCCTCGTTGTTGACTCTACACCTCTCTGCTGTGACCATGTCTGTAGGAATTGTTTGTTGCTACCCAGCCATCATTTGTATATGGGGCCTAAATGGGATTTGGGGTCTATGGGTTCGATATTGGCCCCAAGCCAATTGCCTGCATGGGTGGATTTACCCAGGTGGGCTCAAGAAGAGATGTCCATTTTGGTCACATACCCAAAAGTGTGGGGCGCACCTGAGTAAATCCAGCTGTGTGGGCAATTGACCTATGGCTAAGCCACGCCCCCCTCCACTCATTCGGACAAACTATCAACATTCAGTGAGCAGCGCTATGGCAGGTGTCACAGTACACGGCATTTCACAGGAGGCAGTTGATGATTTTTGGAAACATAACGATCAGATGTCATTGAGAAGTAACCAAAAGGGCCTAAACTACGCATTGGAGGGATATATTCATCATTTTATTGTTGAGAAGGTCGATGAAAAGCTTAAATTACAAGCCAAAATTTACAGGTGACAGTGTAAGCGTGATAAACCGCCACTCGTTG